>NW_027273871.1:7945000-8437500 GCF_046630095.1 Trachinotus anak
CGTCTGTTGCCACACCTTGTACCTGTGAACCTCATGTTCACCTTTCTGTAGGTGCAGGAGACTCGGAGGGCTCCATCCATAACACTCAGTGTCAGTGCAGTTGATCTTTCCACCAATGAAGACAGGGATCCTGCAGCCGCTTCACTTACTCTTGTTGGTCAGCAGACATTCTGTGTATTTTTACTGTGTAAAACTTTTGTTCATCTTCTTTTAATTCAACATCAGTCTGTATGTTATTATCTGCTTTGTTGTATTTTAATATTTGTTAAGAAAAAGAAACATATTAACATGAAGACAACAGGTTTGCAACAGAAGAGAAACACATGAGCATCATTTCACCACTGAACTAACTTCTCAGTCTGTCGTTTACTGTGTTTCCCTTTAGTTCAGTGTTTCAGATCAGGTTCATTCAGTGGGACAAACGTATCTATACAACCAGGACAAAACAGCATAGTTGCTCTGAATGCCTGTTGTAGGACTCACTCCTGCTGCACTCTATGGGGAGTCAGCCGTCAGATCCCAGGATTATCCACAATGCAGAAGTGTCAACAAATTAAATTTGACCTAATTTGAAGAAATTCCCAGAGGACATTCACAAGGCCAAAACTGCATTTTGTGAGGTGACCTTGACCTTTGACCACCAAAATCTAATTAGTTCATCCTTGAGTCCAAGTGGACATTTGTGCCAAAATCATATTTTGTGACGTCACTGTAACGTTGACCTTTAACCAGCCATGGAGCTGGACGCCTCAGAGGCATCACACAGTGCTGCTGTCACCAGGTGGAACACGGTCGAGTCCCGATGCCGCAGCTCATCCTCCTCACAGGAACCACCTTCTTCATGATTAGTGTCTCTAAGAGTCTGACAGTGGGAAATCAAGATGCAATGTTGTGGAAACTTCAAGAGCCTAATGTTTGTCACATGTGGGAGTAGAAACTATCACTACTTACATCAATAGATATCAGTAAAGGTGCATCTTATCTGCAGTTTCTAATTGCAACATAATTTAGTCTGTGATGTCTATTTGGGGTAAAAGTATGTTCACTTGCTGTCTAATAAAGAACATGTTATTTGTAGTTATGTCTCATAAGCGAACAATAGAAAAGTGCAATGAGATTTGTGTTTGTAAAAAGAAAAACAAGACTTAATAAAACTGAACAAATGACATTAGTGGTGAAGAAGCAAAGATACTGAACGACTATGTGCTTTGTCAAACATCTAAACAGACACAGAGCAGAAAACTGTTTGTAAACCCCAAAGTTCCCACACAGTGTGTGACCCTGAAGTTCCAAGTAGCATTTTGACCCCATTTTTACACAACAATCTGATTGGACAGTGACAGTCCAATCACAAAGCAGAATCCAATCAGAAATCAGGTGGTTCTGTTACCTGCAGACCCTGAAAGGTGGTGTACATTTTCAAGATGGATGACGGCACGGACTTGAAAATCTACTACAACTTTCAGGATCTTCAGGCAGCAGAACCACTCCCCCTCTGACTGGACTCTGCTTTGTGATTGGACTGTCACTGTCCAATCAGATTCAAATGTAAAAATAGAGTCATAATTCTACTTGTAACTTCAGGGTTACACACTGTGTGGGAACTTTGAGCGCCAAGGTTTACAAACAGTTTTCTGCTCTGCATCTGTTCACAGAACTTAACAAAAGCTCGTCCTTCACAGCGTCTCTGTGGTTCCTCACCACTGGTGTCGTTTGTTCAGATGTTAGATCAGTTTTTTTAAACAAACACAAATCTCTTCTACACAACCACAGTTTCTTCACATATTCAAACTTGAATTTCTCCTGCAGATTTATTTCACAAGTTTACAAAAGGTTGATTAACAAACACATTTGGAATTTGGAACATTTGGAGGACTTTACTGACTGACTGCAGCCTGAACACTGAGCCAGGGAGGCTGAGTGCTGCCATGTTCTCTGTCGTCGGGATTTAAAGAACAAAAGGCGCGTGTTCTGCCCAGTACCCGGATGTACTCAGTGTATAAAACAGGAAGCTGCTCTCTGCTCTGGTTCTCCCTGCAGGCTTCATTTCCTGCTCACCTGACTCTGGAAACTGTTACAGGTGTAAATGATTTCTGAGTTTGTTTGTTCCCCAGTTCACTTTACTTATGCTGATGTTCATGTGACTCTGGCAAAGACTCGGACCGGTCTGGGCCAGAGAGCCGCTGTTCTGAGGAGTTTTGCCGCAAAATCTCATGGACACAAAGGAAAGAATAAACCAGGCAAACATGAAGTCCAGAAAAAACACCAGCTGCTAGTGACACTAAATCCAGAAACTTAAGCTGCAAAGTGAAGGAAATGTTCAGAGCTCATAAGCTGCAGCAGAAAGTGAAGGCCAGAGACCAACAGCAGTTGTTCATGAAGTTCAAATTAATTTCATGTCCTCACAGCATCAGAGCCCCTTTCATTATTATAGAACATCACACATTTTAAGGTTCCCTAACTTCAGAGGAGAGAGCTGCATGTTCACAAATACTGACCAAACTGTTCTGGGGCACAGGAATAAGAAATGTGAAATCTTCAAACAGGGTTGGATTCTCCTTTAAATGCACAATCCAGGAATATCATATAGTGGTTTCATCCTCAAAGCTTCTGGTGCAGAGAAATCACAGACTCAAATTAGAAGCCGATAAAGGACTTTATTCAAATTTTACTCTTTTTTACTTTATTCAGACATGATTTAATGAATCAGAGCAGAGCAGCAGAAGCAGTCAGCAGGTTCCATTTGAAAGTCTTTAATCTTCAGCAGTGAGTCAGGTGTGAGTGGTTACAGCTGAGGGGTCAAATGAAAGAAAGCGAACATACAGGTCAAATCATATCATGAACAAAGCAACAAACAATTCTAGATCAAAATCAGTTCATCACTTCATTCTGACTGTGAATATACAGAATAATCATGAGAGAACAAACCCAGGAGATTAGATGTGCTACTGAACAACAAAATAAATATAACAAAATGAATCCAAGGAAATAAACTCCTCACTCAACACATCAGGAACAAAGGTGAGATGATGGAGGGAAGCAGCTCAGCTGAAGGACAAACAGAGAACGAGCTCAGGACACAGAACAAAGAAAACTCAAGGCACCTGTGTGAGCTGCCCCGTCAGAAACACCTGTGCTGTCCAGGTCACAGTCATGTGAAAATGCAGTAATCCAGCTCATGTTTTCCTCTCACATACTCACATATTCAAATGAAAATTGAAAATCTGTTTGACAATTAGTTTTCACCTGCTCTACAGTGAAAATATTCAAATACAGTCAGCAAACTGCAGCCTCAGTCCATTCACTTACATTCACACATCACTCCACTCTTTAGGGGGCAATGTGAAAATGAAAATGCATCTGTCAGTCCTCTCATCAAGGCAGGTGATCAGAGAGGATGCGGCGTCGAAACGTGTCATTTTGTCTGTGTATGAAACTGTGTTTTATATCAGTGCAACTCAATGGAAAGAACCAGAGGTCAGATTGAAAGAATTTTAAATGTGTCATGATAAGTGATAAGATGCTGAGAGACATGAGTCTGGTGGTTCTTCTGACCCCAGTTCACAGCAGAGATGCAACCAGCTGTGGGTCTCAGTGCAGACCAGAGGGGGGAGGAAGACAAAGTGGGGGTGCAGAGAAAAGAAAGCTGCAAAGAAACTGCAATAAAAGGTATTTAAGAAAGATAAACAATAAGAATAATAATATGCAAATTATATATAGTGTACAAAATTACTTATTTACCAGAATATACAACAGTAGCAGCGTATGTAGATATTGCAAAGAATCAATGTATGTGGACCTGCAAGTACCACTGAGCAAAGCTGAAGCTTATACATGAATCAGGACATATGCACAATCAGTACAGAGCTGATGTGACAATGACACTGGAAGGCAGTTATACGATATACATTTAATTTAATTTAATTTAATTTAATTTAATTTAATTTAATTTAATTTAATTTAATTTAATTTTTATTTTATATTTTATTTTATTTTATTTTATTTTATTTTATTTTATTTTATTTTATTTTATTTTACCTTACCTTACCTTACCTGTGTGATCGCCGCTTCCGTCCTCCAGTCCGGTAGGTGGCGCCTGCTTCGCCAGCTGCCAGGGACCGAGCAGACGGACACTTTCGACAAAAATGGCGTCGCGGTTTTGATGGCGGTGATGAAAGAGCAACAAAGACCAGGGCTCAGGTGTTTTCTGGTCGTATTTCAGTTACACAGTTAACAGCCTTGTCTTTTATTTCATTTTCGGCTCGTACCTGTCCGGAGCTGACGTCATGGAAACAGGTTTGTAGCCGTTATTTTATTTCGGCTCGCTAATGTTAGCTGTTAGCATAAGTGTCGTACACCGTTAATAAATTAGTCAACCCTAAGTCGGTCTCAGATGTTTTAAACAGTAAAAGTTTGGAAGAGGCTGAAAAAGTTTTCTGTGTTGATCAGATCCGAGTTTTCACTTCAGCAAGAAATGTCCCCCAGTCTAACAGCATCTAAAAAATTAAACTGACAACTTTTTGAATCGAGTCTGGTTGGTGCGTTCAGCTCCACGGTGCTTGTTTCCAGGCATGTAATAGGTACCTGCATTCATATCAGTTCAGATTCATCATTTCAATTAACTAACGGTTAAACTGATAATTAGTTACTGTCATCGTTGTTGTAGCTGCTCGGCATAAGTGCGTTTTTTGCTTGTACGGAGACAATGCGGTTCTTTCCTACATTAGAAATGAATCCAGTTAATAATGTCCTTATTTATGGACACATTTGCGCATTTGAGCACGACCAAGAACAATTTCTGAATAGCTCAGTCCGACTCTTCAAATCGGCATCCATTCAATTAACCAGTAAATGTAATTACTAGTTAAACTGACGATATTCAGCTGATAAACATAGCAGCGTTAAATTAGTAGATATTTGTATAGAGTCTGGTGCGATGTTTTAGTTGAAAGGGCCTAGATGTATAATGTAATTAAAACTGACAAACTCGTTTTTAAGTTGGTTGCTTAAAACGCAATTAAACAACTCGATTGGATCCACATAATTATTTTTAGATCCACATAATTATTTTTAGATTTAGACAGACAGTGCTGTTCGCACTGTCTGTCTAAATCTAAAATTTTTTTATCTACCAGTCACCACTACACACAGAGCCATACTGTGTTCATCGTCAGGTTGAACGTCATCCAACCAGGTTCTTGTGTGTTTTCTGGTCCAGAGGAACAGGCCAGGAACCGTTTCCAGTCGGAGCTGGAGTTCATCCAGTGTTTGGCCAACCCCAACTACCTGAACTGTGAGTGACAGTAAAAACAGCTCTACTGTTTCTTCGGTTACACAGCAGCTCGTCAGAATCTCTTGTTGGCAGTTTGAAAGTGTTCATGGGGTTTAAGGAGCGGACCACGTTATGTCTATCCGGTTATATATTCTGCAAGGTTTATGTAAAAGAACAGTTCACTAACTAATATCTAAGTAATATAACTATCTCATAACATTGTCTCTGTTTTCCCTTTAATCTGTACCTGAGTAAATAGTTCTTTGAGGAAATTATTAGGCAATTGCCAACTTTATTTCCCAACATGAAGGTCTAAATGTTTGAAATAGTGACTTTTTAATTTATTTTTTAGCTTAATGACATTGACCTGTGTTTGTTTGTGCCTACAGTTTTGGCTCAGAGAGGTTTCCTGAGAGAGAGGCCCTTCATTAACTATCTCAAGTACCTGCTGTACTGGAAGGAGCCGGAGTACGCCAAGTTCCTCAAGTAAGATGAGTTACTAAGCTTCAACATGTTCTCATTATATTATCTGTCTTTTTTTTCTTATCAACAAATCTCAAACCAACACTGAATATATGCTACACATCAGTGAGTCACACACATGTTCCTTCATCTCCTCGAACACACACATTGTAGTTTATTGTGATACACAGACCCAAATACTCACTACAGCACCAAATGTGGAATAGTCGCAAACAAGGGCACTATTTCCTTTTGTTTGTTTGATAAAAAACTATGAGCAGCTGTTTTAAAAGGTAACATCTGGAAAGTGTAGTTGGACTGGTGGTGTCACTGTTCATAACTGTAGTTTAGAGATTTTGCAAATTAAAAAACAGACATGTTGGGTGTGCACAAAGAGTGGTTTGTTGGAAGGATGGAGAATGAACAAAGACGTGCATTAAATTTGTTGCCCCCCCTCCCGCCCCGGCCGCCCCGCCCCGCAGGTATCCTCACTGCCTGCACATGCTGGAGCTGCTGCAGTACGAACACTTCAGGAAGGAGCTGGTCAACGCTCAGTGCACCAAGTTCATCGATGAGCAGCAGCTGCTGCACTGGCAGCACTACTCCAGGAAACGCACCCGGCTGCAGCAGGCACTGGCCGAGCAGCAGCAGCAGCCGCAGCAGCCGCCGCACGGGAACGCCGCCACCAAGTGATGATGTCACCAGAGGCGGGGGGAGGACCGCAGCTGGTCTTGGATGCTTGAGGCTGATGTGGATATTTGAGAGTTTAAAGAAGCTGGACATCAACATTTCAGCAACAATTTTCTTTTTTTGTACATAAGTAGAAATATTTTGGACAGGGATGTGATGATTAAAGCGCTGTGGCCAGGACAGGTGCTGACGGGGGTGTTTTACAGCGTGGTGACGGATCAGCTGACGTCATCAGTGATGAGATAAACTCGATTAGATGATGTGTTGTCTGATGAGAGTGTGGATCCTCACACAGAGGACTCTATAATGTTGGGAATCAGTTTGTTCATGAACTCTCCAGTGACACTGAGCCTCAGCAGCAGTGACTACGTCCACCTGACACAGAGGAAAGATGAGTCCTGATCCAGGACTGTGAGGATCCCGTCCTCACAGACCATCTGCTCATAACATCTGGTACAGGAAGAAAGCTGACAACAACAAAACAGCGGAGGTCAGGAAATGTTGGTGACCTACAGAAACACGATATATTGCGCTATAGAAAAGTTTGTTTTATTTAAAGGATGTTTTGATTGTTGTTATCGTTCCCCCTGTTCATTCTGGATATTTAAAGACCCTTCTAAATCCACCTCCAGTCAGTTTATCCAGTGACGTTCACGTGAAGCTGCAGCATCTGAGTTAGTACAGAAAAGGTCAATGTACCGAGAGGGAATCCTGTGCTGAAACTACTATAACTGTAGAAGATAAACTGAACCTCTGTGACTCACAGCTGAAGCCTCATACTGACCTCAGATCAACTGACCAGCTCCTCACTCACCAACTGTGCCCTGTTTAATCACTAGTGTTGCAGTAATCTATCTACAGAAGAGCCTGTATCTGAGTGAATCCTGTGGTTTTATTATTTCACAGCAGCCTGACGTCGTTTTCCCTGAATTCAGGTCACTGATGAGAGTCCTCCTCCTATCCAACGAGTTCTTCTTTTCAACTCTCTTTCTTTGACAAATTGGGAAAACTTGAGCATTTCCCAGCAGTATGTACAGGTCATGAATGATTAGTAACACATTGCAGTGTAGCTGTTAGCAGGTATAGCGTCATTGAAGTATCTTATTAATGTTCAGTATTTGTTATTCCAGCTGTGTTTTACTGTCGTTCAACATCTGTTTGGCAATAGGAGGTTGATCTGTCTGCAAACACTCACATCTGATTACAGCTGCATTAAAATGAGTTATTAACCATTCATTAAATGTTCATGTTAACTGTTACTGATGAATTGTATGGGTGGATCTGTGACTGAGATGTTCAGGAGACAGTGATCCAGGACTGTGTGGTACCCGGTTCTGGATCAGGACTGTGTGGTACCCGGTTCTGGATGAGGGTTAGATGATTTAAGATTGAAATTTGACCGGTTCAAAATAAAGTGATAACTGGGAAAGGTTCTGGTTGTTGCATCTTAATTGACCACATATGATGTATGAACCTCAGACTTTATATATTATAGTTTCTGTTTATAAAGAGTGGAACATTTCTATAAACTTTTTGAAAAAAAAAAATCAATTCTCAAGATCTTCATTAATCAATTTAAGTCAAAATCATTTATTCATCACTCAAGGGGCATCTTTAACACACAAACAATCTGAAAGTACAAAAACATCAAAGTTAAAATACACAAGGATTAATGACAGTGGTCAACTGTAACTGGTGTAGCTGTCATATATATATATATATATTTGAAGCAGTAAAAAGGACAATATTTCCCTCTGTAATGTGGTGGTGAATAGGTATGGAAGTACATGTATATTACAAGTGCCTCAAAATTGAACCTTAGTACAGTTCTTGGTAAATACTTACTTTCGGCCATTGTCTACTAGTAATAATTCCACCCACAACAGTCTTTTTCTCTTTAACCACACCAGATTAAATATTAGTGTTAGAAGAGAATAAGTGCAGGTTCTTTGTAACTTTTAAATGTATTTTTTACTCATTTGAATATTGACGTGATGTGGCTTTTATTGTGAAGGACTGGTGTCGGAAGTTGAATGGAGCACGAACATTTCTCGCCGCTGCACCACCGTGTTTGTGTTTGACTACAGCGGTGTTACACCGGGAATCGTCCGGCCTGCTCAGCGGATCCAGCGATGTTTCCTTGATCTCCGCCGCCGACGGTCGAAACACCGGAGCGGAGGAGACTGGCAGTGGCTACGGTAACACTTATCTGATTGATTATTGCTGATTAATCCGAGTATTTTGTATAAAAGTGGGTCTTTTAGTTGAGATACGTAACAAGCTACATGTAGCTGGCTAGGTTTAAAAAGTTTGTTGTCGTATCTGGGCATGCGCAGTTTAGGATGGTTAACCATTCACCTCAGTGATGATCGTCTAGATTTAATCAAACTATCGATTAATGAGATTAATGAAACATTAGACCTGGAGTGGCTTTGGGTGGATGAGGCTCAGGTTTAAGCTGTTAACCTGTTAAACGAAGCTGTTAAACGAATGAATCGAAGTTTTTACCTTCATGGTGTCGAGTCTCCAGCGGGTCAGAGTCCGAGCAGCTGCACAGACTGAATCCGATGACAGAGAAACTGACCCGGGTTCACTGCACTTCACCTCATCAGTCAGATTCTTTAGGCGTCGCGTTCATGTCATCTGTCTCTGCAGTGGTACATGAAGTACTCACATCTGCTACTTCAGTTCTGCCACCTCACTGTAAAATACTCTGGAACAAGTAGAAGTCCTGCATCTGTAATCTGACTTCAGAAACTGTGTGAGTGCAGACAAATGATCCCTGTTGCTGTTACATATCTGCATCTATATGTTCTGTGTTATATCATCTTAACTCATGCGTTAATGTCGAAGCAGCAAAAGTTGCCAGTGTTTGTTTTGTTCACATCTCAATATGATTAAAATGAATCCAAATTATTTAAAGGAAAAGCATAAGATCTTCACCTTTGAATAACTGGACTCGTGAAATATTTGAACTGTTTACAACACACTGATTCTCAAAATGGTTATCAATTCATTTTCTATCAGTCAGTGGACTCACAAATAGCTGATTGCATTGCAATAACAAGTACAATCTTTCTGAAATGTGGTGGAGTAGAAAGCAGCATGAAAAAGTTCTGCAAATTTGAGATTCTTTACTTTAGTACATGTACTCAGTCACACCCACCACTTTGTGGCCATGTTGCGTCTCTTTGTAGTTGTTTCTTTGTTTCTTTATGGTCATTTTATTAACTTTACAACTAGAAATGTTAACACTCACTTTATACTGAGGCTCTGATACTGACAAGTACTGAACAAGTGAGTCATTTGATTCATTCACCAATTTTCTTACATTTAAAGGTCCCATATTTTACAGTTTTCCTGTGTTTTAATTGAAGTGTTGATCTCCAGCAGAAGATATATCTGTGGTTTTATTAACTAAAAACCATCTCAGTGTAGTTTTACATCTCCTCTCTCAGGCTTCTCTCTGGAGCTCTAGTAACAACAGGTCACTTGAGGCTGACTGTTTTCTGAGTGATCCAATAAAAATATAGCAGATTTCAGGTAAACACTCTGAGAAACCAAATCCTGCAACGTTGGATGGTGGGTCCAGGTGGGCGGGGCTTGGGGCGTGGCTGAGGGCGGTGACTGCTTTGTTGTGACATCACAAAGTTCCAGAAGTCCTGACGGCTGGTTTTAAGGCTCAGTTTCTGAATACAGGCTGTGTGCATTTCTCTGTGGACTGAGGCTTTGATACTTTCACAGTATTAATATAGAACCTAGACCTGCTTTATAATCACAAACACATGGACATCTACCTGTAGACTGGATGGAGCTTTAAAATTTTCTCTAAGGTTGAATGAAACTCACAGATGGTTCAGACCCGTCGCACCAGTCAGTAACAGGTCTTTAACTAAAATAAAATATATAACTAAAGCAAACATTAAGTCTCTGTTCACCATATCATCATACCTACCTTTATGCAATATGGACCTTTAAAGCCCTGTTACTCTGGTTTGGGTGAGCAAGGGCCAGTCTGTGCCTCTCCACCAAATCTGAGGCAAACCTTATCCCTGATCCCAGCCGATGGTTCTCTGAGCTGCTGACCCAGACCCCAGTGTTACCCTGACCGGTTCCCTCTGCTCCGCAGGTTCAGGATGTACAGACAGTGTTTTGGTGCTGCAGATTAAAGACCTCAGCAGCTCTCTCTCTCTCTGGATGATGATGGCATTGCAGCGGGTGGCGGTGGTTGGGGCCGGGGCTGCAGGACTCTGTGCAGCCAGACACATCCTGTCCCAGCCGAACAGCTTCGCCCGCCCGGTAGTGTTCGAGCTCACAGACAACATCGGTGGCACCTGGTGTTACGATGAACGCGTCGGTACATACGACAACGGACAACCGATTCACAGCAGCATGTACAGAGACCTCAGGTATGTTTGTCTGTGTGTGTCTGCATGTCTTCGCTCTGCAAGGCTATAAATCTACACTGACGAGTGCAAACTGATATAATGCTGATGATCTCATAAGAACAGTGAATGTTGAGCTGTTAAATCATCAGACAGGTGAGAGTCAGTTCTTGTTGCCAGCCTGTTGGATATGACAGAAACGTGCAGGTGTAAAGACCTGAGTGACCAGATCGTTATGTCGCATAACAGGAAGGTTTGTTGGGGGCCCCTGTCAGCAGTGGTGGGGACCTACTGACAATGGTTAGAGGAGGGACAAACCATGAACTGGGGACAGGGTGTTGGGGGATTTGCTGCAATAAATACCTGTAAATAGTTAGTGTCTTCAAGTCAGATCAGTTTTTATTTTTATGGTGCCAAATCACAGCAAGTTCTGCTCAGCAGCAAACAGCAGACAGACTCAGAGAGCAGCTGGTGAATAAGGGGAAGCTTTTAGCAGCTAAAGAGGACCTGGAGGAGACCAAACACAGAGCTAAAAGACTCCAGACTGCTTGGGAAATTTATGAAATTGACTGTAACTAAGACACCAACCTGATGTAACTTTGTGCGACTGCTCCTTCATATAAGCTTTAGTGCATTAGAGTACATATCTGCACAGAACGAGGACTGTGCATTTTGTCTTGTTTCTTAAAGTGTACCTTTCAGATAATAGGTGTGTTTTTGTCTTTTCCTGTATTGTATGAAGTGGCCTCATGTAAGAACCACTCATTAGAACAGATCCAGTGGCAAACAAAGCTCACAAGTGGTCCAGACCTGTTGTGTCCTGTCTCCTCAGTTTGTATTCAGAATTATAATGTTCTCTGAATGAATTTGGACTCAAGTGATTTTGATTTCCTGACCCTCCCGACAGGACCAACCTGCCCAAAGAGGTGATGATGTTCCCTGATTTCCCCTTTGAACCTGCGCTCAGCAGCTTCCTGCCCCATCAGGAGGTTCAGAAGTACCTGGAGAGGTATTGCCAGAGCCACAACATCTGGCCTCACATCAGGGTGAGTCGTCCGGCTGCTGGTCACCTGACTGGATGTTGGATTTACATTCGGCAGAGGAAGAGGAATCTGTTATTACCTCTAACCAGTCAGAGAAAGAGAATGAAGGAAACTCCTTCTGTCAAATATCTAGATGAATATTGAAGATGCTGGTGTCACAGTCCTCAATTAATTGATTGACAAGTAATTGTTAGTTGCAGCCTTAAATTGACTGATGCTTGATGTCAGTTGCCAAACAGTGCAGTTCCAGCTTTGTTTGTCTGATGTGATCACATACCAGACGTCTTTGGCAAGAGGAAGATATTTACAGACGTAATTCTGGGCTTTAGGAAATTATAAAAGCCATGTTACTCATTTTATTTTCTGACATTTCATGGGCTGAAAGATTAATTAGAGGATGAAAAGTGTGACTCTGCTCTGTCAGTTCAACACTGTGGTGGAAAAGGTGAAGCCTGTTGTTGTGACGAGGGAGGACGAGGACACGACGACGTGGGAAGTGACGTCATGTGATTCATCAGGTCGTCAGAAAACCGAGACCTTCGACTCGGTCTTTGTCTGCTCGGGGTGAGATGTGGTTAATCTTGCATTTATTATATATGGATTTACACACCTTAACTTTGGATGAATGGATGGATAGAGAGAGAGATACTTCATTAACCCAGAGGGATATTCTGGATTTACTATATAATACTAATAATAATACTGTACTACGACGTGTTATTTAAGTCATTACCTCCTGTTGCCACTTGGTGTCGCCAAAGCATTTGCCTGTTTACATGTTTGTTTACATGTTTGTTTTGTGTGTTTCTCAGGCACTACTCTGACCCACACATCCCAAACATACCAGGGGTGGAGAACTTTAAAGGTACACTCAACACTTTTATAAAATGGCCAAAGTGTAAAATTAACCCCAAACACAAAATGTAGAATTAATAACAACTAGCTGACTACAGTAAGGAAATGTTACAATATCAGTTAACATCATTTTAATATGATTTAAAATGGAAAACAGAGTTGTTGGAAGATGCTAAGCTAGGCTACACACCTGTCTTTGTACTGGACACACAGATGAGTTGATGTCACCCCCCCGTTTGCAGGAAAGGTGCTCCACAGTCACTCGTACAGGTACGCAGAGCTGTTCTCAGGTCAGTCGGTGGTGGTTCTGGGAGCCAAAGCTTCAGGACTGGACATTTCCATTGAACTGGCCAAAGTTGGTGCCCAGGTAACAAACGTTCTGACGTGCAGCTCTGTGCAAAGGTTTAGGCGCTAAAACTAAAGTGAGTCTGTGTTTGGACTTGATGTCCTGCAGCAGAAGAATCTGGACCAATCAGATGCCTCCTGATGGGACTGATGATGATGGAGAAGAGTCTGAATATCTGAAGTGACTAAATCTTTGCACAGCGGTTTTTAAGAAACTGAATTCTTCTCCTCCACCCCCCACCCCCCAGGTGACTCTGAGTCATGGTCGTCCTCGTCTCACCTTTCCTCTTCCCTCTGGGATTCGACAGTCCAGTCCGGTGGTGGCGGTCGAGGACGACGGCAGCGTTCGCTTCCAGGTGACTGAAGTGTCCCAGCACCATCTGCACTAATTCTGACCCAGTTTAGTCTCAGGTGTTGGTTGATGTCAGAGGTGGAGGACGCTGACTGAAGCACAGAAGTTGAAGGTTCAGAGGTTCAGGAGAGACACCTCCTCTTTCGTTACTGTATCTTCACACAGAATTTCACACTATGTTAAAATGAAAACCATCTGTTGCAGGATGGCTCGGTGAGCCGGGCCGACGTCCTCATGTTCTGCACCGGGTACAACTTCAAGTATCCGTTCCTGGACGCGGATCAGCTGGGTTTGGAGATCCAGGACCACATGGTGTCTCCACTGTACCGCTTCCTGATGCCCCCTGCCTTCCCCTCGCTCTTCTTCATTGGCATCTGCAAGATCATCTGCCCCTTCCCCAACTTCAACTGCCAGGTGAGAAACTTGTCCAGGTCTCAACAGGGACCGGAACGACTCTCACTGTGGTCCAGATACAGCCAGAAAACTCTGTTTACAAAGCACTTTTCAAACCAAGTTACTAAGTGATTTACAGGAAAACAGAACAAAACACAGGGAAAGACAAAGTCAAGAAAACACATTCAACAACAACAGAAAATGCTCCATAACTTTCAGGCTTTAGCCTCAGGTCCTGAGGACCTGACCATGTGTTGGCTCATAAGTCAAGAGTAAAAACTCAGTCCTGTAAAATCACAGGGAAGCAGTCAGGAGAATCATGTGATCTATGAGGTGTTTTTGTCACAAGCCTCATTGCAGAGTTCAGGACCACTGAGTCCAGATTTTCTAAAAGCAGGAAGAAATAAAAGAAGATTGAATAAAGTCGAGGTTTTAATAAAAGGTATACTGTCAGACTGAAACCTGAGATTGAAAAGGCGATTCTCTGTAGAAAGGATTTTGCAGAAGTCGTTTGATGTATGAGCAAGTTGTTCACAGGTTTTGATTAAATTAGATTCTCACGTCACAGACTGATGAGATCTGACGGAGGGACTGAGCTTTGGTCCGGTTTTATCCCCAAAGGTCCAGTTCGCTCTGGCCGTGTTGGACGGCTCCGTCACTTTACCGACTCGGGCTGAGATGGAGGATGAGGTCCGTCGAGAGCTGCAGGAAAAGGTGGAGTGTGGAGTCCAGCAGCGCCACCTGCTGATCATGGAGAAGGATCAGTGGGAGTACTGCCAGATGCTGGCTCACAGCGCCGGCTTCCCGCCACTGCCTCCGGTCGTACGCAGCCTGTACGAGGAGGTGTGGCGACAGCGACAAATCCACCCTGAAAACTACCGGGGGCTCAACTACAGGCTGATCAGCGACACCCAGTGGGAGCTGATCGATTGATTGATGGAGAAATATTGATGATCAAAATCAGAAAAACACCATATGACACAAAGTAATATTTTAAACTTCATAAAAAGCAATTTCATAGAAGAACTAGAGCTAAACAGGTTTAATGTTAAAAAGACGAGATGACTCCCAACAGACACAGATTTGAGCTCAGAAAACAAATATGATATTCAGTGTTGTCGAAGCTCTTTTGTCTTTTGTCCTCCAGTCACTGATCAGCTAAACTACTATTCACCATCTTGGATTTTACATGCGGTCCATTGACTTGAAGGGCAGTCACCTGCACTCCATCACATGACGTCACGCTTGTTAGCTGCTCCGCTGCTTTGGTCCAGACTGAAATATCTCACCAACTACTGGAAGGATTGTCATGAAATTTTGCACAAACATTCATGTTCTCCAGAGGATGAATCCTACTGACTTTGGTGATCCTCCGACTTTTCCTGTAGTGCCACCATCATGTCACATTTTAATTTGTCCAGCGCTTCAGTTTCATGATCAAAGACCTGCAGAAATGATCATGTTCCCATCAGCCTCAGCTGGACTTTGTGTTTACTGCTAATTAACACGCTAAGATGATGAACATTTATAGCTGCTAAACAACAGCATATTAGCACTGTCATTGTGAGCATGTTAGCATTTAGCTCAAAAAATCAAAGCCTCACAGAGCTGCTGGCGTGGCTGCAGTCCGTAATTCCTGGCAGCAGAGGTCAAATAAAAATACTGATAACAAAATGCATATGCATAATAAATTATGTTAATAACCAGTTTGTTAATGGATTTTGCTCCAGATATCCTGCAGCTGTTTTCTCTCACGAATGAATTCACTTTGGTGTCCCCCTGGAAACGCTGCTGTTGTCATCTGTCCTACTTGCAGCGCACTTCTGTATTTGTTTGTGTTTTCCTAAAGATCCCATATTTGCCACTTTTCATGTGTTTTATTTGAAGTGTTGATATCCATAAGAAGATATATTTGTGGTTTTCTCAATATAGTTTTCCTCTCTCAGGCTTCTCTCTGGAGCTCTAGTAACAACAGGTTGGTGAGTGGTCCAATAAAAATATAGCAGATTTCAGGTAAACACTCTGAGAAACCAAATCCTGCAAGGTTGGATGGTGGGTCCAGGTGGGCGGGGCTTGGGGCGTGGCCAAAAGCAGTGACTGCTTTGTTGTGACATCACAAACAATTTCTCTGTTGACTGAAGCTTTGATACTTTCACAGAATTAATATAGAACCTAGAGCTGATCTATAATCAAAAACACATGGACATCTACCTTTATACACTATGGGGCCTTTACGTTACAGCTCTCAGGGCCTCTCTAATGAAGAGATATAAAGTCCTTTGCAGAAAAAAGCACACATTTGTGAAATAAAGTGAAGAAATCAGTTAAAGAAAGGTCAGTAAAGAGAGTGAGAAGATTTTGTGTAAAACTGAACTATCTGGAATGTTTGCAATTACTGAATCAGTGATAGATAAGAGAGAAGTTTCTCTCAGGGCTGTAGTTGAACATTCTGACCTGCAGAGTCAGAGAAGCAGCGGATGTGTCCCGTCCAGACAAACAGCTGATTAATCATTTCTGAGTCGTTCACTGGGAGTGAACGGATCCTCACGTTAACCATGAACGAGGCAGAGGACACAGAGAGCTGATGTCAACACACTTTAATCCAGATTATTGCGCCAGAGAACGTCAAAATACACAAGTGGAGGAAAAGAGGTCTGATATCAGAGACTGACCTGAGCCCGAAAACAACAACGACATCACATAAAGCAGGAGCGTCCGTCATGCAGAGTGTTGCTCTTTGAAGAAAATACATTCAGACATCAGCACGGGTCGGTAACATGGCTGCCAGGTCACGTGACGTTTAAAGGGGAGTGCCACCTTTTTTTTTTTTAACAATCACATATTGATTACATGTTCTAGGATGAGCCAGTCAACGTTTGTTGTTACTAATGTAACAAAAATAACAAAGTCAGCAACCCGCTGATCCTCAACAGGACAGAGACAGATTTTATGTCACAGGGTCAAAGGTCACATCTCTAGTTTCTGGCTAAGGTGCATGTTCTCAAGTATCAAATGAAAGAGGTGCTTTAATACTGGTGTTATTCCCTTTTAAGCCTTTGAAGTAATAATTTCATGTGGACTGAGGTGAATTTTTATTTCCTGCCTGTCAGGTAGACAAGCAGGTGATAACAGTGCCTTTGTTTCTGTTTTCTGGTGGGATAGCAGAAGAGATTAAGGAAAAAAGTAATGCTGAAAAGATTAGTCGATTAATTAGTTAATGTGTTTATCATATAAGTCAACAACAACAATGTGCTGCTTTTCTGTTTCATGCCATTGTAAACTGAATCTCTTTGGACAAAACGAGACATCTAAGGACGTCACCTTGGACTCTCTGAGCATTTTCCACCAGTTTTTGACATTTTATTTTCCATAAAAGATTAATACCATAATCAAAAATAATCAGCAGAGTAACTGGTAATTAAAATAATCATTAGGCCTTAGATGAAACACAACCACTGTTCACTGTGTCCCAGATCTTCATTACATACAGTAGTGAGTAGTAAATACACACACTTTGTGGAGCTGTTATTTCATTGGGCCTCATGCAAGAACATTTTCATGTTCTTATCCTAAATCCTTCTTACTTTTTTCTGAGGTTTGTTTGTGTAAATGTTCTACATCTGGTTCCACAGACTTGTCATAAATTACTTCTCTCAACGTGTTCAACCCCTGTTGATGAGATGTTCACTTGTCCACTCACAAAAATGTCACCAGAGTGAAAAGAAGAGTTTCACACTGCAGAGCTTCAAGTTCAACTGTCAGAAATCAGCGTATAAACGGGTCTCAGTAAATATATTACTACAGCAACAGCAAACTGAAAAGTCCTCATAGTGATGATGATATGGTTATCAGTGACTTAATGTTTGCTTTAGTTATATATTTTATTTTAGTTATAAAAACCTGTTACTGACTGGTGCGACAGGTCTGAGCCACCTGTGAGTTTCATTCAACTTTAGAGAAAATTTTAAAGGTCCCATATTATATAAAAGTAGAAGTCCATGTGTTTGTGATTATAAAGCAGGTCTAGGTTCTATATTAATACTGTGAAAGTATCAAAGCCTCAGTCCACAGAGAAATGCACACAGCCTGTATTCAGACACTGAGCCTTAAAACCAGCCGTCAGGACTTCTGGAACTTTGTGATGTCACAACAAAGCAGTCACCGCCCTCAGCCACGCCCCAAGCCCCGCCCACCTTGACCGACCATCCAACCTTGCAGGATTTGGTTTCTCTGAGTGTTTATCTGAAATTTTTGTTGGATCACTCAGAAAACAGTCAGCCAATCAGAAGAGAGGCTCAGATCCTCTCTTCTGATTGGCTGACTGACCTGTTGTTACTCGAGCTCCAGAGAGAAGCCTGAGAGAGGAGATGTAAAACTACACTGAGATGGTTTTTGGTTCTTAAAACCACAAATATCTTCTGATGGAGATCAACACTTCAGATAAAACACAGAAGTGTAAAACATGGGACCTTTAAATGTAAGAACCGTTGTGAATGAATCAATTGACTCATTTGTGCGCTTTATTTAAGAACAAATCTGTTTGCCTGAGTGGTTCTTACATGAGGCTCAGTATTTTCCAGCTGTGAGCTGCGCCTCCATCTTGTTTGTGCGTTGTACTGTGGGAGCATTGTCTCCAGCAACAGCGTTTACAGTGTGAACACTGCATATTAAAATATCTGCCTAGAATTAGTGTAGAATGGATTTGGGACACACTGTGTCTGTTTAGCAGCCAAAAACACAAGTAAATCCATGCACCCCAGTCCAAAATCACACATTTCTGATTCATGTTCACTGTGGAAGCCATGAGGATGCTGTAGTGTGTGTTACATGACAGTCGAGTGTTTGTCATTGACTTGACTTAGTGCAGTTCATATCACACAATCAAATGTCTCCATAGTGGTGCTGGGTACTCAATACTTATTTTTTTGTATCGACTGAAATGTGTCTATAAAATTGAGAATTGAAATCAAAATATGTTGCTTATTATTCTTTGATCAAATAGTAAATGTTGCAAAAAAGTTTTCATGCTGGGCTGAGGTGGAAAATTGGTGCATCAACAAAAGTAAAATGTGAAACAATGCATTGGAAATAACGAGACAGAATTTACCATGATGTGTGTGTCATGTAAATGTCTATGATTCCTCCACTGAGGAGAGGAAAACATCAGATCTGTGTGGAGCAATGAGGACACCGGAGCCTTCCTCAAACTGATAATGAAACAAACAAAACTCCCACATTTCCATCATGTTTTCCACACGGTTTTCCATCATTTGAGCTTTGACTGGTGCTCCTTTAATGACCTCATCTTGTTGCACCCTCTTCTTTTGCAATGATTTACGGGAGAATTAAATACACCAACTGTTTATCTGCGCCCAGCTCATTGTAACTCAGCAGTGGTGAATAGAAATGTGCATGAATTCCCATTTTTTTTGCCAATTATCTGGTAATTTGTTTAAAAAAATGTCCTGAACTTGAATGGAAACTTGACTAGTAACAAAACTCAGGTATCATAAACCCCCTAACACTAGTCTCAAAAGAAATTTCTTCCTGGTGCATTACACACCGCTTTCAGTCCTTTATCAAAAAAAAAAAAAAAAACCAGCACTAAAATTTCCTAGAAGATGACCCTTGAAGACTTGGACTCATTCTCCATGTGCACCTCCCTTTCAATCTTCTCTGCCGCCTCCTGCTCGTCCTCTCCCACCCCCTCCTTTTTCAGGATCTTCAGAGGCCACCAGAGGGAGCCATTCCGGCGGTCTCTGCGAACAGTGTGTTCTACCGGCCAGCAACAGGGGGCGCCCTTATCCCCCGTCAGGAAGTAGAGGAGGGCATTGAGCCAGGCGTTGCAGGAGGCTAGTGGGCGGGTGACCTTGTAGCAGATGGAGACAGCCTTCATGGCGTTGCAGCCGCCGAGCTGCCCCCGTCGCAGCAGCAGGAATAGTGTCCGGGTCACGTGGAAGGGCAGAAAGCAGAGTGCAAACAGGAGCGTGATGGTTACAATGGTTTTGATGGATTTCCGCCGCCGACGGATATAGTGGGAGTACTGCGAGCCCGAGATGGAGACTGAGGTTCTTTCCCGCTCTCTAACTCCTTCTGTTGTTCCATCCCCCACCTGACAATCCTCACCGCCCTCTATTGAGCTGGGAGGGGAGCGCAGGGTCTGAAATATTGTCCTGACCACCTGAGAGTAGCACCAGGCAATGATGACAAAGGGCACAAAGAAGCCCAACAGGTGGAGGACGATGCCATATGGGACATAGTCAGCAAACTCCTTATCGATGGCATCGTCCCAGCAGTTCATGTACCCCTCCCCATCCTGTTCCCCAGTCCTGTTCCCAATGTCCCTTGCCCCTCCAGGCCCAGCAATCCCACCGCCTCCTCGTCTGACGTATCCAGTCTGGGCAAACCTAAAGATGGGGCAGGTGAGAATGAAAACCACCACCCACACCAACGCACAGGTCCCCTTCACCACCCGCTTGCTCTCCAGAGTGATGGTCCTCATTGGATGGCAGATCCCCAAGTACCTGTGGAGGACAACCAGCGGTAAGTTTGAACCCGTTGCTTCCATCTCATCCGTCCTTTAGTTTTAAAAAGTCTTAACACTGGAGGACATAAAAAGACTCCAGGTTCTCATAAATATCTTCAGTATGTGACATTAAAAGTCTCCAACCAACATCACAAACGAAGAATTTAGATCAATTTTGGTCAACCAGTGTCACGAAGTATTTCCACACACTGAGTGTAAATTAAAAAAGAGTTGAAGTACAAGTTTTAAATTGACCAAATGTATGGAAATGTTGGGAAAAAAAAACTTGTGCTTTTTAGGCTTTGACCCCAAACTTTCCTCACTCGTCTTTGAAGCCAAACCCTTTAGCTAAGTTGGTCCTTTTTCCAAACTTTTCACCAGCTCCCAATTGGCTCAAAGGTGAGGTGAAGTGGAATGTGAAGTGAAATGCTGCTTTCTTGTCAGCAAATCAAAGTTCAAACAGAAAACATAAAGCACTGTAAAAAAACGTTAACAGTAAAGTGTAAGAACACAGCACATAGACACTGAGGTGACCTCAGAACTTCTGATAGAATCTGCAGAAAGGCCTAATTTCAGCATTGGCCATCGTTGAGAAGACAATTTCCCAGCTATGTATCATTTGGCTCTCAGTTAAAAAATGTTTCTGGATATGAGCTTGAGATGAAGACAGGAGTTTCTAAAGTGACTCAACATTCTGGATTCTCATGTGCTTGCTAAATGTTTTGTGCAAAGGAGATAGAAAATGAGCCTTGTGCTTTAAATCTCACAGCAGCAAATAAAACCCTTTATCAGAAGCTATTAAGTGTGTTGATCAATCTATTTTCAACTTACACAAATTAGCTCAAATTTTAGTCAAATTGACCATTTGGAGGGTCTTGTCTTGTTTCTCCAAAAATAAAAATACAAGAACAAAGTTAAAGTAATGTATTAAAGAGTGTGTTACTGTTCTCTAACATAAGCCACAAATGCAAACTAGCGTATCATCTACAGTAGAAGGTCCTTCCAAAGCTAGGAGTAAGCATATCACTAGCTCACTAACTATTTTAATTTACTTTACCCATTTCTATTAGTTTAAGTTTACTTGAGTTATTGAGATAATGCTGCTTCTTTATTTCCATGTCCTCTACATGTTCCATTAACTTTAGGCCACACTCATGTGATGTAGGATGGATGGTATCAATGGGAAACATTCTCATGTTTACAACTTGCAACTTACAACTTGAATGCAGCATTTGCCTCAGTTCTTTACGACAAATGCTGAAAGTAACTTTATTTTCCACTGGGGTGGCATGTTTCCGTGGCATCCTACCTGTGCACAGAGATGCAGGTGAGGAAGAAGATGGAGCAGTAGAGGTTGAAGTAGAAGAGGAAGCGTACGAGGCGGCACATGAAGTCCCCGAACACCCAGCTATCCCTCAGCACATAGCTCGCCACCAGAAAGGGCAGCGACAGGCCATACATCAGGTCGGTGGTGGCCAAATTCACCATGTAGATCAGTGAAGTGTTCCAGCGTCGCCCACTACCACTGCTACCCCCGCCACTGCAGCAGCCGCCATGGTGACGGCAAGAGCGCAGAAGCACCACTGAGTTGAGGGTGAGGCTAAAGAGGAAGGTCAGTGAGTAGCAGACGGGCAGGAAGACATACTTGTAGGATTCGTCGATGCTGCAAGACGACGGGAGGAGAGACGAGTTGGGCAAGGTGCCAGAGGTGTTGGGATGGTTGCTCGCCACCGCTGCAGCCGCCAAGCTGATGTCTGGAGTGACATCGGAGCCTTGGCTCAATCCCATGATGAACCTCTGAAGGCTATTTCTGGCAGTGATGTATTGGTTCAGGTTCCTCTGACATCATCTCAGCTCCTTCACCGAACTCAAGTCTTGTCACTCACCGAAGTTTCCTTCATTTGTCCTTCTTCTAATTGATCTATTTATCCATCTAATCTCTGTCTCTGTTCAGTGTCAACCAATCATTGTTTGATATCTATCTATCTATTGTTGACTGATCCATATCTTTGGTAAGAAGGAGTTTCTGTGACAAAGAGGGGAAAGAAAACACATGGTCATTAGTTTGGAAAAGCTTGTTCAGAATGTACCTCTGGCGTTTTGCTGATGAAGACTATTTCTCGCTCAATTAGCCCCTCAATCATTAACGGCGCTTTCCGGAAACCTCTCTCCATTCAAGTAGCCTCTCTTGTAGGGCAGTTAGGCGATGTGTTCCAGCTCTTGAAGCGTTTGGGTCAGGGTTTAAATTCAAGCCTGTGTTTTGAAACAACCATCAAATACTGTCACACCAACTGGTGCAGTTTTTGTTGAGGTACATTGGCCCAGACAATACTGTGGTTCATACATCGTGTAAGAGGCTGTTCAGGACAGTAAAAGCTTTACTTCATATTAATGCCCTAAAATCATACTAGACAAAGTAATCTGTGGGCACACATAACAATCATATAATCAATGAGGAAAAAGAGCCATGCTAATGGACATAAACAATTTATGATTTGATTTAGAAAGACGGATATGGATATTATAGGATATTATACATGTTTTGGGTGGATTTTGAGTATCTGAAGCATAGTTTCTATCTTCTGTGATAGACTTGCGACTTGTCCAGGGTGTATCCTGCCCTGGCCAAATGTCAGCTGGGATTGCCCCCTTCCCCCAGAGAGGATAAGCACTATGACCAATGAATGAATGAATGAATGGTCAAATAAAAATAAAGACATTCAGAATTTGTAGAGTCAAGCTCATCAGTGTTTTGCTGCAACAGTTTTATGGGCAGTGGAAAACTCTTGACCTATGTTCAAACACAAAAAACTGAGTATTTCGTGTTCAGGTCAAACCTTAATGAAAACGGTTTATATTTCGCTTTGTTGAATCATTATTACCAATATTATTGATGTCACCCTGAATTTACCTGATGCACTGAGAAGATACACTTTTACCATTAATGATAAAATAAATAAATAAATAAAAATTTGGGAGTTAAGTCTAGGGAAGACAACAGAAATAAGTTATCCACATCATCATGCCACAATCATTTTGTCAAATTATTTATTTTCCAAATAGGAAAATCCTAATACTGGAGATACAAAACTGTCATCAATTAATTTTCTGTTGATCAAGTAGTTGATTATTCAGCCGTTCAACACCTCTATTTTCATATGTCAAAGAGGACATGAACGCATCAAAGCTGGATTTGTGTCAGATTGTTTAACCTGTACAAAATATGGAAATATGTCCAGTTAGACCATTTTTCTGCATTTGAAGTGGACAGACTAAATCTGAAGTAAAACTTAGCCTGTTTCTAATCATGAGGAACTGCAGTTTTCTGCAAATCCAGCTCCAGTGCTTCATGTTCAGAACATCAGTGTGATCTTGATCAGAGGGAGTTTGACTCATGTCCTACCTTAAGTTGTCCTTCTCGTCTCAATTGTCCTCTTAGTCTTGTCTTGTTCAGTTTTTCCGGTGGAGAAGTGTCTGTTTCGGGGCCGAAGGGTCTCTTTGGGCTTCTCCCCTGACCTTCAGCTTCTCTGTAAATAATTAATGAGCGTTCATTCAGTCAGAACTGCAGGAATGAAACCCAATACAGGGACTGCAGAGCAGGGGGAGGCGGCGCTTTCAGTGCAGCTCCGAGCTGTTGATTTTATAGGACACGCTGTCTCTTTAGCGACTGAGGTTTTGAATAAGGAAAAATATATGTGAATAAATAAATTATTATCTAGATGTACATTTTTTTTCTCAAATGCTAACACATTAAGGCTTGAGACCACACAGTTGTCTTTCAATTTTAAATGTCACTTCCACTGAACATTTGCTGAATTAATTATTATATTGTGATTTTATATTGCTGTTTGTGCCTATGTACTGTAGATGCAAATAAGCTTCATGCAAATTGTTGTAACTGTGTTGAATTGTCTTGCATATGGTCCTTGCTAAAAAGACAGAAGACTAAGCCACTAACATCTGGTCTGACAAAATAATCATGCAGGCTTTTCATATCTAAAACACATGTTAACATGCAACTAATTTCCATGAGACACCAAAAGATTAAAGATTCATGTTCCTGAACTCCCAATATTAACTTGCATTGAAAAGCAGAACTAAATTCATACTGATGATCAAGAGCAAGAATGACTGAAGCTGATGAAGTCATAGTTCACGAAGCAGTAGAAATTGCTTTTTTGGTATTAACTTATATCATTTCCATTTTTGAATCACCAATATCCTGACATGTAGAGGTCTTTAGCTGGTGATATAAATCTGGATGATTGAGACAAAAAGCTAAATAAAGCAGCTGAGGTAAAAAAAAAAAAAAAAAGACTTACCTTTTCTTCCAGAGAAGCTGCTGAAGCTTAAAGTGTCTCGCTTTCACCTCCTCACGCTGCCTCTCGTTATCTGAGGCTTTAATTAGAAAGCAAAGTGAATACAATGAGCACATCAGCCCCTCCTCCTCTGTTCTCCCTCCTCCACCTCCAAACCTTCTGCCCTGTTCCCTCCATCATCATCCTCATCAGCTCCGATTCATACGGTAAATACTCATTTTGTCCTCTCTGACAGCGAACACACAAGTCGGAGAGCTGCATGACAAAGCACTGCTTGTGTGTTTGAACATGCAACAGTGTGTAGTACAATCAAATACAGCAACACAATTGGTTGTCAACAGTGCACAGGTAGCAGAGGTATGAATCGACATGGTGAGGGTTAGGACGTGAAGTTACTGACATTTATTAAAAACACCTGCTGCAAATAATGAAAAAAGTTCCTCTGGCTGCCACAAGATTAAAGAATAGATCCAACTTATTAGCCTGGTTACCAAAGCTGGACTACCAACCGGGCAGGCCACTGCCCAGAGGCTCCAGACCCACAGGGGCCCCAAACCTCTGAGTTCAATCCATGTTATTTGGGTCTACATGTATGTAGTAACCACCAGTTATTTTCATTTTCATTCCCAATAGATCTGACAATTGTTTAATTTGATAAGTGATTAATTGTTCACTGTATAAAATGTCAGAAAATTGGGAAAAATGTCCATCGTTATTTTTCAAAGCCGAAATTAAAATCACTTCTGTTGACATTTTGTTGAGAAAATCAGTGTTATTACGTTAGAAAAGTTAAGCTAGTTTACATGTCAGCTACAGTCAAGGTCCTGTCTCAACTCACTCATTTATCCTCACATTTAACAACAAAGCTTCACTGCATGTTTTTGACTTTTTCTTGTCTGTTTGTTTTTGAGAAAAACACTAGAAATATGAGAAAATAGCCGACTCAGCCTGGGACAGGACTAACTTAGCTAACACGTGAGCTAAGTTAGGTTGTTAGCTTTCAAATAGGCCAATTAGTTTTCGAGTCAGCCTGTTATCCTGTAGCGGCCCCAGCCCCGAGAACCGTTTTACCATTACTTCAGAGCCACTGCCTGTAAGGTTTTCACTTATTATTATATGTGTACTATATTTACTTAACTATTGCAATGATTTTTTTAAAGTGAAGTTTGTTACCTCAGCAAATATGTTGGTTAATTGATCCAACTTGTTAGCCTGGTTCCAGGCATGCAAATCAATGGAGCCCAAATTTAGTTGAGTTAGCTTACTTCACAGGTTTTTTTTAAGTGAAGTTAGTTGTGTTAGCTAATATGATAGCCAACATATTAGCTTAAGAGATGTTAGTGAGTTTAGCTAATATGATAGCCAACAAACATTGAAGCCAAAAGGGGACACAGAAATACAACTGACACGGACCTTTTGCCTCTCAAAATATATTTCAAAATTATTGTTTACATTCACAAATACATTTGTAATTAATTTTATTTACATTTTAAAATACATTTCTAAATACTCTTAAAGTCACAGTGAAACGAAAAACACTCACTTTATTAACCATAATTTTCACGACAAAATATTACTCTTATTATTCAGCACTTCTGAATTATCCATCACTGTGTTACAACCCACACTCACATAAAGTTTCAAAAGGAAACGCATCACGTTAATCATGCATCATTACTTTAACACTCCCATAATAACGTTTCAGTGTGACTTTAAATATGTAAATAAAAAAAGTTAACAGACAATTTCCCTTTACAGTACATTGCCCTCCATTAATATGACATTCACCTTCTTATCACAGATCAATGAGAAAATGTGGAAATAATCTGTATCAAAATGATTTACTTTGTAAGGCACGAGTGGTTGTTTATAAAAGACACGTCTTAAATAATCTAAATATCCTTGGCTAGTATAGAAAACCAAAGGTAAATTGCTGCAGTTAGATGTAAACACGTCCTTAAAAATGTTCAGGAGCTTAAAAAAAGAAAACTCAAAACACGGCAGCAATTTTCGATGTCACCATCACATACACTTGGCTATATGAAGTGGATTATTCCCTTCCATTTCTTACAAGTAAACAATCCCATAAATTCTGCCTGTACCTGAAGTATTTAGCATCACTTAAAGAGAAATGCAAGCAAAATTTCAAAACTCTTTTGATCTTTTATGCCTTTGTTTAATATTAATACTATCAATTGTAAATTAATTTAAAAAGGCAGCTCACTTACTATAAATGCTTTTAAACATATACAACAAATGGACGGCCTTGTTCTTGTACCTAATATCAAATATTAAGAATTCTTTAAAAAATTTCTTTTTTTTATCATAGGTACACAGGACTGTCTGAGAGTGGTACATTCGCTCAGTAATCTCATATCTAAACTAAATTTGGTAAAAATTCCACTTTTGTTTTTTGTTCTGTTTTTAGGAAAAATAACAACAAAACAAAAGGTATCAGTTGTCTTGCTACAAATGCTGTATTAGTGTAATGTTCCCTTCTTATAATAACAGGCAAAAGTAATAAAGTAAATATCACAATAAAACTTAAATAATATAAGTTAGAAATCCCACCCTTTTTTAACTTCTTTTGTCTCACCTCCAAAAAGATACTGAGTTTTAGAAAATTAAGGTAAGAAAGTAACACGAGATGCACTTTTCTATTTTGTGGTAAGGCTTAAATAAAAACTAACAAATAATTTCTAAAAATAAGCTTGGTATAAAATTTGACCCCCCCAAAATAAATTCATTCAGTTCTGGTTATAGTCAAATCTAAAAGTACTCTGGATGTCAAAGTGCTCAACTGGTTTTATTTCCACCAGGTAGGTAAACTGAAGATGAGTGGACTTGCTAATGAACTTCTACCTGAGAAAAATTCCAAATCTTTTATATCAGCAAATACAAAATTCAAATACGCAGACTCCACCAAAATGTTTCTGTTGTTAAAACTAGATTGTTTGAACATTAAAAAAAATATTTTTATCATGAGTTCCACATTTCTCCTGTTACTACATGCCTGAAGTTTTTTTTGTTTTTTTTACATGATTGAAGATTTCATCCTTTTTTCTTCAATAACACCAGCATTTGTTTCTTTGAGTGAAACTTAAAGGCCTTGAAAACCACTTTTTTCTTTTACATCACATATTTATGACTAAATAAGCAACATTTAAACTAAGAGTTTGGAACAAATATCAATACTTATTATTTATTAAGCTTAACACACAAAATACCTGAGCTAATCTGCTTTGTCAGAACTACGAGTGTGGTTTTATCACATTTGATTGACGATGGCCAGTAGATCCTGAATTAGGTATTACTATAAGTTTGATTGGTGGATGTAGATTCATGTCTTACCCACTTCAAACAAGAGAGAAGACGCTGACATATGTAAAATAACCAAAACTGCTCAAACTTGGACACAAAGTAATGTGTTCATGTGTTAAACGATGCCCCTGTTCTTAGTAGAAAGCTGATTGAGAAAATAAGTTTTCGGGGCCTTTAAGATTTACCCTTTGACCACACCCTCATCTTTTAAAACTAAATTGTTGGTTGATTGTTATTTTTCATGTACTGTCAGTGCAGAGTGTCTTATAATGACATTAATGTTTCTGTTTGGGCCCTTAATGCACATCCAGTTTATACTCTGCCACTTCATGTGTATTGGGAGGCTATCTGATATCAAAAAAACTAGTAAATGCATCTGTTGCTCCGAGATGTATATGAAATCTTTACTCGGCCCAATAATAAGTAAGCGCACAGTGAAAGTGGGATACTTGCAGCTCTTGTCCCCTGTGATAAGGAAATGTTTACACAACCAAACCAAAGCATCAGGCTGAAGGCGAAACATGTACGCTGTCAAACCCGCCCCTAAAGATAGTTCATTTGGCTTTGGAGGAAACACACCTGCTTGTGTGGATTATATTCACTAGAAGTGAAAGTTCTTTCAGCCGATGAAGTGTTGGGCTCTTGCAGAGGACACAAGTCGTAGGAAGGCAGTCAGCTAAATGGAAGGATGTACAGAGTTCAGAGTCCAAGGTTCTCGTCCTGTCACCCACCTGGTTTTAGGTTCAGGAAGATTCAGGAGAGATGGGGGTTTTGGTTTCGGTTAAATATTTAAACAAAACAAAACCCGGGTTTAGACAGAGTCCAAAACCTAAAACTATAACTTATCCTTCAGAGGCTGCATTTGAAAACCATTTTCGTCACAGCGGTGTGACTAGGCGGTCCCATATTGAAAACTACTTCACATGCGGCTGAGAATGCGTCCTTCTTTCTGTGGGAAAACCTATCCCAAGATTCATTGCACACTGGTAATGAAAATAACGTGTCAACAAACACCACCGACAGAGAGCCTGAGGGTTACACTTTTAAATGTAAGTACAACTATTAAAACCAGGGGCCTTAAAACCGTGTTGTAAAGGTTTCTAGGCTACAGGAGCCACAGCGACACAGTGGTAAGGGTCGGCACAGAGGTGGCACAAAGTAAAAATCTTCTGTAGGCCAGACCATCTCTTTTCGGTGACATCTACTAATGCATAATTACTCTCCTATGTACACTGCTGTCCATCAACCTGTCTAATTTCCTCTCCCTGCCTCTACCTTCAGTTCCAGATACATTTGCAAAACACCTGAAAACACAGATCCTGAGTAGCTTAATAGACAGACCAAAACAATAACACTAAAATGCTAAATTAAATGGCTGAGTGCAGTTAAGGAAATATGATAGAATCTCTGTTAAAGATCTGTGTTGTGTTTGTCTTTCTTTCTGATGTTTTACAGACCTCGTAGTCACGGCTAGTTCCACGTTCCTCAGTAGCCAGAAGCTGATTAGGGATGTGGATGAATGGATTTGGCTTCCCAACATCAAACTGAAATCTTTGTTGGTTTGAACCAGTGACGTTCTGTCTGTTCGTGGTTGGTTCTTCTTGTCACTTCCTGTCAACCTGCTGTCACGTGCCAACTGTCATATGAACTTTCCTTTGGAGGCGTGTTGAAGACTCATCCCGTCAATCACATAACCGCTGTTTGTTTCAAGTCTGCCATCCGATGCCATACCACTTTTTGGCTTATTCAATTTCCCTCCAACTTGACCATCCACTTGTAGCTCCAAATGCTGGTGATTTGTCTGTTTCTGATTTGCTGAAGTAAACGACTCCTGGGCTGATGTGGACGAGCAGCCCCAGCTGGTCCCAGAGCGACCAAATGTCCTCGTTGATGTGGCGATAACTTGAAGGCCTGGCTGAGTTTGTGTGGGCCGTCCAGTCCGTGGTCCCGGCGTTAGGTCAGGTCCTGGACGTCCAGCAGCATGGCGTCCTGTTTCGTCCTCAGCTGGTCTCGCACCACCAGGTGGGCCACCAGCTCGGAGCTCAGAGCTGGAAGAAGCCAAGACAAAAACTCAATGAAGGATGTTACAGTGGGTTAAGGGTCTAAAGTTCCAGTCAGAAGGGTGAAGAGGTGGCAAAGACACCGTCTGAGGTGAAATAGAGTCAAAAATCATCCTCGTTCTCAGGGTCATGACACTGAGCGGTTGGTGCATAAAGAATAAAAAGACGTCCAGGGTTCAACAGTTAAAGTTTGGTTTATTTTCACAAAGAATTGTTTCTGATTCACAGTGGAAGCTCTTTGTGTTGTGAAATATTCCTTTGATTAAGTGTGTGTGTGTGTGTGTGTGAGTGTGTGTCAGTGTGTGTGCGTGTGTGTGAGTGTGAGTGTGTGTGTGTGTGTGTGTGTGTGTGTGTGCGTGCGTGTGTGAGTGTGTGTGCGTGTGTGTGTGTGTGTGTGTGCGTGTGTGTGCGTGTGTGTGAGTGCGTGTGAGTGTGTGTGTGTGTGTGTGTGTGTGTGTGTGTGTGTGTGTGTGTGTGTGTATACCATGTATGTCCTGTTGAAGTGATGCTCTCAAGCTGCTGAGCTGCTGCACCGAACGCTCCTGCAGCTCCCAACGCTCCAGATGTTTCCACTTGGCAACAGTGCTGCTCCCGGCCAGATGCTGCAACACACACACACACGCACAGTCATCTACTGAACATATCAACCTTTCTCTGTTGTATTAAAAAGGTCTCTGACAGTCTTAAATTTAATTTGGTGAACTCTTCAGAAACCAACATTTAAGCTGTTTGAAAACCTTTTTCTTTTTTTAAGGACTGACTTCATATTTTTTATCACCCTGTCATAATCTTCCTCATTCCATTTCTTGTCCTTCATCTTTACTTCTCTCCCCCCCTTTACCTCCTTCTCCTTCTGTTCAGCCAGCAGTTTGTCTCTCAGCGTCCTCAGAGCAGTAGCCACTTCCTGTTTCAGCCCAGGGGCATGGCAACCATTGCGTCCTGTTCCCATGGAAACCTGATGGAGATGTGAGGTCAGTGGTCAGGTGAAGGTGAATTTGAAACGATTCTACAGACTCTGAATAATAAATACAAACATCTGCATTTCTTTTCCAAAGGTCCAATATAAATATGAAAGTAATAATGGGAAAGTCATTAAACAGTTGATGTGCTGGGCCATCAGCTGCAGGGCTGGGTATCAACCTCGATACCTTCTTGCTACAGACAGGAACAGTCCTGACCGTCCTGACATCAATCGTCAGGTTTATTATCTTGTTTACCTTGTATATTATTTTTCTACACAACAGATTTGGCTTCTTTTGTTTAATAAAAATGTCAATTTGTCATTTCAGGTGTCTTGGATCAGATAAAATCCAGTGTCTGTGTTGGTCAGATCTCATATCCGATTACAGTTTTTAAAGACCAGGGTCGGTCCTCCTCCAGTCCAGGAGGTGGCGATGCACCTGAAGTCCAGAAACTGACAAAAATCCAGAAGAAAAGAAAACTCACGTCCCTCTTTCACCCCCACATCTCACTCAGTGGCTGAGGTGATCAGGGGTCAGATAAACGTATTTCACAGTATTTGATCAGACGTGTAGAAACATCTGGAGCTGTTTTTCATTGTTGTGTCAATGAGACAGAACAACAGCTTGTTTCATATCAGTGTCATTTTAGTACTGAAATGGAATAAAAATGACAGATATCTCCAGACTTAGAGCGCTAACTTTAATGAGGACAGAGGAGAAAATCCACATATTGTTAGGGAAGATCACAGATGTGTTTGGAGACAGATGCATTTACACCTTCTCAACATCTGGACAGAGTGAGTGTCAAACCTCCTCCAGAGGTGGTTTCAGCACATTTCAGTCAGTCTGAAAAGCCTCTCGCAGCCATGAAGCAACATCGGATTCACCCAAGACACATGAGGGGACAGTCACTGGGGTCAAACAGAGTTTTATCCTGACTGGTGGTGAAAGCCCAGAATCGCAGTGAAGAGGAGATACCCAGCCCAGTACTGCAGAGAGCACACAGAGCAGAGAGTGACCTTTTTGGTTCCTTCCTCCTCATCCTCACTGTCGCTGTTGTTGATGAAGCACAGCTGCAGGTTTCTGTGGTTGTGAAATCTGTAAACAGACAATAAACATCCTGAAGCTCCAGCAGGAGGAGCAGTGTTCAAGCTGTTGACACATGATTCTGTCGTGTTTATTCTTATTCAGCGCTTCACATTTCTCTGGAATTTCATGCTGAATTTTTTTTTTTTTACTGTTTCACTGCAGAGGAACAATTTTCATGAAGTCTGCTCTGCAGAAGGCCTCTGGTTCCCAAAGATTATTGTTAATAATAATAATAATAATAATAGACTTTATTTACATGGCACTTTTCATAACACAGTTGTAAAACACCTGCTTTAATATTTACCTTTTTTTTTTTTTGCTGAAATAGCTGAAATGATTTAATGATTCTCAAAGTAATTGTACTTTTAGTTAGTTTAGATAGTTTTGGCTCTGATCCAGCATTTAGAGTAACATCATTAAATGATCTTCTCAGCAACCTGAGCTCTGACTGACCTCTGGTGACCCTGAGCTGAGCTGCAGCCTCCAAAATAAAACACTCATGTAAAAACATTCAAAGCTTTTAAATGTGCGTAAATGCTCAGACTCGTTACCGTGATGCGACGACAGCCGCTCGACACCTCCTGAAGTCTTCCTCCTCTTCCTCCCAGACGTCCCTCCACACTCCCCCGTGACTCTCCTCCGTCCTCACCCCCACCCCCCTCTGCAGGAAGACAGGATAACAACATTATCCCAGACAGATAATCTGACATCACACAACCAATTAAACTGGTTATGTTGAAATTTTCTGAAGGAAAACAAAGGAAACGGCTGAAAATCGACTTCAGTCTCCAAGTCTTTCACTAAAGCAGCAGTGGAAGACACGTTCTGGCATTTTACTTAAATAGAAGTAGAAATACCACAGTGTAGAATTACTGCATTAAAAGTAATTTTATTAGCTAAGAAGTATGATCGTTAACACAATTTACTTTAAGTAGCCAAAGTAGGGCTGAAACTAACAGTAAATTATCATCATCAATCTGATGATTATTTTCCTGATTAATCAATGAATTATTTTGTGTCTAAAAAGTGAAACGTGCTGCAACTCCCCACACTCCAAGGTGATTTTCTGTTAATCAACTCGTTCGATCGACTGATGTTTGAAGCTCTAATCAAAATTCAAGTCTAGTAAATTCTAGTACATTTACTCAAGTACTGTACCTAAGTACACATTTGAAATACTTGTTTTTTGAGTATGTTTCTGCATCATAACTGGATAAATTCAGTACTTCCTCAAAGGATCAAGAAATAAATCTTACTGATCAAGAAAATAGTTCATTTGTGTGAGAAAAGCCAGACTGATCACAGATCAGAGCAGACTCTGACTATTTTCATTACCCTAATAATTTTCTCTTTTATTTGATTTTCATGTCTCTAGTCTGTGATGAAACCCAGCAGAGTAAATTCCTTGTATGTGTGAATGTAATTGGCTCCAATAAATGATTCTGATTCTGGGTCCAAACAAAAGACAAAATGTCTGAATAAAATCTGATCTGAGGCCTGTTCACTGAAGCAAAGAGGACACTGGTGTTGTAACTAAGTTATCATTGTGCCACCTAAGAATACCCAGTGTCTCGATAACGTCAGGGTGGTTGAGCTGCTCTTGTTTTAGCTCCTTCCACAGTGTGAAATCACAAACTGTGTTTCACTCTCAGAGGTGGTTTAACAGCCACAACAAACGTGTTCTCATCCTTTCAGGAATGTAAACCCGACTGGGATTCCACATCCAGCAGTTACAGAGAACATGATGATTCATGTGTTGTAGTGTCGGTCCAGTGTTTCCTCTCTGTTCGCTCTGTGTTTGGTCTCCACCAGCTCCTCTGCAGCTGCTAAATGCTTATGCTCTGACTGAGGCTGTCAGCTGTTCACTGCTCACTGTGATAAATGAACATCAAACAAACAACTTTAAATATTGTGATAATAAATAATATCAGCGAATAGCTGTTTGTGGCTGGAACACTGACATGAAAATGCCCCCACCCCTCCCACAGAGGAACAAATCCCCTCGGTTGTTTTGTCTCTCTGTGGTTGTTTTGTCTCTTTGTGGTTGTTTTGTGTCTCTTTGTGGTTGTTTTGTGTCTCTTTGTGGTCAGATTACCTCCTGACTTCCATGAAGATGAATTTGAGGTGCCTGGTCAAGAAAAGCAGCAAAAACTGAGTAAGACTCAAAGGCTTATGGGAAATGTAGTCTGTGCGTTAGAATAATAACCACTAACAGCTGACCTTTGTCACCTAACGGAGCCACAGACTCAAACCCTGAAACCCACATTATCCAGTAAACACCACCACTCTTCTTCATGGCTGACCTTTGCCCTTTCCCTCCTCTCCTGCTCCTGTTTCTCCAACTCAGCTATCCGCTGGCTCAGGTCCTCCCAGTGCATGATGGGAAGGTCCTGGTAGTCCAAAGAGGATGCCGCTGCAATGTGATGATGAAGCTCTTTCTCCTCCTCCTCCTCCTCCTCCTTCTCTTCGGCCGTCTCTTTCTCTCCCTCCATCCTCCTGTCTGCAAATAAACAACAATACTTACAAAAACATGACCTCACTTCTTTTTAAGACTCTAATACGTCTTTTAATAAATGAATGATAAATGAAACTAACAACCAACTGTCAACAGTTACTAAACCTGCTGGAAGACAGTTAGATTTACACTGTATCAAGAATTTATACTTATTAGCTCATAACTGAGTCTCTTCAAGCTCTGTCCCTGTGCGCAGCAGTGGAAGACACGTTCTGGCATTTTACTTAAATAGAAGTAGAAATACCACAGTGTAGAATTACTGCATTAAAAGTAATTTTATTAGCTAAGAAGTATGATCGTTAACACAATTTACTTTAAGTAGCCAAAGTAGGGCTGAAACTAACAGTAAATTATCATCATCAATCTGATGATTATTTTCCTGATTAATCAATGAATTATTTTGTGTCTAAAAAGTGAAACGTGCTGCAACTCCCCACACTCCAAGGTGATTTTCTGTTAATCAACTTGTTCGATCGACTGATGTTTGAAGCTCTAATCAAAATTCAAGTCTAGTAAATTCTAGTACATTTACTCAAGTACTGTACCTAAGTACACATTTGAAATACTTGTTTTTTGAGTATGTTTCTGCATCATAACTGGATCTTTGACCTTGTATTGCATATTCACTGGAGTATGTGTAGTGTGTGACAACTGTATTTATCTGTTTGCATTGTTTACATACAAATCACAGAGCAGCTGATAGAATATGATGCTGTATTATACATGAGGGATTAAAGGAGCCCACAGTGAATACAAGCAGGGCTGAAATAACCATCCCTTTTCCTTAATTATTTATATATATATATATACACACATAATGATACACTATGATTAATAATTTAGAGAATTTCTCACAATTCTCACACACTCAACAATCGATGGATATGTGGAGAAATGCTGAGCAGATTATCACTGATGAAACGATCCCTGGTCGCAGCCCTTTCACGCTCCACCCTGAGTTCAGATGCAGGATTTCTGTATGTGGCGGTTCTTCAGCGCCGGGACGAGCTCAGAGCATGTGACCTGCAGGTCAGAGCCCCTCTGTCGGGCTGTGGGGCCGCGGTGTCCCCGCCGCAGGCAGCCTTCCTGCCCACGGTTGTTTACCAGCAGCGGGGAGACCTCGGAGGGTTTTACCCACCTACCAGTCGCATCCAGACGGCCCGGATCTCTCCGACATGTCGCCGTCCGTCGCCCCGCGGCTGCCCTCGGCTCCGCGGCTTCGCTGTGCGGGCGGACCGCGGCTCGGAGCTGCGGACGTTTCTAAAGCAACGTTAAGGGAGAAAACAAAAGTGGCCTGAACGAGTTTGACGCCGTCTGGAGGAAGGCAGGACCTCCCCCCCCTCACCCCCCCCCAGCCCTCCCGCTGCTCCCACTTTAACCTCTTGGCTTCGGCCGAGGTTTCAGCGGTGAAGGCGGCAGCCAGCGCCGGGAGGAGCAGCTCCCCCGGCGGCTCTAACGGCAGAGGAGCTCCCGCTGGAAGGAGACTCGCTGTCGGGGACAAACAGGGCCGCGCTCCTGTTTTAAGGAGCCATGACGCCCCCAGACTTATCAGGACCATTATTATTAGTTGTTATGATAATTACTCTCCTCTACATTTCTTTGGTCTTTCTGAAAAAACTGCAAACTTTAAGTTACTACAGTGAAGACACGCACGGCCCCGGGGCCCAAACCTGAGAGAAGTGACAAGAGACACACAAGGACAACAGAGACACACAAGGACAACAGAGACACACAATGACAACACAGACACACAAGGACAACAGAGACACACAAGGACAACACAGAGACACACAATGACAACAGAGACACACAATGACAACAGAGAGACGCACGGCCCCGGGGCCCAAACCTGAGAGAAGTGACAAGAGACACACAAGGACAACAGAGACACACAATGACAACACAGACACACAATGACAACAGAGACACACAAGGACAACACAGAGACACACAAGGACAACAGAGACACACAATGACAACAGAGAGACGCACGGCCCCGGGGCCCAAACCTGAGAGAAGTGACAAGAGACACACAATGACAACAGAGAGACACACAATGACAACAGAGACACACAATGACAACAGAGACACACAATGACAACAGAGACACACAAGGACAACAGAGACACACAATGACAACAGAGAGACGCACGGCCCCGGGGCCCAAACCTGAGAGAAGTGACAAGAGACACACAAGGACAACAGAGACACACAAGGACAACAGAGACACACAAGGACAACACAGACACACAATGACAACAGAGACACACAAGGACAACACAGAGACACACAATGACAACAGAGACACACAATGACAACAGAGAGACGCACGGCCCCGGGGCCCAAACCTGAGAGAAGTGACAACAGAGACACACAAGGACAACAGAGACACACAAGGACAACACAGACACACAATGACAACAGAGACACACAAGGACAACACAGAGACACACAATGACAACAGAGACACACAATGACAACAGAGAGACGCACGGCCCCGGGGCCCAAACCTGAGAGAAGTGACAACAGAGACACACAATGACAACAGAGAGACACACAAGGACAACACAGACACACAAGGACAACACAGAGACACACAATGACAACAGAGACACACAATGACAACACACAGACACACAATGACAACACAGTGACACACAATGACAACACAGAGACGCACGGCCCCGGGGCCCAAACCTGAGAGAAGTGACAACAGAGACACACAAGGACAACAGAGACACACAAGGACAACACACAGACACACAATGACAACACAGTGACACACAATGACAACAGAGACACACAAGGACAACAGAGACACACAAGGACAACAGAGACACACAATGACAACAGAGACACACAAGGACAACAGAGACACACAAGGACAACAGAGACACACAAGGACAACACACAGACACACAATGACAACACAGTGACACACAATGACAACAGAGACACACAAGGACAACAGAGACACACAATGACAACACAGAGATGCAAAATTAAAATAAAGACATGAAATGACAACAGACACAAAATAACAATAAAGAGACACAAATTACTACAGAATATTTAAAGTTGTTTACCTGACTTTCATTTATTACAGTGAATAAATACTTTCATTATTGCCAAGACCGAGGACTTTGATTTGACTCAACACATTTTTTTTTTTACAAATGTGCCTCCCTTATCTAGAAGTTTCCAGACCCACCCCTACTTGAGTAAATGTACTGGTCACTGTCTCTTTTTCCATTCTGGACACACGGGTACACACAAACAGAACCTGGTGTGGTTCTTTAAAGTGTCCCTGTCTCGCAGAAGCCAGTGTGAAGGGACGAACATGAACAAACGCTTTCCTGAGAATAAAACATGTTTTTGAGATCCACATCTCCGTGTGTTTGTGTGTGACTGGCTCAGGCTGCAGCCGGCCCCTGGTTGCAGCCGGCCCCTGGTTGCAGCCGGCCTCTGGTTGGAGGAGCGGGTCTGTCTGGAGGCAGTGAAGGGGTTAAAGGCCGAGCCTCCTGGTGTCCTGTTTCACCATTTTTTGGAGATGACGACTCAAAGCAGATGGAGGATTTGGGGATTCACAGCAACAAAGGAAACACCACAGCATTCCAACAATACTGCGACAATATTCCCTTAATATTCCCACAACGGCCTGAACGTTACTGTGTGGCTCTGTTTTCTGTGATATTCTTTAGATTCTGTTGGGAGTTCTTGTGTCTGTGGTTTATAGTTTTGTTTGTAGTGAACTTGTACTTTTTCAGCTGACACACATTAAATGATTTACGTTGATGTTGTATTTTAATGTGAAGGCATTTTCCATAATAATGTTGGGGATGTGATTTATTTATAGTAGAGCTGCCACAGTTAGGCAATCGATGAGGCTATTGACAGAAAATTAATATGAAACTATTTTTATAGTTGTTCAAGCAATTTTAAGCAAACAATGGCAGATAATTGTAAATATTGACTTTTCTCTGTTTTTTATCATTGTGAAATTATTATTTTGGGGGTTTTAGAGTGTTGGTCGCACAAAGCAAAACATTTTTAGATGTCATCTTAGACTGAGAAACTATGATGACATTTTATAGATTCATCTAAAGTCAATGCATTAATAGAAAAATCACTTTTAAAACTCAATAATTAGGGCTCAATAGTTTGCAGCCTTAATTTCTGCCCCTTTTCAATTTGTATCTCTTTGTTGTTGTTTTATTTGGAGTTGTTCTGCGTCTCTTGTGTTGTTTTGTGTCTGCGGCTCTGGTGTAGTTTGCATCTCTTTCGGGTCATTTTGTGTGACTATGTTGTCTCTTTGAGTTTCTGTGTTGTCTCTTTGAGTTTCTGTGTTGTCTCTTTGTGTTTCTGTGTTGTAGTCTTGCATCTCTTCGAGCTTGGTTTGACCCTTTGTAGCTGTTTGTTTGGCAAGTATTACTAACAGTCACTGTAAAACAGAGGGTCCGGTCCAGGGGCCCCTGACCCCTTCAGCCTCTGGACCTGCGGCTGGTGGGCCCGTTCAGTGATTCATTCATGTGTTATTCCTTTATGAGATTATATGTTTGCATTATGTACCATACAATTCACCAAAAACGCTGATGAACACGACTGAAAAAGGGATTAAAGAAAAAAGTTATAGCTATAATAAAGTTATATATTAGCACAATAACAAGTCACGATTAAATCACTGTTAACATCCACAGGAAAATACTGAATCCCTGCAGGAGAATCATAAGTTAAACTTGATTGTCTGTGAAATAAAAAGCCGTCTCCAGGCCACTTCCCCCTGTGGCCAGACCGTGGCGCTGTTTTCACAGTGGATCAACTACCTCTATTTGGTGAAGGACTATGTTGTAAAAACCTTTCAAACTGTTAGTTTTCGGTGGCCCCCAGCCTCCCCCGGAGGCCTGCTCGGCGTGTTTCGGGACCGTGTGACCGACTCTCCCTGAGGACGGAGGCCGGCCCGGGGCGGACCGCTCCGGACAGCTGCTCACGGTTTTCCGATCTCCGGCTGGAGGTTTTACTGCAAACCACGTTAGCTCCACAGCTAATCCCGAGAGTCACGTCACCTGTGCGGACTCCAGTGGAAAGTTTTCCCGCGGAGCCTGGACAGCCGGGCGAGTTCTAGCTGTCGGCAGCGACAGAACTTCGCGGGCAGTGTTTTTGCGCGGGGTTCGTGTTTTCACGCGCTTTCACGCAGCCATTAAACTGCGGCTCTCGACAGCAGCGACAGGAGCAGCTGCGGGTCGTAAGTGTCTGTCAGACCCGCTGCCCACTCGGGGAAAGTCTTTTTCCGGAGGGAAATGCGGTAGAGAGCGGGCAGCTTCGGCGTTCAGTCCGCTGACTAGGCTACTCTGGGTTTGCTGGTCGTGAGGCCTGCGGGTCGGGCTTCCACCGAGCTTGAGTAGAACTCGACGCCGCCGTCGAAGGGTCGGAGGCCGGCTGCTGCCGCTGCTGCTGCCGCCGGGCCTGCGGATCACGGTATGGAACGGATGGAGGTGGACCAGTGCGCAGGCGCAGCTGGCGGAGCAGGAGGCGGGGCTCTCCGCAGGTCGAACAGCGCCCCCATGATCACCAGTGTCAGGTCAGTGGTATTACACCCAGCACCGAACTGCGTTCAAAAAAAATTTATTTTATATTTGCCTTGTTTACAGGCTTTTTATCAATACACAGGATCTTTAATCCAGAATACACCAAACAGTAGTTGCTAAAAATAAAATCTAAACCTAAGCTTTTGTTTGGCCTGATTTTCCATTGTCTTTCTAGATAGATAGATAGATAGATAGATAGATAGATAGATAGATGTGTTGTACAGTTGTATGCAAAAGTTTGGACAAATTACATATTTTGTCGATTTCTGAAGTGAAAAGAAGTAAATACAACTTGGTAATTAGTCTTATTTTTTTCATTTCTGAAGTTAATGAAATTAAGAAGTCAGAACAAGGCTCATTTTAAAGTGTTTGCAGCAGTGGTTTTATTTATCGCTCATTTCAAAAATCATCAAAATATGTTATTTGTCCAGGATCTTCCAAACCTTTGCATACAACTAGAGCTGCATACGACTGTAGCTGTGATAAACAGTCGATTGGTCTATCAACAGAAAATTAATGAGAAACTGTTTTGATTAGTCATTTTTTAAATGTCAAATATTTGCTGATTGTAGCTTCTTAAAAGAGAGAACTTGATGCTTTAACACATATGATAGTAAATTGAATATATTTTGAATTTTGGACTGTTGACCGGAGAAAACTTGACATTTGAAGACATCACCCAGGTCTGTGGGAAATTATAGCAGGCATTTTTAACTGTTCACTCTCAATTTACATTGATTGATTAATTTTTGGATTAATCAATGAAAAATAATCATTAGTTGCTGCCTTACATACAACTGTATTTGTTCTATTTACAGGGAGCCATACATCATATTAAACCTTGTGTGAGACATTTTCTTAATTCCCAGGAGCAGCTTTAATTCTGTGCTTCTCAACCTTTTCGAGTCATGACCCCTAAAGCAAGATGGCATTTGTGTTGTGAAATGTGTGGTGTTGAGATTTTATAGATCAAACAGTCGATTGGGTGAGAAAATAATCAGAAGGATAATTCATCATTTGAAAATGACACTCCTTGTTTTTGTTGTGATAAAAGTCGTGTGCAGTTAAACTGTCAGTCCCCCTGCTCTGTGCATCCTCTCTCTCTCTCTGTATCTATATGAATACGTTGTCACTGTCTCTCTCTCAGTGACGGGATGACGGTCTTCAGTCCCGTGTCCTCGGCTCGATACAGACGCAGCAGTGTGTCCATCAACCCCAGCTGCCCTTCACAGGTTAGTGTCTGCCTACCACTGTACAATGCTCGTGATGTTGTTCCCACAGAGAACTTTAACCTCTTTTAACCTCATCGTGATGACCGTCAGTCCTTTCTTTTTCTTCTTGTCCTCCAGCTCGTCCCCCTCTCTCCCTTTTCTCTGACCGGAGACAGACTCGACCAGAAGAGACAGGTGAGGACTGACTGGGTTTGACTTCTTCCTCCTCCACAACATTTCTCTCCTTTGTGCATTCACACCAACACAACACAACACAACCCTGTCTTTGTCCTGACGTCTCCACAGGCTCCTTCAATAACACAGAATTTTACTTAACGTCAGATGTTGCAACTTTAAATGCTTTTAAATTAATATAAAAATGTGTCCATCTATTTCTTTGTGAAATTTATTCTAAGTCAGTGAACTTGACTCTAAAAATAAGACATAATTGTAAATTTGATTTTGAAAGTTAACATTCAGACAAAGCAGTTCATGTTCTAAATTCAGCTGAAGACATCCTAATTTTGTTGTTTCTTATTTTTTTGGTGAGAAAGTTTTAATCTTTTAATGTTGTTATGACGCGGTGCTTGTGGCAACAATAAAATGGAGACACCATGATGCAAAATGAAATCTTCAGCGTCTGAGGTGTGCAGTGAAATCAGCAGGGTGTTGTAAGGTGCAGAACTAAACAGGGATCAAACTAAGACGACACCAGGAGCCAGGACTGATACTGGACCCTGGACCATACTGAGGCACCTCAGGTCCCTGAGGACAAAGAGACACAGATTAGTAATGGATCCCAAACTCCAAGACCCAAGGAGTCATCACAATGTCTTCTAAATTGATCAATAAATGTCTCAGATATTTAAAATCAGACAATTAACACAAATTTCACAGTGAGGACAGTAGATGGGGTCAAAGGTCAGATTCCAGATCAAATTCACACCAAAGTTCACCTCCTGTTTATGAAATCTCGAGGTTTCAGACGTCCAGCTGGCTTGAGGGGGGCGGGGCTGAGAAGGGGCGGAGCTGACCTCTCATTCAATAAATTCTTATTGTTTTTAGTAATAATACTAATACTCTGCTTTTGGCCACTCTGAGTAAAGTAGAGGTGGATTTTTGGTGGATCATCTGGATCTGTCCTGCGCTCAGAGTCCTGCACGGGTCCAGTTCTACGAAGCCACACCCACAAGGCTCGGTACTCTGATGTCAACATGGAGGCTGCTAACGGCTGTGTGTTTGTGTTCACTACAGGAGGAGAACATGGAGATGACGCTCAGAGGGAGTCTGCAGAGACTCAGGTACAGCACATACACAACACTGCTCCACCTCTTCGAAGTTTAAACCAAGTGTAGTTAACCCCCACCTTCTCTCTCCCTCCCAGTGCTTCCAGTCTGATCCCAGTTCCTCCAGTCAGTCAGTGGCACGACCACACATCAGTGGTGAGCTCTTTTACTGCTCCGCTCTTATTTAGTTGGTTTTTGTCTCGGGATGCCTGTGCAGGTCAGAGTCTGAATTCAGATCAGAGTTTTTGGACTGACTGAACCTTTTCTTCTTCAGTGGTTTCAGTCACAGGACAGCGGAGTCACACCCAACTCGTCCCCGAGTCCCACCAGGAGGTTCAGGTACTCACACAAAAACCTGTTCATGCTTTTATTCTGGATTTGGTGGCAGCTGTTTGTTTCTTAAATCCATGTTCACTGTCCAACAGACCAGCAGTCAGCGCCACTGTGAGATGGCCTGCTTTAACTCCACTGAAGAGGAAAGGTAGCGTCTGTGTGTGTGTGTGTGTGTGTGTGTGTGTGTGTGTGTGTGTGTGTCTGTGCTTTATTTTTTGAAGTGTAAAGAAGTAGCTCCCTCTTTAAATCTGTGAACCTTGGTCTGTCAGGTGGGGTGGAGTCTGACGGACCCCCAAAGAAGCTTTTTGTTGCTGGGGTAACAGATCCCGCCCACCGCAGCAGCTACACAGTCAGGTGAGGATCACCTGAAACACACACAGTCATATTTGTGTCAAACAATAAATGAAGAATCATGAATGAAGCTCTCACTCCTCTCGTCTCCCCCCTCAGTGTCTCTCAGTCTACGGCAGACTCCCCACCAGCAGGAGGCGTCAGTCCTCAATCCAGCCCTCTGTCCCTCTCTCCTCCCCCCTCCTTCACCCCCTTCAGCTCCCATCAGCACCCTGGACACTAAACCCCTCCACCACGCCCACTTCACCCACACTCCGGACCCCGTCACTGTGGGTGCAGACGGCTCACCAGCATCTTCAGAGACCCAAAAACCTGGAGGAACATCGACCCTCTTTGCACCTTATTTCTGTGTGAACCATCTGCCAGCATCACTGTCAGGCCCCTCCCCTCCTGTGACCTCATGTGATGGACAGAAGAACCTGATCTTCATGATCTCTGAGCAGGTTTATTGTCTTGGAAAGTGTCTGTTCTGGACTTTACCTTGATGTTTCTAATCTGCCCATCACTTATTCCACATGTCACATTATTGGATAATCTCTCAATTGCTCTTCAATTAATCCCAGTTCAGTCTGTGTTGGACTAACGTTGGTCCACAGTCGGGCAACAAGACTTTTGCTTTGTCTGTTTCAGAGCACTGAGGGTCACAGCATGAACCCAGTCCTCCTCAAATCAAACTGCATCAGCATCATCACGAGATCATAAAAAAAGGTTTGGGAAACATTTTGAGAAACTGAGGACACACTGTTTGTGTCGTCAAGCTTCTGCAGAGACGTCTGTGCAGAGAGGGAAAAGTCTTGTTCCTTGGCTGCATTTCTCTCAGAACCTGGGATGGGACAATCATTTCGGACACCAAAGGAGCTTCTCGGATGGATTAAATCTTGAGGCTGCTCATTGGAGGATTCAGGGGACCAATCAGTCAGTGCTTTTCATGAAGTTCCAGATCTTCTCTGATCAGTTATTGGGAGGTTCTGAAGAAGCTTTAATCAAGTCTTGAGTTGTAATCAAGACACAGAATCAGAGACTCGAGGTCTGAATCGTTTCTCTAAAAAGTCAAGACACTTCAAGAACGTTTGGTTCCACTTTCAGTGACCCGGTTGACACCTACAGAAAGTGAAGGACCCAAGACGCTGCTTGTTGTCCTGGAGTTGTACTTGTTGTTCAAGTATGTAAACTTATCAAGCTTTCTATCAGGAAGCTGTAAAAACCAACAGATTTATTTAGACAAGGTCCTGAAGCTGAAGTCATGAAGGTTCTTGACTGATAGATCTGTGGAGCAATGTCTGGACTCTGCCAGCACTGCTTCAAATCAGTGAACCAGAGTTATGCACTTACTGAGCATCATATCACTTCACCTTCAGATCTCATGGAGTCTGTTTGTAGAACGTCTGAAGAGGATTTGTCAACAAAGCAAATGACTAAATCTACAGAAACCCAAAAGCCACAGTCAGAAGTGATGGCACTTTTCAGCTGTGTCCAAATTCAGGGGCCGTATCCTTCCGAGGCCGTGGCCTACGAAGGTGTGGCCCTTCGTAGCCACTGCAGGTCGCGGCGGTCGATCTAAAATGAGACGGTCTGGTCTACAAAGGTTATTTGTTTTGTTTTACCAGGTTGGCCGGCCCATACAGTTGCTTCGCAAAGCACAGCTCCTGTTGCCTAGCAACTCTGACAACACAACTTTTTTTTTTAAACAAAAACTTGAGGTTTTACATTTACGTGCAAAAGTGTAATCTTCAGGGTCTGTCGTTGTTTGCTTTCATATTATTTTCATTACTGACAAGCAGTGAATCTTGGGATAGGTTGGGCCACGAAGGATCCATCTGTTGGAGCCTTTGTTGTCCAGCAACAGAAGGAGGCATTTGAAGGAGGCTTCGGAGAGGGACAACCAAGCCGCACAGTAATCAGTCTTCAAATGCAGCCTCTGCAGGATGTGGGTCCTGAGTTGGGACACAGCTTGTGTCTTGTGTTTGAGCCCAAACCAGATATTCCTGAGTCAAACCTGAAATTCAGTAACTGAAAACAGGTTCAGTCACTTAAGCCTAAGATTTTGTGTTTTAACGAAACGTTGTAGTCGTCCGTCGCAGCTGAGTCGCCCCGACCGATGCCTTCTGGATTTCCCAGGAGAAACTTTACAGACTCCAAATATTGGTCTACAGTTTGTTTAAGTTTGGCCGATGGTTCTGCTGCAGGATGACTAGTTTGATGAACTGGCTCCTGGTCAGTAGCAGAATGAAGAACTCGTGGTCTGTTTGTTAATAGTGTATCTATATGTGAATATCGACAGTCGGAGCAGCTGATTCATGCTCAGTTCTCTTCAGCCTGCAGGGTTTGATTGTACATATTGAATCTGCAGGAAGTGCCGCGCTTTTCCCTCCTAAACATCCAACCACATCTTCAGTTTTCTCTCTGACCGACTTCAGTTTGTTCAACCACATTGTCCTTCCAGAGCATTTTCACTTCTTGCTGAGTATTTCATGAAGGTCATCCTTCACATATCTGTTGTACTTGTTTTGAAAAAGGTTTTCAGACAGATGTTACTTTTTTAAGACCGGAACTGATGTCGGTCCTCATGTCAACAACTCTAGATTCCTTTTTTCCACTTCAGAGAATCCCCCTTTAAGAATTCACCAGTTTTAGTTGGTGGTAATCTGGGCAGTAATTCAGTATCATAGTTTAATTATATCGTGATGATATGAACTTATATTTTCTTTCTACAGATTTCTGTTGACCACATAAATGATTTTGAGCAGGCTGCAATTTAAACGCAGTGAAACGCTTCACATCAGTTTATTTGATGTGATTTTGCACATATCTCCTGTATATAGTGATAATAACCACATCACCCAGCCCCTGGTTTAATGGTTTCATTCCAAACGCTGCAGACCAGCTCATGTTCCCATTCGGGCTCCATAACAATCATGTTGGTGTCCCGGTTTGCACAGACATCATCCATCCCTCAAAAATATTACTTAAATAAGCAACAACTCACTGATGTGGTTTTTGACAATATTAATGTACAGTTTTGTTTTGTTTATTTTCTTTGATGAAATTATTGTAAAGATTCAGTACGAGTGCACAGACTGTGACTTCATCGAGGCACAGAAGGGTTTCAGAAACAAGCTGCAGTTCGGCTTCCAACGTTTGCACTTGCACAGTATTGTACAGTTTTGTACTATCACTCATCATTGTGCCTAAACGCGTCGTCATGTTTTGGAGGAGCGACAGTCGGGTTGTTTTTTCTTCACATCTGATCGGAGAAATTTCACCTCCCACACTGACAGGAAGCTCTTTTGTCAGAGCGTCCTGGTCTTTTATAATCACCTGACCTGTCACCTGTGAGATAAGTTTGTACATAAGCTGTTTTTATGGAAGTGTCTTTATTCCCCTCCCTCCTCCAAAAAAAGCAATGAATTGATGCGAATCGGTGAGAGTGGGCTGCTGCTCCTTCAGCTGCTCCAACTCTGCTGAGTTCATGTAAAAATCTTTCCAAATCTTTTCTAGTGACAGATATGACGTATTTTTATTATCACAACTTTGCACAGCTCTCATTCTATTATTCTGATCTTTCTCTCTGTAACATGACTGGTATCGTATCGTCATGAAAGAAACGCTCTTAAGTTTTGCTGCTTTTTTCTGTTTTTCCTGCTTTATGTTTGACTTGTTACCGTCTCTGTGAGTCTGTCCTGTTTCTGAGAAACGCATTCAAAGCTGAAAATAACGTCAGATTAGTTTGGGTCCGTTCAGTTTTCATGCTCAGATCTAAACAGGGATAAAAATCTAGCTTTAAAATGTTCAGTAATGATGTAAAGCTTCTTCAGATAGAAAATAATCCTACTGTATTTGAAAGTCCCATTGTGGCAATTTTGTATTGAAATTTTTTGATAATAGTGTCGATAAAATACCTTTTAAAAAAAAATATTGTGTGTGTGTGTGTGTATGTGCGTGTTTGTGTGTATATGCATATATATCACAAACGCGCACACGTGTGTGTGTGTGTGTGTGTGTATATTATTTATATTTATATATATTTTTAAAGGTATTGGTACAAAACCTCAGGTATTTTACAGACTCTATTGTCAAAAAATTATATAGTCTACAAAAAATATATATGTATCACACCGTCGCACACAGCTGCCAACTGTAAAAATGTCTAAACATGAGGAGCCGCACAAGTTTTGTCTGCAAAAGTCAGATTTAATCTGATTCAAGAACAACCCTAATACATCCATAAGATTAAGAATCACATTTTGATATCATATCATCACATCATATCTGGTCTACCTGTATCAGTGTGTACCTGTATTTTGCATCAACCATCACCAACATTTGGGAGTTTCCAACATTTTTATCAGTACAAAAAGTTTATGCTCAAATATCTTTATGTGTTTTCGTAGAGGGTTCTTAAAGGGGGTAAACAAAATACAGATAGAAGTTTAAGTTCAAATTTATATTTAAAATCAGTAAAGCAAGAAATATTTTTCAGAACAATGTTTTTTTTGCAGAGTTTGATCTGGTGAGAAGCAGGATAGACTTTTCTCAGAGGTAACAACACGCTGCCAAATTCATAGAGCTGCACAGACACAAACTGTAGCTTTAAGTTTCTTTGTATTAATTTAAACTTTGCACACTGACCATCCCAGACTGTTGGTAAGTATGAAGAGAGAAACTGCTTTCATGTAGCTGGATCACAGCGTGATGCCGACTCTTGGTCTCTGTAGATAAACGTCAGTAGTTTTCACTCTGGTGCTTGTACGAATTTCTGCATCTACGAATGTTTTTAAGCCAAAAATTCTTCATCAAAATGCAAGTTTTCCAAGAAAAATATTACAATAACTGTAATACTGGAAGAACAGTATTCATGTTTGATGGTTTTTTTGTTGGTTTTTTTTTTTTGTCTCGTCCTGCTCACCTTTACGGGATTTGCCTCTTGGTTTTTCTTCAATGTTTTAAAGCATCACGCCGCAGATTCCCAGAAATGTGTCAGGGCTGAAATCATTGTACATCCAGTTCTTTTTTCTTTAACGTACAATCTCCAGCATGATTAGAGATTTGGCTCTTCTCCTGTATATCCACATTTACCTACTATCACTGGTTTTCTTCCACTGCACTTGAATTTAAAGGTCCCATATCTGAAGTGTTGATCTCCATCACAAGATATATTTGGAGCTCTAGACTGCTTTGTTGTGACATCACAAAGTTCCAGAAGTCCTGATGGCTGGTTTTAAGGCTCAGTGTCTGAATACAGGCTGTGTGCATTTCTCTGTGGACTGAGGCTTTGATACTTTCACAGTATTAATATAGAACCTAGACCTGCTTTATAATCACAAACACATGGACATCTGCCTTTAGACTGTGTGGAGCTTTGAATACCAGTATGACCTGATTCATAGAGTTATGTGAGTGACAGGCTGTAGCAGGTATAAATTTGATCCAATAAGATAATAATATCTGACATATATGTAGTTGGTGTAGTATCAATAAAGCTTCCTTTGAAAAAAGTAGAAATTCACCCCCAAAAAAAGAAAATCTCCAATCAAGCTGGAATAGTACGTTTTTTTTTTCTTCTTTTATGTCAGATGATAAATGAGATGATTTTGTTCAGATTTCCTCTCTGACATAAGCTTTACCCCTGAAATGTCATATTTTCTGGAGTTCTGACAAACTGCTTTTTTTTTTTTTTTTTTAAATTCAGGCAGCGATTTTCGCATTTTAAAACCAGATGGAAGTTTCTCGTTGTGACGACATCCAACATGTTATCAGGAGAAAAGTTCGTCTTGAGGAGATGTGTTGGTTTTGTTATGTAACAGATAAAATGACATAAACAGGAAACAATATGTAGTAACAACAAGAAAATAACATGAAAATATTTAGTTTTGTTGTTGTGAACGTTTTAGCTTCTTGTTCTTCACAAACAGATTCAAGATGATAAAAGGTTGAAGCTTCTGTTGGTCAGTGCATTGATCAGGATCTGGACGTCCTCGTCCTTTACCTTGTTTTACTTTCAACTCTTTACCTTTTGTCCTCTTCCCAGTGATGCTTGAATCATCCGTGAAAAGGTCGTTGAGTCGATGTTGAAGTGAGTGCCTCCTGTTTGTGTTGGTCTGTGTGTCGTCACTCAGACTGAAGTTTTAAGCGAGTAATCAGTCAACGTTTATTCAGTGTTAAAGGAATATTTCACTCTGGTAGAACACAGTGATTCCTCAGCGCCAATACTCACCAATAACCGTTTAGATTGTGACCAAATAATCTGAATAAGGTCCAGTTCGTACATACTTTCAAAACACTAAGGTTCAGGCTTTCAGTTAACGTTGTTTTGTATGAATTGCGAGACTTTAAAGATCATTTATGATTTTAGATTTTCTTACAGAAGAAATATTACACAACCTCAAAGGAAACTGTTTTTCATTGAGGCCACAGAATATTGGTTGAACTGTATATTTGTGTTTGAACTAGACCTGAATTAATCAAGTCAATGTTAATTATTTTACTAATTCATCAAGCAAAAGTGAAAAAATGTAATTTGTCAGGGTTTGGCTTCTGAAACAGGAGGATTTCCTGCTTCTTTGTCATTCATCAGAATAAACTGAATGTCTTTGGGTTTTGGACGCTGGTCGGACTAAACGAGACATGAGGACATCACCGTTGACTCTGATTGGCATTTTTTCACCACTTTTAACATTTAAACAAAAAAATAATTGGCAAATGAATCGATAATGTAAATGATCGTTAGCTGCAGCCTTAAACTTCCCAAATAGTCAAAACCAAAAGTCGACTGAGGAGCAAAAGACGTTTTAGCAGTTTCTCCCTGTTTCCAGTCTTTGTGCTAAGCTAACAGCTAATTAAAAATGATTTGGCGGTAAAGTGCTGAAAAATGTACTCGAATCTACTAGAGTGGGATACGACTTTAAAAAGGGCTGCTAGAGTTTTATTCAAGATGATAAAGGGAACTTAAAGCACATCTATGAAATCATTCACACAAGTATTTTCAAAGTGTAAATAGTTTTTCTCTCTGTTCCTTTTTTTTTTTTTGACAAATTCTCTACGTAAGACAAATGAGATGATGTATTTTTATGCAACTGAAAAATAAAAGTCTATATTCAAGTGTTCATTCCCTCCTGATGATCTCATGGCTGTAAAAATGACGCAGAATGACTTTTTAGTTTTTAGGGGAAATTCATGTACACACTATAAATATATATATATAATATTATATTGTATATGAAAACTATCAATAAAAGAAAATCTGTACCAAACCAGAAAATGTGTAATTTGTCAATAGTTCACTGAACATCTTATCAAGAGATAAATAAGGTTTATTATATCTGTGTAGTTTTGTCTGTCGCTTTATCTTTTTGTTTTTTTTAAATGAATTGTTGTGAAATGAGAGTCTGTGTTTTTTTCACTGGTCTGTAAAATGTCACAAAACAAATAATTAATCAAGACAAATCAATTATGAAACAGTTTCAGAGTTAGTGTTTGATCATTTTTGATAATTGTTCAAATGTGACTGTTTTTATCATATTACTCTATGATGGTAAACAGAATATCTTTGGATTTTTGACTGCTGGACATTGTGGTGGACATTATGGAATATTCATAGACATTTTATAGATTAATCAATATTCATTACGTTATACTTTTATAGAAAAAAATAATAGGCAGAGGAATCAGTCCTCACAGCTCAAGTGTTTTTTTTAAACCATTCAGGTTGTCACACAGATTGACACTAACATCTATTTTTACAGCTAAAATAATTTGTCAATTAATTTATTAGTCAATCCACAGAAGATAAAGAAACAATTGTGGTGATTAATTAGGAAACATTTAGCTGGCTGCAGATTCTAAAATGTGAACGTTTTCTATTTGTTTAGTGTTAAAGTTGTATCTTTGAGTTGTGGACTGTTACAAAAATATTTCAATATGTGAATTAAATAGTTGTCACTAATTTCTATATATCTACCAGATGGGGACCCCAGGAGGAGTAGCCACTGTTACTCTACAGTGGGTCAAACCAAATAAAATAAAACAGATTTAAAAATTCTTCAAGAAAATAATCACAATAGTGACAGTGAAAATAACTATTAGCTAATTATTTTTTATCAGTTTTATCTATTAAACATCAGAAAATGTCGTCTGTCCACAACCAGAGATTTTCCGTCTGCAGCCACAAAGGCTGAAGAAAAGCAGCGAACGATCACAGAAGCTGAGATAAAGACAATAAAGATAAAGCCGCTTTGAAAGACAGTGGGACAAGCCTGACACTAACCTCCACATCAGAGCCACATCAGAACCCCCCTCCTCCTCCTCTACCAAAGGAACGTCTCTCTCTATCCTGGAGAGAGATGTCAACAGGCTTTTTAAGAAGCAGAACCCCCGCAAAGCAGCCGGTCCTGACTCTGTCTCTCCATCATCCCTGAAGCACTGTGCTGATCAGCTGTCTCCAGTGTTCACAGACATCTTCAACACCTCACTGGAGACCTGCCACGTGCCAGCCTGCTTCAAATCCTCCACCATCATCCCTGTCCCCAAAAAACCAAGGCCCACAGGACTAAATGACTATAGACCCATTGCCCTGACCTCTGTGGTCATGAAATCATTTGAGCGTCTTGTCCTGTCCCACCTCAAATCCATCACTGACCCACTCCTGGACCCCCTGCAGTTCGCCTACAGAGCCAACAGGTCTGTAGACGACGCCGTCAACATGGCTCTCCACTTCATCCTCCAGCACCTGGACTCCTCAGGGACCTATGCCAGGATCCTGTTTGTGGACTTCAGCTCTGCCTTCAACACCATCATCCCGGCTCTGCTGCAGGACAAGCTCTCCCAGCTGAGCGTGCCTGACTCCACCTGCAGGTGGATCACCGACTTCCTGTCTGACAGGAGGCAGCACGTGAAGCTAGGAAAGCATGTGTCTGACTCCCAGACCATCAGCACTGGATCCCCGCAAGGCTGCGTTCTTTCTCCTCTGCTCTTCTCCCTGTACACCAACACCTGCACCTCCAGCCATCAGTCTGTCAAGCTCCTGAAGTTTGCAGACGACACCACTCACATTGGACTCATCTCTGATGGCGATGAGTCTGCCTACAGGTGGGAGACTGAGCGTCTGGTGACCTGGTGCAGGCAGAACAACCTAGAGCTAAACGCTCTGAAGACAGTGGAAATGATAGTGGACTTCAGGAAGAGCCCAGCCCCACCCACCCCCATCACCCTGTGTGACTCCCCCGTGGCTACCGTGGAGCATTTTCGCTTCTTGGGAACCACCATCACACAGGATCTCAAATGGGAGCTAAACATCAGCTCCCTCATCAAAAAAGCTCAGCAGAGGATGTATTTCCTGAGGCAATTGAAGAAGTTCAACCTGCCAAGGACTATGATGGTGAACTTCTACACCTCCATCATCGAGTCCATCCTCACCTCCTCCATCACCATCTGGTACGCTGCTGCCACGGAGAGGGACAATAACAGACTGCAGCGTATCATCCACTCTGCTGAGAAGGTGATTGGCTGCAATCTTCCGTCCCTCCAGGACCTGTACGCCTCAAGGACTCTGAGGCGTGCAGGGAAGATTGTAGCTGACTCCTCCCACCCTGGACACAAACTCTTTGAGACACTCCCCTCTGGCAGGAGGCTGCGGTCCTTCAGGACCAAAACCTCTCGCCACAAAAATAGCTTCTTCCCATCTGCTATTAGCCTCATCAACAAGGCTAGAGAGCCCCACTGTTGCTGATCAATTGCACCAATCACCAGAAAAAATTCCTTGTATGTGAAAACATACTTGGCAATAAAACTGATTCTGATTCTGATTCTGATTCTGATTCTGATAAGGAGAAATTAAATGATCAATCAATTGTTGGACAGTTTGGCACCAACAGCAGACGAGACACTGATAAAGCAGAATTTTTACTTCATGAAAATTATTTCAAATAGAGCTGAAACAATTTGTTATTGTTAACTATTTCTGAAACAGTAACAGGAGCTGGTTTTCTTGGTTATTGTCATTCTGGACGATTGGTCGGACGACACAAGCAACTAAAATATGTCAACAAATTAGATCAGAAAGTGTTTCGAATGATGTATGTCATCACTCAAAAAAACAAAAAAAACAACAGGAAGAGTCAAGAAAACTACACTTTTTAATTCTTTACTTAACATAATTAAAACCATGTTTTTACATCACTCACAGCCACTGATTGAAAAAAGGTCAAAGTCAAAAAGCAGATTTTCTAACTCACATCTACCTTCATGATTAACAACTGTCAGTTTCCTCTCTTTGTCAACGGATCCTGTGTCATCCCAGAAGTGATTGTGTGTGTATCCAGAGCCTGATCTCTTAGCACTACATTATTATTAATTACAGCCTCTTCATTAATGGAAGCACACATCTGTGAGAAGTTAAAGATTAACGTCTTCAGTAGGAACCAATCAGAGCTCAGAGCTGTGAGCCACAGATAGAGGAAGGATGCAGAACAACAGACTCATCTTTCAAAGTAAAAGTCCTGGTCTAGCTCAGGGGGAATTTTTGATAAACAATCTCCTCAAGTTAGTTCTTAGTTTGTTCAGTAAAACTCATCTTGTTTCCTCGGTTTCATCGTTTCAATCCTACAATTTATGTCCTCAACATATGAACCGTTCTCACCCTGTCTACATCACGGTGCGGTTCCACCTGAGGAACCAGGGTCTACGTTAAGTTCTGGGGAGGTGGTTTTACCCCAGTAAAGTTCCTGCTCAGGAGAAGTACTCTCTGAAGGTTCACGAATGTTGGGGGCGGGGCTTGCAGCGATGCACGTCACTGATTGGTTCAATAAGCAGTATGCAGTGTCCACAGCACTCGGCTTGTTTAAAAACATGCAACTACACACACGTTTTGGAGGCCGACAACAATCGGGATGAAGCAGCACCAGAGATTTTACAACCGATGAACTAACAACTCAGTTCAGGTTTTTTCATCCATGCGACCATCGCACTTTCGATACGTTAGCCTCCCGAAGCTTCGGCCCCACTGTGGAAACGCAAACCACAACGTGCTGGAGGAGCTTCTACCTCTACTGCAGTTTGACTTCAGGCTGAGATATGTAGATATACATCAGAGCTGTTTTAGACCCAGACATGGTTCAAGAGCATTTACTGTTGTCCTGACAGTATTTTCAAAACCCTCAGAGACTTTTCTAATCATCTGGATGAAAAATATTTTGTTTCCTGCACAATAAAAAATGTTTTTTAACTTGTTTCTCAAGTTGCATCTGACAGAAAGACAGATCTTCTTTCTCAGTTTGCACAGAGTGATCCAAACCTTTAAATGTTATTATCAGTTATAAACTATTTTAAAAAGGCTTTTTTATGGTGCAACTGAGTGAATATTTTTATATCCTGAAGGTTTGAAGAATCTTTGAGGTTTTTGTAAAAACCTTCAGAACAACACATTTGTTCTTCTAACATCAGTGAGTTTTCTTTTGAAGAAATGTTGACGCTGTGACTCGTATGTAATGATGTTAACAGAAGAGGCACGAGGCTGCAGATCGATGCTTATTCATTATTTTGAGGGAGTGAAAAAAAAAAACTAATCTGAGTGAATGATTTTTCATCTGTTTTCCCCTGACACCATCATTTCTCCACATTAGAGCATCTCGACAAGTTTTACACCGTGTTCAGTTGATGATGATGACGATGGTGATGATGTTAAGCTGACTTCATTCTTCATGATGTAAAAAAAATAAAATCAAAAAATAACCTGTTTCCTTGACTTTTTTTGTCTAATTTCTAAAACTTTTCAGAAACTGTCCTGAAAACTGAAACTCACTGATCCGTTTTTCTAAAAAGACAAAAAACTGATCTGAAGTTCATCAGTCAATATTTCTACAAGAGGATGAAGCAGTTTATCTGCTCTCTTTAAAAAAATAGAATAAATAAACTTGTTTGGATCCAGAAAAACTCAACATATTTTTTACCTTGGGCTTTAAAATGAAAACGTCATAAATATTGACAGATGAACGTCAGGTGAAGTGTAACAGGAGGGACGTGTGTGAGACAGACGGCCGGTCGATGTGATGACTCCTGCAGCTTTTCTCTGGGAGGTCAAAGGTCAGCGGGAGAGGAGGGGGAGGTCACTGGAGTTCATGATGAGGCTGGAATCCAGGTTAAGGCTCTCTGAGGAAACCACAGGTAAAAGTGAACTCATTAAGGCTGCTCTGACCACACCCCCTTAGGTGTCACCGTAGGGGTCAGCTGCAGTGTGTCCACTTTAACAGACCGAATCTGATTGGACAGAAAGCTGCATAAACACAGGTGGATGGAAACACCTGCTTCAACCAGGTGAAGAGATAACTCTCCCCCTCACATTCATTGTGTTTGGTGGCTGATCCTCAGAAACAGTGATGCACAGGTAACAAGCTGTAACCAGGTAACAAGCTGCAGCTGTTAAACCTCTGTGACACTGACCTTGGTCAAAATTGAGCTTCTTGCTGGAGGAGCCGTCACCGAGTCCTTCGATGTCGACCAGGTCACTGTTCACATCCGAGTCATTCAGGGCGCTGAGGGTCACGTCTGCCGGGGGAGGGAGAGGAGGATGAAGATGAGGAGGAGGAGGAGGAGAGGGGGCAAACAGTGGAGAAGAGGGGAGAGGAAGAGAAAGAGGAGGAAGAGGAGAAGAAGAAAGTTGGGAGGGTGGAGGAGCAGTATGTCAACATCTGATTCCTATTGTTTCTTACCTGCCGTCTTCTGCTTCTTGATGGGCGGGGCCAGGGAGGGGCTGCTCTGCATACCTGTCGCCACGACAACCTGTGCGGTCGGTACAGTGATCATGGTGGGATTGGCGGGAGCGGGTGCTGGCGTCATGGTGACTGCAGATTTCTTGACGGTCTTTTTCGGGGATTCAGAGGAAATGGGGACTCTGCTGTCCTCGTACAACTTCCTCTTCACTGTGCTCTTTATCTGAGCTCTGCAGAAGAAGAAGAAGACAGCCCCACTGACTCATCTGGATTTATTCATGTACAATTAAAATATTATTATCATCATCATCATCATTATTATTATTATTATTATTATTATTATTAGTCAGTCAATTAATCTGTTTATTGTGCATGATGGACATGTTGAGGGGTAAAAACCACATGAGATTTACCAAACAGTATTAAAGGCAAACCAACCATTTTCACCTTAATCCCTTTAAAAACAGAGAATCTGTTACAAACAGCTTAATTACTTCATTAATAACAAAGGTTGACTTACACAGTTCGCTCTTTGATCACAGTGCTGATGTTGTTCAGGTCGTCTCCAAATCTGCGCACCGCCAATCGAAGCATCTCGATCTCCGTCTCCGTCCATTTGGCTCTGAGGAAGAAGACACAGTCAACTTATACTGAACACGCAGAGCAAACAACCACAGCAAGACAGTGCTCGGGTGCTGAGCTGATTCATTCATGTTGATGAAGCTTTCACAGACTCATTATTTCATATAATGAGTGGAAAAGTTGTGCACACACAGTACATGTGGTGCTGGAACAGACAGAAGTCATGATATTTAATTTCAGTTTAATTTTAAGCAGTGTGTGTGTGTGTGTGTGTGTGTATGTCTCACCCTGCAGGGCTGGAGTCAGACACTGGGTGCAGCTGCATGGTCAGCTCTCCCAGTTTGGTGAAGGCAGCTCCTGCTGCTGAGAAAATCTCCCCCACCTGCAGTGAAGAGGGTCAAGTGTTTGATTGCAGGCAACATTACAGACTGGACACACATGGATCCACATCATCACTGTGGGATGTTAATCACCAGGTGCTGACTTTCCTCCATACACTTTATGAATCAGGATGGTTTTCTGGTTAAGTTTGCCAAAAACATGATTCATCAAACTGCACTTTTAACTAGAGTTGCAACAATTAGCTGATTATTCAATGGACAGAAAATTCATCAGCAACTATTTGGAGAATTGATTTATCAATTCGGTAAATGTTTAACATTTAATGGGCTCAGCTTCTCAAATGTGAGAATTTGCTGCTTCCCCTGGTCTTGGATCAGCGTATACTAATAGCTGGACAAAAAGAGACTGGCAGATTAAGAAAAAATGAAAATTATCCTTAGTTGCAGCTCTATTTTATACACAAATAACTGCAGAGGTACAGCGACTATTCAATTAGTCGAGTGTCAAAAAATTGATGATGTCATTTTGAAGGTTCATCACATCTGAAAATTATAGCAAGTAACCAGGGATGTTTGGAGCTTTATGAAACATAATATGTTGGGTGCGTAAGCTGTGTGCCGAATACACCACCAGATTCGAGCAATGTAGGAGCAAAAAACGAATGCGCTTTTTAAATTAAGTATATATTTAAATCACATGCTACTGCGTAGAATTGACAGATGTGTGAGTGAAGTTTGGTGTACAGCTGTGGGACCTGCTGTGTAACAGTTTCTGTTCGCTTTGATGCACACACCGATCACACTGTGGTTTACAGGAGGGTCCACACACAGGTGAAAACTTACCTTAGCAGAGGCTGACGTCATCTCGGTGAAGGAGCTGAAGCTTTTTTTCTGTAAATTTCTTCTTCAATCAAAACAATAACACGAACCTACACCGCTAGCTGCTAGCTAAAGTTAGCTTCTGTAACGTTAGCTAGCTTGCTATCGTTAGCGGGCTTCCATTGAGTTTTGCGAGATTTTTAAAAAACGAAGCTTTTGTAGATTTGCATACGATGTAGCGAGGCGATTGTATTTTAAATCTTTTATAAATCACATGTTCAGAGAAAAATATAAATATCGTACAACAAAGGTAGACGGGATGAAGGGAATGTTGCGCGAGTTTGGAAGTCGAACACCATTGGTCAGTCTCAACGGAAAAGGCGGGGCGTGTCATATAAGACATTTTCATTGGTCGCTTCGCTCCGGGTCACGAAGGGTATCGAACTCCTCCGAGTAAAACCGAGGGATGAGGATCAGCTGACAGGGAGGCTCGGTCGGGCTGTCGTCCTTCGATCAAAGACGTTTGTTAGTTTAGTGAATTAAAGGTAAAATCAGCCTCGGACCGATCGATCGGACCGAACACCGACATGCCGTCGCTTCTGTTCTGCGGGCCGAAGATGGCCGCTTGCGGAATAGTGATCAGCATTTGGGGGGTCATCATGTTGGTAAGAAATATGGTTCTCTGGAACCGACTATTTCCTGGAATTAAGCTGTGTAGAAAGCGAAATGTTCAGGTCAGTTCTTGGAAGAAAAACCGTTTTGTCGGGTTCGGTTGAAGCTCATGAGACCCACAGAGCGATGAAGCACCAGCAGCTGTGGCGAAGCCCCCGGTCACACGTTCGTCTCCGGTTAATAGACGGAGCCCGAGCAGGCCGGTCGGCTAGAAACTATTACTGCACTGGTAACCAGAGTTAGAGCTGCAACGATCGGTCAAATAATCGATTAGTGTGAGAATTCTGGTGCTTTTATTTGTCACATATCATAGTATAGTTAATATGTTTGGGTTTAGACTGATGGTCCAACACAATCAGCGCTTTCTATACATCTCTTTGGGCAGTGGAGAATTGTCACAGACACCGGATTAATGGAGAGAATAATCAACAAATTAATCAATAATGAAAATTAATGTTAGTTGTGCCCCTAATCAATGTCATGTCATCAGTGAGCTGGTAGTAAACTGTGCCAGTGTAATTATGGACATGGCTCTGATCAGGTTTTCCAGTCAAGTGAATGATTATATCTCTGTCCAGAAGACTTTAACATTACTCACAAGAATGATCAAGTGTCACTGACTCTTTTCTGATATTAGCACCAGTTAAACCTGAATTATCAGCTGATGACACTGATATTAAAATGTACAAAATCAAACATCTCATGTTATTCAGTCTCTGACTGGATAAAAACAGTTTTCCACCGTGTGGAAACAGATTTGATTGAAGTGTTTTGATTGAGGAACTCAGAAGCAGGAAACTGCCTCAGATGAGTCATGTGACTCATTATTTTTGCCCTCATGTGACTTTTCAGAGCAGGAAGTCAGTTTTTCCACTTCCACAATGTAAGGTCAGTTAGAGGGTCAGTTGGAGGCAGCAACCACTCGCTCAAACCAACTTCTACAACTACAACTTCAAATAATGACCATGGATTCAGTTTTTATTCATCATCTAGGCTTTAAAATCAGAATATTATCTGTCACTGTACCCTTTAAAATCCAAAACCCAAATATGTTAAATTTATGAAAGGACCTACAGCAGCCACTTAAAATAAAGTTACATACCTCATTTCTTTGTGATGTAAGTCCCCCTACTTTATAAGCAGGATACAGATATTTGATGACAGGTTTATAACACATGTAAACAGCTATAAGAACATTTACGTTAATTGATTAACTGAATAGTCAGCTCTACCACAGCCACGTTTTGGTTATAATTGGAAAAACTACAGAGCTGCGATACCCAATGATAGTTCTGTCCCCACCTACACTTCCTGTGGCCTCTGCTGTGTCCTGGAGCCTCATGTTGACCCGCTGTGTCCTGACCTGGAGTTGTTGTATTTCAGGCGATGCTCGGGATCTTCTTCAGCGCGAAGTCGGCCGTGCTGATCGAGGACGTCCCGTTCACTGAGGAGGACATTCGTAACGAGTGAGTTACAGCAAACGAACAGGATTTACACTCAGACGCCAGCTCAGAGTTACAGTTAATAATCAACAAGGGAAGGTTAAATACTGGAAACACTGAAAACTGAACCAGAGCTATCAGCTGCTATTTTGATAATGAAGCAGTCGGTCTTCAAATGCAGCCCTCGAAGGCTGCGGCTGAATCGAAACACGGCAGTTAAGGCACAAAACAGAAAACTCTGATGATACAATGAAATCACACAACAAGCACCGAATCAGTCAGAACCACACGGCTGATCCAGTTTTGGTTTAAAATGATCCCAGTTTGTGGGTAAAGACCTGCACATGTTGAGATCTGAACCCGTCTCTTCTTCTCCTGCAGTAAAAATCCTCCTCAGAACATCTACAGTCTGTACAACCAGGTCGGCATCAACTGCTTCATCGCCGCCGCCATCTACGTGGCAGTGGGCGCCATCTCACTCTGCCAGGTCCGACTCAACAAGCGCCAGGAGTACATGGTGACATAAAGAGCTGCAGTGAGGACCTGAGCCCGACCTCTGACCTTTGACCACCTGACATCAGCAGCTGGAGGTCATCTTCTGTCCACACAGTTCACATTACAATTTAAATGTCAGTGTTTGGGAGATGTGGTTGTGAGAATAGGCGGTCAGGCATCACCTGAGTTATTTATTTCCCTGTTTTTGTTGTCTGTTGTGTTGTTGTTGTTGTTGTTGTTGTTGTTGTTGTTGTTGTATGAGATGTTACATCATTCCTTTGACCGCTCTGGCTTCAGAGCTCCTGCATGTCAGGTTTATTTCCTGGATTTAAATGAATGAGGAACAAATGAGAAGTGAATTCACCATCAGATGAAGCAGCCAACACATATTCTGTGAGCTGGTGTAGAGACTTTTATTAGTTTACATATTTCCTGGTTCTAATCTTTATTTTTGGAACATAAGAAATATGGTCGCACCTGCTAAAGTTAACTGGTCAGAAACAAATATGCTCCAGTGTTGCGTCCACTGAGCTGCAGTCAGTGAAATGTTAAAGTGTGAACTTTGTTATTAAAGCGACTGTGGTTCAAACTGAAAATGTTTATGTGACAAAACGACTTTGGTGGATAATCCTTTGCAATAAAGTGTGTATGTAAAAACAAAAAGATTGTAGTCTTAACTTTAAATGAGAATTCTGAAAATGTGTCTTTGTTTGCATGAAGATCAAGCTCTGGTTTGAAAAGCTGTGAGTGGAGGTTGAAGCTGGTGTTGGACCAGGAACTGCTGCTTTGTGGTTTCTGGTGAGAAGTCTCCTCAGTGAGAACTGTCAGGAGCGTTTGGGAACAGGAAGTCAAACTGGTTTTTGATTTTATACCATTAGCCAGATTTTGGCATAAAAACTAACTGAATATTGATCCTTATGACATCTGATATTATTATTTGTTTTAAATGGAGACATGATTTATGTGATATTAATTTCTGATGTACAAAAAAAACACAAAGCAGCAGTTCCTGATCCAACATCAGCTTAAACCTCCACTCACAGCTTTTCAAACCAGAGCCCGATGGGGAACTCTGCTGCTCAATGTTAGGAAAAGCGATGTGATGCAAAATGGTTCACAATTACAAGCACATCAATCTGCTTGAAACAAAAAAGGAATGAATGAATGAATGAATGAGTAAATAAATGTTCCGTTGCACAAACAGTAAAGAACATTGTAAATTGCAGATTTCTTGTTTGTGAACAGGTAAAACTCGTGTGCACAGACACACACTTGAACTTGGTCATTTAATGATGAGAAATGTAAGTGTTGTGTAGGATCGCTTGGGGGGAAAGTGGTGCTTAATTCAGGCTCCACTCCAACCCAACAACCCAGGAAGGGCCATGTTTCGCGCTCTTTGAACCCTCCCAGCAGACCTTTGAATGGTCACATGATTTTGATGAACGAATCACGTCTCGACACGAATACTTGTACTTATAGTCTGATACTGTTTGTTAATATTGCTAATATTTCTGTGCTATCACTGAGTCACATTTTCAATTTCTAATTAAAAACCACAATATTTCAGTGCTTTTACTCAAAGTGTGAGCAGCCCTCCTTCACTGAACTAACTCAGCACAGCATAATACTGAACACATGAGATATTACTTTGTTCACCAGACTGAAACTGAAAGTACCCGCTCACCCTTACCTTTGAGCGGGAAATGTTGGGCTAAACCATTGTTCACTGGGAGGGGGGTAGTGTTTAAGACAGATGCTTTGAGGGTTTACAGTCAAATTTGTACAAACTAAAATATTTGCCAGTGAAAACTCTGTCTTCATATTAACATTTTATCGTTTATTCTAGATACTTGGGCAGAACACAGGCTGGTGCAACATTATTAGAGTTGGTATCTACCATCCATGCCCTGCACCAACAACACAAACACTGAGCCTCTGACTTCAAACTCAACGAAAAGGAAGAAGTGAGTATTGATTAAAACTTTGTTGCCACTTTCCTCTGACAAATGAATCTACTGTGAGATTAGATATTTAATCTCATGAATTACGGAGGAAAGAAAGAGAAGGTGTTGAGCCTGTTAGTGTTGCTGCGTTAATGGAAACTTACTGGACTCACTGTTTTAACTCTGTACCTGAATTTGTTTGTGCAGAAGATTAAATATAAACTTCAGACAAAGCTGTGTTGATATGTCAGTATTAATATAATTACATTTGGACAAACTGGTCCAAATGCATTTCCCACTGAAAAGTAGAGACATTGAGATCAGGTACGTTGGTGTGTGTACACAGTAAAGTACTTCATTGTGCGTTAAACTGTCTCCTGTGACTGATATCTGATCAGATCATTGATCCTGAGTCATTTCTCTGTTGTACTACGTCATATACACTTAGGTAGTTTAGTCCAGGTCCAGTGTAAATAATCTGCAAGGTAGCTCCATCTGTCCGATCAATGTAGTGCAGTAAAAAGTACAATATTTCCCTCTGAAATGTGGCAGAGTAGAAGTATAAAGTGAGTAAAATGGAAATGTTCAAATAAAGTACATATATGTCACCAGTACCCTGACAATGTGTATAGTATATAGTGAGTACAACAGATTGTGTATTCAGACAGGATCTTTCTGTTGTGTTAGTGCTGAAATGCAGCGTTTTGTGTCTGAAATAATAAAAGACAATAAGATTCAAGCAGGAACTGTTCTGTCTTCTTATCTCTGTGTGTCAGACATGTCAGAGGAGATTTCAGAGAAAGAATGGAAAAAATCCCTGACCTCCATCCTCAAAAGGCTGACTATATCACAGTATAAAGAGATGCTGGAAAATTTGGAAAAAATACCCGAAAGTCTGAGAAACAAGTCCAGAGAAAAGATGCCCAAAATAATCATTGAGCACTATGGATTACATGATTCCATCTCTGCAATCCATGATGCCATGGAAGCGATTCCAAGGAGGGACTCTGCAGTCCAGGACCTGCTGCGCCCCTTTGTGGACAAACTGAGGAAGAAACAGGAAACAGAGAGTAAGGGTGAGTTTACAGAAAAACAGAAAAATAATCTTCAATCAAACATTTGACTTAAAAACTATATTGAAGGATATTTTCCATTTTCATCTTTTGTGTTATTTGATCACTTTATATGTAGTATAAAATTTGTATGCCTCAAGTTTTGTCACTTAAGTTGTGATCAGTAAATTATAACATATAACATATTTTTATTTTCTTGCAAACTTCTGCTGTTCATGTTTAATAAATATGTAACACACTGGAGTCACTCAGTGAGGTAGAATTAAAACCTAGAAAGGATGTGTTGGTTCACAGTATCAGAGGCAGCTGAGAGCTCCAGCAAAGGGCCTTAAGGGCAGCTCTAGCTGTCACAGTTAAAGAGCCGTTTCGTGGAGTGGAGGAATTTCAGGAGAGGAATTCTGTGACCTGCCTGAAGAATGGTTATTATACTGTAAATATACCGTGAGTGGACTAACTCTGCACATGGGAAAATACACTTAAACTGATGTATCCAGTGTAGAAGGTGCACATAAAGCTTAAATTAAAGTACAAAAGAACCTACTGTTTTCTCTCCTGGTCCCTAGTGGTACCTATCATGGAAATAGCTGTAGTTTTATTTGTCCAGGTTCTGCACAAATAACAGTTCAGCAATTTGAGGACTCAGCTGTCACATCTCTGTACAGTCAAAAGCTGCCTGGTCACTTGTGAAAAATGCTCAATGAGAGAAGAATCCCACAGACTGAGCCAACGACCAAAAATCAGAGCACAACAGTGACGATGTTGAGTCGTCAAAGAGGAAATCAGCTCCTGTTGATTCAACAATGTGTGTTCAACTTTTTAAAATGTCATTTTCAGGGAAGAAGAGGAAACGTGTCAGTGAGTCGGAGTCAGAGGACGAGAAGAAAGAGCCTGTAGCTGGTAGGTAACCACGGTCACAGGGATCCACCTGGGTCCATGGTTAACAAACCGTCACATGGACCTGAGTTATTCACTGCACCAGAGGAACGCAGCTCGTATACAGGGATCTAGACTGGAACAGGAAAAGTTAGTCTGTCTGGAAAAAGAGCAATGTGGAGCTGAGCATGTGAGCATGGAAGTGTGTAATTCTTTACATTTCATTTTCAGGGTTTCAAAAAAACAATGTCATAAGTGATTCAGAGTCTTCGGACGAGGAGCAAAAGGCTGCAGCTGGTAGGTTAAGAGACTTCATGGTTAAAATAGCTTAGCAAAATATCTGTCTTAGAAAAAAATACAACTTATCACAACAGCCTAAATAAAGCACAGCAACTAATAAAAGTAAAAAGACGAATGAGGTCATTTTGTAAAGTCTTCTCTGAACGAAGTGAAGACAAGAGTGAAGAAACTCACTGATGTTTGTTTCTTCCTTTAAAGATCAACAGAAGAGCTGCAAAGCTGATCAGGTAGGTCACCTGTAGGTTGATAATGAGGACTACACACGGCACAGCCTTACATACATACTGCATGTAAGATAAAATACATCACAGCCAGGGACAGCCAGGGTAAACATGGTTAACATGATATAAATCTATGCCCACATTTATCAAACTATTCCCGACAGGTCCTACAGGAACCCCTGCCGCAGAAAATGATACAATATACATTTAGAAAACAATAATAATTAACTTGACCTTTATGAAATTCACTGCAGATAAATGTTTTAACATATAAAGGTCACATTTGCACATTTTATTAGCTCTTCCATTGTGAGTAACTGATCATTAATGAACTGTTTATTTTCCAGGTGACAAAAATTCCGCCTTGGGTGAGTGGATTTATTCAGGTCTTCATTTATTGCTCACATTTGTTTGACTTTGTGTTGACTCACTCAGACGTTTATGTTTGAATTAATGTTGCTGTGATTGAGATCTTTTTTTTTTGCTCTCTGTCTGTGTCCAGAGAAAAACCATCCATGAGCTAAGGATCAGTGGTGACCTCGGCCAAAAAGCCGTAGTTGGGAAAGTTGTGCAGAAATCTGCTCTGCGCACATATCAAACCAAAGAGAAGGTGAAAAAGTTCTTCTTTTGGCTGGCGCTGGCAGATGAGACAAGCAGCATTAAAGTGATGGTGTATGGAAAAGAACGCTATCAAAGCTTATTTGTTGAAAAGTTCTACATGTTCAGAGATATAATCATGGATGAGAACAGCATGAAAGTAACTAAACAGAGCACAGTGTCAAAGACAGGTCGTGTTGATGTTCCAGAGGAGCTGGAGGTCGAAGCTCAGATGCTCATTTATCGCCAGAGTCCAGTTTGCTCCATCACAAAGGCCAAAACGTTTGCTGACAAGACAGTAGTGAGCGTTGAAGGAATCATAACAGAGGTGAGTTCATCATATTTATATTGTTAAACAATATGGTGCCAAAGGTTGGGTGAGCGTTTCTATGGAGACTCAGTGTTGATGTTAAAAAACAATCATTAGGCCGAGCAGAGAGTGATGGGCAGGGCTGAGTGCTCTGACGGCTGATGCCATTCTCTAACCCCGAGCTAATGCACCTTTGAACTATGCTTGACATGGTCTTATATCTACACGTCTACCCAGGTTCAACTACTTTGCTTGTCCCACCTGGCTCGATCAACAGCTTAATTGAAATGTTAAGGTCCACGGCTGTTATCCCTACTTATATACAGTAGTTGCACCAATCTTACCAATAACCTCTAATTAGCAACACCTGTGGTGCAGAAAACTTTTCCATGCATTAATTATGTGCATGGACCTGCTAAGAGGAAATGGTTTCAGTGTGAAGGGCCATCAGGTCTCTCAGTAACTGGTGATTAGTTGAGAGAAGACTCAACATAAACAGACTTTCTTTACCTGCACCCACACACTTGACCCAACCCTCCAGAGCAGCCAGCACTGTTTGATTGACATCCGTCTCTCAACACAAACCTCACCTGTTCCACCATCAAAATAACATTTTTACAAGAAGTACAGGTGGAATCACACCTGTGGTAATGTAACATGAAATGTGAAAAGCATCCAGTACTTGACAGCTAATCTACAACTGGAAGAAACACTGAATAAAACAGTTTCACGTTTAAAGTCAGCAACTGGTCGGCGCTCCTCAGTGACACAGGACGTCTCTGATTGGCTGGAGCTGAGCTGTCTAACATTTCCTCAGCTTGTTTTTCTGATAACTTCAGATCCAGACGTCCGATGACTAAAATCCTTCATCTGGTTCAGATACAGAGCTGAAAACCACCAAGGTGTAAAAAGTAAATCTTGATAAAAGTCAGTCTGAGCTTCTGTCAGACAAACACAACACTGACACATGAGCAGAGATGATATGACATCATTGACAGGCGACCAATGAAACGGAGCGTTACCATGATTAAAGTCACAGATTTCTCTGTTTGAGAATTGATGGAAACATTTGTGATAATGTAAAAACACAATTCAACATGTCGAACAGAGGTCTGGTTGTTTTTAGACATTTAATGTTGAAAAGTTACAGATTATAACTTTAATCTTGTGGTGTTGTTTTGCTCAGATTGGTCCTGTCGAATACGTCAAAATGAAAGACAAGCGACGAAAGAAGAAACAGAAGCAAGAATTCAAACTTAAGGACGACACAGATTTCATCAGGATCTGCCTGTGGGGCGAAGACATCCACCAGCTCAGAGGGATATCAGACGGAGATTCTGTCAGGGTGACCAACGTGAAGACCAGTAAATACTTTGAAACAGTATCGCTGAACTCAACCGATTACACCAGAATTGTCAAGGTATCTGTATCGATCCACTCTCTACACACTTCTACTGATGCCGATGTCCGTTTGAAACACTTTGTGTTGTTCAAACACCCCAGGTCAGAACTCAGCTTTGTATGTTTGTCAGTCTGTTGGTAGAATGAGGGACGTCTGACAGATGCAGCAGGATTTCTCCCATTGCTGCTGATGGCCGGTCCGACTACAACAGTTGGGTCCGTCCTCAGTGAAAACATTTTTTTGGTTCATTTTCACAGACAAATTAGACGATGGCGCATGAACAAACAGCTACAGGAGGGTTAGACCACAACGAGATTGTCCACTAGTCATTTGATGGATGGTGATGGTGTTCTTCTTTCAGACAGCCTGGCCGGCCAAACCAAGTGGTCCCAGTGTATCCTGAAAATTGACTGTGAATGTGAATCTGTCTTTGTGCAGGTCCAAAGTGCTGCAATCCAGAATATGAAGATCAAGATTATAGGAATCATAAGCGCCACCAAGACGGAGACTCACCTGGAGGCAGAGTTTAACGGCCAGGTGGAGACATTGGTTGTGGATTCTAAACTCCTGGCGAAGCCGTTTGGTGTCAGACTCGAGGGTGACTTTGAGGAAATGCTCCTTGAAAAAATACCCCTCTCAGCAAACGCAGAATTAAAAGGAAGAAAGATTAATACAATTACAGCCATTTGATTTTAAAGTGCTATATAAATGAAAATAACTTGACACTTATTCCTGGTGGTGGAAACCTTTTGTGTTGATCTAATCTATTCCTGATAAACTTTATGCTTACTGCTTTATACCCATTATTTGCTGTGCCACAGCCATATGCTTCATTAGTTACTGTATGTACTCATTCTCCTAATGAGAAGAGGTGGGGGGAAACATCACTCTGAGGACATTGTGACACACAGATAAAGGGGCTATTGTGATATATATCTATACTACTATATATCTGAGTGTGTTTCCATGTGTTATTTAGTCTTGTAGTCTGCAGAGAAAACTCAGGTCTTTTTGCATGAATAAAAGAGCTTTAAAACGTGATTCTCCACAATGTCAAAAAATTAGAAAACTGTGTAATTGAATGTATTGGTTTTGTAAACATTTCAGGTTAGACACATTTTCTCCACTTGTTTTCTGTTTTTAAATATTTACTGTATATTTTTCATCTGTTTAATCTTTTTTTCTTTAACTCCTGAAGCACAAAAAGTGTCACATTGGCAGGAATTCACTCAAAATATCAGTGTTGATTTATGTGCACTGTCCCCTACAAATAAAGAAACATTTGTTATTCATTGCATATAAAAGCACATTGAAGTCAACAAAGAAGAATACATTTCAGCTGCTTGTTGTGGTTCAGAAATGCTGACGTTGGAATTGAGTGAAAATAAAATCATCAATAATCAGAATCATGATGGTTGATTTGATTTGTTTGTGTCTGGCTGTTAAACTACAATAAAGCAAAATAACTGATGAACACGTTTATAAAATGCTCCGGCAGTGGTACTGAAATATCTAATGCTTTTATCCAAAGTGACCTACAGTGAGGGACAAAACTAAAGCTTCAGCTCAGTGAGAGACCTTGGTGTTAGGACAAACTTCTACATCTATTTAATAAGTGAAGGTGAAAGTCATTGTAAGACTTAGACATGTTAATTTTATGGTTACAGACCCTCTTCATCTCCCTATACTTGGATTTCAGTCTAATTCATTTGCTAAAAAAGAGACAAAACACATGTTTCAAATTTTCTACAGATATCACGATAATATCCATCCATTTACTTTAGAAATGAGATACTGGCTGTGACCAAGTTCACACCCAGGATAATAAAAGCTTGTCAGTGGTAAAAAACCAAACAGTTAAACCGTGTACTGCTCTAGCAAAACACCATCACACCATATACGCCATTTTCTGAGGAAAAAAAGCCAGAATTCTGACTTTAAATTCAGAATTCTGAGATAAAAGTCAGTTCAAAGTTTTTTTTTCTAATCCTCTTCTGTATAACAGGAAGATGTAATCTAATGTCTTTTCTGACTATTTTCTAATTTGCATTAATATGTACTTGGAACTACATAAAAGTTCTTGTACTATTTTTCCAATACATAACGACTAATCTGAGTCATCATAATTGAAGTGAACTCCATACCTGCTTTTAGAAATAGTTCTGGTTCCTTTTCTGAAAATATAATAGAATCTGAAATAAAAGCCCACATCACATTAGAAATACTCCCTAACATAAACATTCAGTCATGGATTCTACAAGACCTCTGCAGGTTCCTGTGGTATCAGGCACCAAGTTACTAGCATCAGATCCTTTAAGGTCTATGAGTCACAAGACGGAACTTTGTACTACAGCAGGTTGGACCTGTTATTCCAGCAAATCCCACAGTTGGAGAACTGATTCTGGGGAATCTGGAAGCCAGGGCGACACCTTGTACTTTTTATCAGGTTACTCAAAGCTTTCCTGAACAACGTGTACCATGTGGGAGGGAGCATTATCTTGCTGAAAGACGCTTCTGCCATCAGAGAATAGCTTTACCATTTACAGGTGTTCTTGGTCAACAGCAATGTTTAGACAGGCGGCACACGTCATCCTGACATCCACACTGATGCCCTGAGCACCCCACTCCTCCACCAGCTTGTGTTCTTCCCACAGTGTATCCTGGTGCTATCACTTCCCCAGTTAAACGCCACACAGGTATCTAGCCATCCGGGAAACGGGACTCATCGGAGCTGGAGACCGTCTTCCATTGCTTCAAGGTCCACTTCTGACACTCTCTTGCTCATTGTAGGAGCTTTCAGCAGTAGAGTTAACATCTTCTGCAACTTGTGCCACATTAGCCCTTCTGTCGGTTCAGACCTGACAGGATAGCCTTCACTGGCCTTGTGCATCAGTGAGCCTTGCCCACAAACAACTGGTCCCCAGTTCATGGTTTGTCCATCCTGAGACCAGTTAGTAGGTCCTCACCACCTCTGACCGAGCGCCACCCACGTGTCTTGCTGTCTCAGAGATGCTCTGACCCAGTCCATAATGATCTGGTCCTTGTCTAAGTGGTTCAGGTCCTTCGACCTGCACATTTCTCCCACATCCAACAAGTTGGTCACAACCACTGACATCATGTCATCTCTAGACTTTTAGAATATGGGGCCATTCTGCATTAGATGTACTTTTACTTCTGATGCATTTTATTACTAACATGTATGCTCACCAGCCACTTTATTAGGTACACCTTGCTAGTACCAGGTTGGACCCCTTTTGCCTTCAGAACTGCCTTAATTCTTCGTGGCATAGATTCAACAAGGTGCTGGAATCATTCCTCAGAGATTTTGGTCCATATTGACATGACAGCATCACACAGTTGCTGCAGATTTTTTCTGCTGCACATCCATGATGTGAATCTCCTGTTCCACCACATCCCAAAGCTTCTCTATTGGACTGAGATCTAGTGACTGTGGAGACCATTTGAGTTCAGTGAACTCATCGTCATGTTCAAGGAACCAGTTTGAGATGATGTGAGCTTTGTGACATGGTGCGTTATCCTGCTGGAAGCAGCATCAGAAGATGGTTCACTGTGGTCATAAAGGGATGGACATGGTCAGCAACAATACTCAGGTAGGCTGTGGTGTTTAAACAATGCTCAGTTGGCACTAAGGAGCCCAAAGTGTGCCAAGAAAATATCCCCCCAACATTACAGCCCGTGTGAACTGTAGCCTCAGGTTCCTGTTCTTAGCTGACAGGAGGGGCCCCCGGTGTGGACTTCTGCTGCTGTAGAACATCTGCTTCAAGGTTCAACGTCTTGTGCTTTCAGAGATGCTCTTCTGCAAACTTTGGTTGTAACGAGTGGTTATTTGAGTTACTGTTGCCTTCCTATCAGTTCGAAGCAGTCTGGCCATTCTTCTCTGACCTCTGGCATCAATAAGATATTTTCTCCCAGAGAACTACTCACTGGATATTTTCTCTTTTTCAGACCATTCTCTGTAAACCCTAGAGATGGCTGAGCGGGAAAATCCCAGTAGATCAGCAGTTTCTGAAATACTCAGACCAGCCTGTCTGGCACTAACAATCATGCCACGTTCACAGTCACTTAAATCACCTTTCCCCCCGTTTCCAATACTTGGTTTGAACTTCAGCAGGTCGTCTGGACCGTGTGTACATGCCTAAATGCACTGAGTTGCTGCCATGTGATTGGTTGATTAGATATTTGCATTAGGGAGCAGTTGAACAGGTGTACCTAATAAAGTGGCCACTGAGTGTATAAACTTGACTAAAATTTTAAGTGTAGTACCTGTGACAGATTATTTATGTTATTTTACTTGAGTAAAAACATCTAAATCCTTTTTCCAGTCTACTACTGATAGAGGCTAATTCTGTTGGGCTGCACAAAACTGACAGCACAGCATGAAAGTTTCTCGTGACATGAAAGTGAAAGTACCCGCTCGATTCACTGTCTCAACTTCAGGCAGGAAATAGGGGCTAGACCATTGTTCACTGGCGTGTGGTGGCGGGAGAATAGTGTTTGAGACCGATGCTTTGAGGATTAACTGTCAAATTTGGACAAGCTTAAATATTTACTAATGAAAATTCTGTCTCCATATTCCTATTATAGCATTTCTGTTAGATAACCAGGGTGGAGCACAGGTGGGTGAGACATTATTTACATTGGTATCTGCCACTAACCTGAACAACCCTCTCGTCTGTGGTTGAAGACAACAAAGTGAGTATTGATTAATCTGCTATATTGCTGATATTTAAACACATTAATTACTTAATAAGCTTGAGTTTGAAACAAAGAAACGGCAGAGACAGACAGGAGATCAGGTTGTTCTGGATTTTTTTTTTCCTGTGTCGACGGTGCCCACTGTTAACTCTTATGCTGGATGTTTGTCCTGTGCAGCAGAGCATACTGCTGAGATAAGATAACAAGAAAGAAAAACTGCACAAAATTACAAAATAGCAGCATATAAGAGATATTGCACGTGGTGAGTTAGTTCTTGGTGTGTGTGGTTTAGTGAGTGCAGTGTTTGATGCACAGTCCGACAGGAAGGCTGGTATCTCTCCTTCACACACTGCGGCTGCAGCAGCCCGTCACTGAAGGATGTTTTGTTTCTATGTGTGTAGTATGTGTTCTATAGGCAGGCTGTTCCTTTAATAAAGTATTATTATTATTATTATTATTATTGATCAACTCACAATAAGGTGTAGTTAGTTGATAAAAGTAAAAATTTGGTTAGAAACAGCTTAAAGATGATCTTAATGTTTTATAATGGGTTGTCCTGCAAATGATGATGAATCATCAATCGTATCCTGGTTTTATGAATGGATTCATTCCATGTCTTTGAATAAAATGTTTCCACACCTGTTTTTTAAACTCTAAAACTCTTTGACTTTATGTCTGGGTCAAGCCTCCAATGTGACGTTTGATGGTATGTTTTCCCCTTTTTGTCATCAGTGCCTTCAGGTTTCTGTTCTTCATTGCAAACTTCTTCCCCTTTGTTTGTGTGTCACAGATGTCTTTGAAGAATTTAGAAAGTAAGTGGAAGACAGCCCTGACCTCCATCCTGGAGGAGCTGAGAGAGGCAGAATACAACAAGTTGCTGTTCAGTTTGGACAAAATCCCTACAGGTGTAAAATCCAGCAAGGCCAGAGAAGAAATGTCCCAGATAATCATCCAGTACTATGGAGCAGAAAAATCCATCGCTGTGATAAAGAAAGAGATGGAACGGATACCAAGGATGGACTGTAAAGTCCAGGACCCGTTGCGGCCCTTTGTGGACAAACTGAAGAACAAACGCCAGAAAATGAACAACTGTAAGTTCACAGAGACGGGAGTGAATCTTTGACCAACTTTGACTCACACTTAAAGTCAAAGTCAAGCCAAATCTTTACAAAGTGATCTGAACAATATGAAATACTCACATACAGGACTGTGCAGAAGTTTTAGGCACTTTGGATATTTAAATTCTTCTTCATCATCATCATCATCATCATCAGTCCCATCAGGAGGCATCAGATTGGTCCAGATTCATTCTGCAGCAGGACAATGAGTCCAAACACACAGCCTGAGTCATAAAGAACTATCTTCAGAGACCAGCAGAACAAGGAGTTCTGCAGCAGATGGTCTGGCCCCCACAGGGTCCTGATCTCAGCCCCATGGAGTCAGTCTAGGATCTCATGAAGAGACAGAAGAACTGAGGCAGGTTCTCCAAGATACTGGAACAACCTACCTGAAGAACCTGGAGGAGGATCGGTTCAGGTTTAAAGACACATGGGGGTCACAGCAGATACTGATCTGATTTAGGTTTTTACTCTTCACTGCAGTTTGGATGAAGTTCAGTGAAGGAAACACCCTCACATTACTTTCAGTGCCTAAAACTTTTGCACAGTCCAGAGAGGCCGCCAGATCACTCCCCTGGGTTAAACCCCACCTCTGGTAGGAGTGTTTTATTTAGACATCTGTCAGGCAGCGTCTATTAAGAGACGTTTAAACACAGAAAAGACAACAAACAAGCTCAGACATTTTTTATTTGACTTTTAAATGTCTTTTTCAGGTAAGAAGGTGAAAACTGAAGGTACTTCAGGGTCAGGGGTCAAGAAACAAACTGCAGCTGGTAGGTCAACACATGCACTTACACACACACACACACACACACACAGACACACACACACACACACACACACACACACAAGTTTAACTTTTTAAATGTGTTTTTCAGGTAAGAAAGTCAAACTTATAGGTGACTTGGGGTTGGTGGTCAAGACACAAGGACCTACAGCTGGTAGGTCAACACATGCACACACACACACACACACACACACACACACACACACACACACACACACACACTTACACACACACTTAGACACAAGTTTAACTTTTTAAATGTGTTTTTCAGGTAAGAAGGTGAAAACTGAAGGTACTTCAGGATCAGGGGTCAAGAAACAAGGACCTGCAGCTGGTAGGTTAACACGTGCACTTACACACACACATTCTTGCCTTTCATCAGCTATGAGGACGCTCACTGACAGAATGACCCTTAGATCAAATCTTAACCTCAACCTAATTCTAACAATAAAAACAGTCCTTTGAAGTTGTGAGGAGCAGCCAAAATGTTCTCACAATGATGGTTTCAAGCAGAAATGTAGAGAGTGAAGCTGGTGAAAAGCCATTAATCTGCAATATCAACACATTAAATATGTCAGTAATTAGCCATCAAGACAATCATGTTTGAGATCCACGGAAATTCAAAATGTTAAAAATTGTTTTCAGTTTTACCTTAAAACCTTAAGCAGTGATGATTTTTTCTTTTAAAGATCTTCAGAAGAGCAGCCAACCTGTCGGGGTAAGAGCAGAAAACTCATGTTAGGTTAATCAAGAATATTCCACATTTTGCTAATGCTGCTTTGATGGGTTTTTAATGCTCTCCTTTTGTATCCAGAAGAACCAACCCCCCGGGAATCAGAGCAGCAGCAGTGACCTTGGCACAAAAGCCGCAGCTGGGAGTGTGGCGCCGAATCCTGCTCAGTGCACAAATCAGAAAAAGAGGACTGTGAGAAATGTTTTCTTTTATCTATAGGTTATGACAAGACAGCAAGCTTTAATGTGATGGTGCAGTAAGTCCAACCCCGGACAAATGGCGGTGGGGTGGGGGTGGGGGGTGGGGGCAGCATACAAAGTGCAGGACTGTTTAGAGACCAGAGACCAGGTTCACATCCAGAGTCCTGTCTGTGGTTTAGACAACAACAGCTCTTAGGTTAAGGTTTGTGAAAGATGTTGGTTGATAAACAGAATTTCTCAGATTACTTATTATACTTTTGTGTAAAAGTTCAGCTAGTTTTTCTCTACAGAAAACACTGGTCCTGGAATGCCTCGTTTGTATTCCAGGCTTCCGTAACTTATCTACGTCACTATGGAATACAGTCACATAAGGGCTGCCTACAGTTCTAACATCACCTCTGAAAAATAAGAGACACACAACAGAAACGTACCACTCTGGGTCCATCGACTTGTTCTTCCTGACTTTCAGTGTCAGACTCGGCCTCGAGTAGGTTCAGAAGAACCGATGCCATTGTTATCGTGGCTACAATAGTGTTTACAGCTGCTCTAAAAGCCACTGGCTATGGAGCGTGACTATTCTGACACACGGTCTAAGCAACTGACCAATCACAATCACAATAGAAAGCAAAGTGGGCTTTTCAGAAGGGGGGGGCTGAAAGAGAGAGCAGCGGAAATGCAGCATTGCAGAGGGTGAAAAGAGCTGCAGCAGCAATGTACAGTATGAGTCTGTTTTTGAATGTTAAAGTTTACTAGACCCCCACCCCCCAATAAAATGATTAACCTGTAAATCGACACAATCTGTTGACGCAGAAATAGTCAAAAGGAAGAAGAGGTGGAATCACACTTGTGGCTGTGTGAGGTAAACAGCACTGATGAGAGGATCCAGTGCAGCTTCGCAGAGTAAACTCAGGGGGACCTGCTTCCTCGAAATATTCAGCACAGTCGGAATATCAGAGGGAAGAACAGGGTGTCTGATTATATCTGTGTAGTTTTCATCTGCATGTTCATAGCTCAAAAGAACAGTTTTTGCATTTAGTTACGTGACCCAATCTCATCTCGTGGTGGTTTGTTCAGGTCGATGCTGCAGGAGCAGTGAAGCCCAAAAAGAAAAAGACAGAGGAGCCAAGTTTATCCCTGAATCCAGCTGGATCCACCAACGTTCCCAAGGTAGCTCCTACTTTCAGGGATGATGTCTGATTGTTTGATTTTCCTCTCAAGTCTAAAGTCTCAAGTATTATTTGTTCAGTTTGTTAGTAGACTGACAATGTATTCATCTATAAAAGCAATAAAAGCTGCCTTCATAAAAACTATATGATAAAACATTAAGTTGTAGATATTCAATGTTTGTCTCTGCTCACTTTATAAGCTGTTAAATACTGTGATTCCTACTTTTTTAAACCACAGCACTGCTCCAAGTCTGTTTGATCCATGTTTTCCTGCAGATTCAGGTGTGAGACGGATGAGATGAGACAGATATTATGTCAACAATCATAGCTCCATAGCTAATTTCATTTGTGTAAGATATAAAATTGATTTAATGTAAATGTCACCCTAAACATTTTTTTCTGTCATGAAACTTTACTAGTACAGTTCATGAGTGCTGTACATCTTGCAGCACTCTTGGCTTGTCCTCGATGTCTCCACTGAACTAATCACTTAAATTCTTTTTGTTCCACATGTCCCAAACCTTGACTATGAGTGTCAATCTGTCTTTGTGCAGGCTGAAAGTGCTCCTGTCCTGAATGCGAGGATCAAGATCACGAGAACCCTAAAATCCAATAAGACAAACACCCACCTGGTGGCTGAGTTCAACGATCAGCCGCAGATGTTCTTTGTGACGTCTAGACATCTGGCCGAGGCCTTTGGCTTCATGCTGGAGGATGATTTTAAAGAGAGGCTGCCACTCTGGGCAGAAGTAAAAATACAAGGAAATAAAATAAGAGAGATTAAGAGGCTGTAAAAGTAGCGAGGTCAGTGCGCAGAGTCCACTCACCTTTCAGTGTTTTATTATTTCCTTTTATATTTTTAAATGTTATTTTCCAATCAGGATCTGCTTTGTTAGGGTGTGTCTTTGTTTTATCTGAAATGCTTGTTGGTTGTGTCTACTTTGGGATAGGTGTGATATCCCACTGCTTTGAAATTTGCTTTGTTCTTAATAAATAAAGAGCCACTTGTGGCTGCTAACCCGCTCTGACTGGTCTCAACCGAGTTGGTATTTGCAGGTGTTTTGGTGATCCTGCTGGGAGTTGTAGATTTAGTCATAGTTCCTGGTCTGAAAGTTTCAGGAACTATGGGATCAGAGGAACCAAACTCAACACAAAGTCCCTTTTGTGCATCTGATGAACTGTGACGCCAGAAATTAGACCGATGGCAGATTAGAAACTAGTTGCAGCACCAGATATTATTAATAGATATACAAAGTGTGAGCAGTTATTTCAGGCACCACTGGTCGTCTAACAAGATCACAGCTGCCGGACACATCCTCATCTGATCTGGTTCATTTCAGTACTTCAACAGCATCTTCTCAAATCAAAACATCTGAAAATAAAATATAACACAAACTAAAGGATAAAACACAACTAGACAATAGTGAAAAACAATGAACTGTGTAGTTCAACGGACTGACTCTTGGGTCGGATTCGTGAAGATCTCGACCGTGGACTTAAGCGTCATACTTATATTACATGTGGAAAATAAACCCTGAGATGCAGAAAAAATAAAAGAACATCTGTTTATTTCTACTTCACTTTATTAAAAAATATTATCAACAAAATCATCAGTAAACATGCTCGCACACACACACAAAGCAGTATCCACCCATGTAAAGTACATACACACAGTTTGTGTTCAACAGGAGAAAAAACAGACATCATGTGGAAACAGTAAAAGTGATTTAACTTTGAAAAAACAAAACCGAAACATTCTTGACAAGCAAAACAAAAAGCACAACCATCAATCAACTGATCAATAAGTGAAGGGTTTCATTCCAAAGCACTTTGCATCCAATTTATTAAGAATTAAAGGTGGAGGATAAAAACGACCTGTTTGATTTTCCAAAAATATACAATATTTATATAATTACATCAGTGGTGGCTCGTTTGGAAGGAAATGCTTCACTTTAGAAAATTTGATGACCAATTTGTGATGAAGCGCTACTAAAATAAAAGAAAAACAAAAAAACAAACAAACACTTGTTTGTTTGTTGTCGTTCATCTCTGGTTACACACGCGTTCGTTTTACATTCAAACCAACAGAAAAACAAATCTACAAAAATAGACCATTCGGCATTTTACACTTGGAGTTTTCCTCTGAGTCGTCTTTGTGCACGTCGAACCCGTTTGTACAACATCGCTGCTCTTTAATATTAACATAGATCATCTTTATTCACATATTGACAGATGAACAGATGCTAAGCTAACAGCTGTTTTTACTGACTAATACTAAAACCAGATCTTTGAGTGAAAATGTAACGAGCAGTCAGTTGTTGGGGAGATGTTTTTGGGGAACATTTCAAAAATAATGAACAACATTAACAGAAAAATGAGTGTGAATCTAATTTTAATCCAACCTCCACATTTTCCTCAACACCTAGAAATAAACCGATCATTTAAAAAGAAAAATAGCCAAACCAGCATCTTTACATTTTAGATACTTCACATCTTTGTTGGACAGCTTTTACCTGCTGCAGGCGTCTGTTGGTTTTTATTAGTTTCTGCTTGGAGTGAAAATAAAATGAGACTCTTGAAACTTGACTGAGCTGTGTAACCCATCACAGTCACCGTCATCTGCTTTTTAAAATACATGAACTGAATCCTGGATACTAGAACGACTTTTAATTTTCTTCACATTTGGTTTCATATTGATCCTGAGCGAATTATCTTGACAATAATTAAACAGATTAAATTTGTCAGTTACATTATCTTTACACGAGAACACGACGAGCTGCAACGATTAGTCAATCGACTGAAAATTAATAAGAGATAATCCATGAATCATTTCGGTTATTCGATATTCTCTGTTTTCAGCTTCTGTGTGTTTATATACACAACAGTGAACTGAACATCTGAATATCTTAAACTCATCACTGCAGGTTCTGAGAATCCATGTCTCTAACATTTATAGATTAAACATGTCACCAATCAGGAAAATAATAAACAGATGAACACAGATTAATCACGTTTCAAGACTCTGCTGAAAGATTTTCGTACCAACCAGAAATAGAAACCAGTAGAATCCAGGCCGTAGCAGAATAAGTGGATTCAATGTCTGAATGTCAGTGATTCAGAATCTTTGTGGCTCGTGAACCCTTAAAACAAAACAATGTCTTAGTAGTTTTAGTCAAACACCCCCCCCCCCTTATTTTTCTTAAATATTTTTTTAGGTCAATTAATCCAATTCAAAAAACAGTCTGAAAAAAAGATGTTTTAGTGAAACCAACTTTAATCTTGGGACCCCATGCGACGTTTTTGGGGGCCCCCGACCCCAGTTTGGGAACCACTGCTCTAAAGCAGAGGAACTGAAAAGTGAAAACAGATCCTCACTGGTCTGGTCTCTGGAGTCATTTTGTGTTGTTTACTGTTTAATGTTGATCATCTTTTTGAACACTCCCCTGGATCAACACACAGACTCACACACACACACACACACACACACACACACACACACACACACACACACACACACACACGGTGAGGAATGATACGTTGAAGCTCAACAGATGTCGTCCAGGTTCAACTTCTCAAATTCAGAAACTAAAGTTTTTTTGCTTCTTTTTGTTTTTGGAAAACTTTCTGCATCTGGATGTGTGATGTCAGAACTTTTCACGCCTTCAGTGATGTAAAACATGTCTGCCATCCTGCTCCTGCTCCGTGTTCTCATTGGCTGACGATGAGCTGTCGCAGGTACGACTGCGTTAGGCCTCGCAGCTCCTCCAGCGTGTAGTCCTCCGGCATCGGCAGGCGGGTGATGTGTGGTGCCAGCTGGGCGAGCGGGATGCTGAGGGAGTCAGACGCCACGTCGCCCTGCTGCAGGCTCAGCACCACACGCAGGATGTTGGCCACGCGCTTCGCCATTTCTGCGTGGAGGTAGGAGGGGCGGGGGTTGGTTAGGTCAGAGTGACGGTTCTGTGTCATGGAAGTGTCTGCAGATTTTCAGTCTCACCAAAGCACAACAGCTGATTTCACCTGTTAAACCTGCTCTGATTCTTTAGTTCACTTGTTTTCAGCAGAAACAACATCTACACTTCATCACCTTTAAGTTTCACGTTTCCACACATGGTCATTGATGTGATGTGTTTGTGTCACCTGATGCTGCAGAGCAGGTTCAGGACAGAGGCTGTTTACAGCTGTTCACTGAACACAGCGCAATGAGAGCGGCGAGAGTGAAGCAGAGACAGAAACTCTGAGCTGGGACTCAGTGTGAAGTTCTGTGTAGACGACAGCTGCTGCAGGTGTGAGCTCACCTGGAGAGCGGACACTCACACGTCACTCACCGTCCTGAACTCAGCTGTGAGAGCCTTTTCTTTCACTACGACCTGCAGATGAACGACAGCTTGTTCTTCCATCTCTGAGGAAGAAAATCTGAATCCAGACTCTGAACTCAGGCTGACTCAGCAGATTCCCTGTCTCCAAAAACACCTACCTCCTCTGAGAGCAGCTGCTCACCTGCCCCTTCACCTTCCTATCTCTCAGAAATAAACACATTTTCTTACACACTTATGTTACTTCACACACCTGCAGCCTCGTGTCTCTGGTGTCAGGTGGAAAATAAACAGTGTTGTGGAACTAACTGCAGAGGATTTGTTTGGATCCTCCAAGCTTTGGAACTACAGCTCCCATGATGCTTTTGGGTAGATAAAAGAATAAGTATGCTGTTGCCCTGGAGTCAGTGAACTACACTGTGAGCTTCAACTTGTGCCCTGTTTTTTTTAAGCCTGTATTTGTTTCCATTCAGTCAAACTGTCTCATTAACAGCAGCTGAATCAGCTGTGATCAGCTCCTGTCTGCAGTGAATCATGACACTGGATCACCGTGATACTGAAGGAAACTTAAAAACAGGAGGATTCTGAATGGAGTTCTGCAGGTGGGAGAAGCATCTTTTTAAGCAGGTTGATGATGTTTATGAGTCACTAGCAGAGATGCTGACATCCTCAAAAACACTGAATCTAAAAAAAATGTTTCACGTCCGTTTGATCAGGACAAATATGGTCGTGAACCCAGCTGCTGTTCTGTTCAGTAGGAGGGAAATGCTGCAGAGTCTTCTGGACATCAGTGTCGTGTTGCTGGTTAAGAAGCTCTTACCTGATTGGGCGAGGCGGTCTCTGGCGGTGCTGCAGGGCAGAAGTTCAATTCTGCTGCAGAGAGACGTCACATCGGTGTAGAGACGCTCCAACTCGTAACCAGCGTTTTCCATCTGTCAGCGAAATCACAAACGTCAACACAAACATCCTTGTCATCACTTCACATCGAGCAGCAGACACATGTATTTATTCCACTTCTTCACTACATTTATCTGAGAGCTTCAGTTATTAGTTAAGATTTCACATACAAAGTGATGGTCCTCTGAAAGTCTCAGTGGCCAAGCATTCAAAGAAACACTCAGTGTCAGTACCTGCTGGATATCCTGCAGAGTCTTTATGACCCTGATGTAGTCCAGGTACACCCTCCCTGCAGTGTCCCAGTCCTGGATGGTGGTGCTGTGTTCAGGGATCGCCAGCCCCTCTAGGAACTCCAGCAGGTAGTCGTGATTGTCGTTGATGATGCAGTCTGCGGCAGGAACAGTCAAAACTTTTACAAGTGAGTGTTTAAAAGTGAGAAACTACATGTAATAACTTTAAAACTCCCTAAAGTAGTTCAATACTTGACCTTTACTAATATACTCATATTTACTATGTAGGTGGCTGCTTATTTTAATGTTTAGCATCTGTGTGTTGAAGCGAGACAAGGATCTACCTGAAGCCAGATGTTGGATCAGGAGACGGTGACACTGGCTCCAGTATCCGGCCTGGTACAGGTGCAGAGCCTCCTGGTGTCTATCGGCGTCTCGTCGGGCTCGGGTGGCCTTGGCCTCGTGAATCCACTGTTCTGGGATCAGCAGCCTCTCAGTCAGGAAGCGCTCCCTCCGGACTGACTCGTCCGTCTCCTGCAGGGGGCAGTGGAGGGTCAACATCTCCCTCACTGCTCGCTCCCGCTGACTGAAGACACCGTGAGAAAAATACCAGTTAATCTCCTTTGTTTTGTGTTCAGTTCTGAAAAAACTGATGCAGCTCTGGACACAAAGTCTCTTTCAACTTCTGAGTCTGATTTGTGTTGATTATTCACGATTAGAAAACTGCTAAAGCTAAAACAGCTAAAGTGTGTGTAACTAAAGAAGATGAGATTGGACGTACATGTGGTCTGGGATGTGCAGCAGGATGAAGATGGCCATGTGCCAGAGGCCGGTGCTCTCCAGCTGTGCAGCGTAGCTGGTGTGGAGGAGTCCCTGCCGCGAGGCGCTCAGGTGGCTGTAGTGCAGCGCCTGCAGGACGCCCCACAGGTGCCAGCTTAGACGGTAGTCCAGACGCTCCCAGGTGATCGTCAGAGGGTCCAACAGCTGCTGCAGGCTGTAGTGTCTGCAGAACACAGAGGTCAGAATCAGTTTTATTGCCAAGTATGTTTTCACATACAAGGAATTTTTTCTGGTGATTGGTGCAATTGATCAGCAACAGTGGGGCTCTCTAGCCTTGTTGATAAGGCTAATAGCAGATGGGAAGAAGCTATTTTTGTGGCGAGAGGTTTTGGTCCTGAAGGACCGCAGCCTCCTGCCAGAGGGGAGTGTCTCAAAGAGTTTGTGTCCAGGGTGGGAGGAGTCAGCTACAATCTTCCCTGCACGCCTCAGAGTCCTTGAGGTGTACAGGTCCTGGAGGGACGGAAGATTGCAGCCAATCACCTTCTCAGCAGAGTGGATGATACGCTGCAGTCTGTTATTGTCCCTCTCCATGGCAGCAGCATACCAGATGGTGATGGAGGAGGTGAGGATGGACTCAATGATGGAGGTGTAGAAGTTCACCATCATAGTCCTTGGCAGGTTGAACCTCTTCAATTGCCTCAGGAAATACATCCTCTGCTGAGCTTTTTTGATGAGGGAGCTGATGTTTAGCTCCCATTTGAGATCCTGTGTGATGGTGGTTCCCAAGAAGCAAAAATGCTCCGCGGTAGCCACGGGGGAGTCACACAGGGAGATGGGGGTGGGTGGGGCTGGGCTCTTCCTGAAGTCCACTATCATTTCCACTGTCTTCAGAGCGTTTAGCTCTCGGTTGTTCTGCCTGCACCAGGTCACCAGACGGTCAGTCTCCCACCTGTAGGCAGACTCATCGCCATCAGAGATGAGTCCAATGAGAGTGGTGTCGTCTGCAAACTTCAGGAGCTTGACAGACTGATGGCTGGAGGTGCAGGTGTTGGTGTACAGGGAGAAGAGCAGAGGAGAAAGAACGCAGCCTTGTGGGGATCCAGTGCTGATGGTCCAGGAGTCAGACACATGCTTTCCTAGCTTCACGTGCTGCCTCCTGTCAGACAGGAAGTCGGTGATCCACCTGCAGGTGGAGTCAGGCACGCTCAGCTGGGAGAGCTTGTCCTGTAGCAGAGCCGGGATGATGGTGTTGAAGGCAGAGCTGAAGTCCACAAACAGGATCCTGGCATAGGTCCCTGAGGAGTCCAGGTGCTGGAGGATGAAGTGGAGAGCCATGTTGACGGCGTCATCTACAGACCTGTTGGCTCTGTAGGCGAACTGCAGGGGGTCCAGGAGTGGGTCAGTGATGGATTTGAGATGGGACAGGACAAGGCGCTCAAATGATTTCATGACCACAGAGGTCAGGGCAATGGGTCTGTAGTCATTTAGACCTGTGGGCCTTGGTTTTTTGGGGACAGGGATGATGGTGGAGGATTTGAAGCAGGCTGGCACGTGGCAGGTCTCCAGTGAGGTGTTGAAGATGTCCGTGAACACTGGAGACAGCTGATCAGCACAGTGCTTCAGGGATAATGGAGAGACAGAGTCAGAACCGGCTGCTTTGCGGGGGTTCTGCTTCTTAAAAAGCCTGTTGACATCTCTCTCCAGGATAGAGAGAGATGTTCCTTTGGTAGGGGAGGAGGAGGGGGGTTCTGATGTGGCTCTGATGTGGAGGTTAGTGTCAGGCTTGTCCCACTGTCTTTCAAAGCGGCAGTAGAACTCATTCAGATCGTTGGCCAGACGGAAGTCGTTAATGGAGTGGTTTGTTAATGTTGTTTTCAACATTAACAAACTTCATAAACAAACTTCCATTGTTAATGGAGGTGATTCTATACATCAACATCTGTTTACTCAGAGTCAATCCAGGTTTAAATCAGAAAGTCTGTGTCTAACATCTAAGATTAAGCAGCATTAGCATAACTTGAAATGTATCAGCTGCAGCAGCAACTAACGATGATTTCCTAAATGAAATAATAAAAAATAAAAAAAGCTGAGTTGTTTATGTGTATTTTGTTTGCAAACTCGCTCACTTTAAATTGCCCACGGACAAATGAATAAAGTATTCTGAATTGAAACTGAATTACAATTTAAAAAAAAAAAAAAAAAAAAAAAAAAAAAAAAAGTTTTTCAGTTTCTTTTGCATCAAACAAAAAAATACTGCAGCTGGAACCAGAGAACTTCTTTTGACATTTTTGCTTCTAAGATGATTTAAACAATTAACTGATTATCAGAATTATCGCCTATGATCTGTTTGACAACTAATCAACTGAGGTTCAGCTTCAGCAGAACTAAATATCTGCCGCATAATACAACAACTTTATGGAAGTGAACTCATTGGAGTAATGTATCACAGTGTGTTAGAGCTGATTTACACTCAGTTTATTAGGTCCATCTGGCTGAAACTGAAGCAGCTGATATAAACATCCAGCCCAACTGCTCTGATCTTGTTTCTGCTGCAGACAGATGAGTGACGGCTGGTTTACCTGTCACTGTACAGTTTGAGCAGGTGGAAGCACAGGTCGTACAGCGGCCGTTTAGACTCTTCCTCCTCCTCAGCCTCCATGTCCGGTTGCTCCGCCTCCAGGTACAGGGGCAAGGGGGCACAGGCATACTTCCCCCCCTCACATGAGCCCTGCAGGATGAACAGATCAGTGGATGACAGGGGGAGAAGGTCAGCAGATCATTTTTGTTGTGATTTTAGCTTTAATATAAGACAGACTGCACAGTGACGGGCGGCAGAGCAGCCGACAGCAGCTCACCTGGAAAGCGGCTTCATATTTGGCAAGGGCGTCGGCCACAGAGGCAGTCGGAGGCAACATGAACCAGAGGTGGACGGCCACGCAGCGTTTCCAGTCCAGCTGAGAGCACACGTTCACCACAGAGTCTGACGACTGCCACACCTGACAGGACGAACAGGAGACATCTTCAGCATCAAACTACAGACTCTGAAAAACGTCACTGGACGTCACAAAACTGATGTGAAAGACATTTGTGTTACTACACCTGTCTAAAACCAGCTATGACTCATGAGCAAGGTAGTAAATGATGTCTCCTGTTTTTACATATTTTTAAAAATCATTTTAAAAGTCAAGTCAAACAATCAGCATAATGTGCAACTGTCCCCATGTCATGATTTTTTATTTATTCTTTAAAGTAAATCACCCATCACCTGTAAATCCAGTAAAGTTAATTTTTCTCTGACATAACAAAACAAACGTGTCATACAGGTTTCCCTGCAAGCAGCGTGAAGATGCGCAGTCGCTCCTCCGGCAGGTAGCAGTCGGTCTGCATGCGGTTCCAGTCGGCGAGCTGAAGGGCCAGCAGATCCCGGCAGTACTGAGAGCCCATGGCCTGAGACAGCAGCAGGGACAGACGGTGGTCTCCTGGGGACAAACAGCTGAATGTTAGCGGTGCTGGTTACTATGGAGACATTTAACAGTGTTTTTCCAGCTCAGAGACATCTTCTCATCTAAACTGAACAGATTCTCTGAAGCCGCTGACGTGTCTGATGCAGACAGACTCTAACTAGTAGTTTGTCAATCAGTTAATCCATCTGCTTATATATAAGGCTCATTTAAAAAAAAAATCAGAGAGAGATCAGGTGAAACTGAACCGACTCGGGACCATCAGTCTGTTTTTCACCTCCTGTTCCCATTTTTCTGACACAACCATCACAGATCTTTCCATTTCCTCCTCACCTTCCTTCTGTGCGAGTCGACACGCCTCACTGATGCGGTTTCCCGTCAGGTAGCTGAAGATGGCCTCCGTGTGGCGACCCTTCCCTGCCAGACCCACCTCCTCCTCCACCCTGCTGGTGGCGCCGTGGGACAGCCAGGCCGAGAAGGTCCGCCTTCTTTCAAGCTGCTGCTCATACTCCCTCGGAGTCTCGATTTCTGGCTCCTGGTCTGCGGGGCCCAACCTACCCCAGAGGGCCTCACACAGGGTCCAGACCTCAGCCCAGTACCCCATGAGAGCTGGAGGGGAAAGACACAGAGAGAATGATACAGGATGATCCAGGGAATTCAAAACCTGATTCTGTTTCCAAAGAGAATGGTGTTTTTATTATGTGTGTGTTCTGTATGTTTATGTACGAATCATTATACAGACTGAAAAAAAGGTTTCAGTCAAATGTTTTCAGAATGAGTTGAGTGGAAATAAAACCAGTTCAGCAAGTAGCTTCATCAGATATGAGGATGGAGACTCCATCCACAAACCAGAGAACAGAGCAGCATTTAACACAGTGCAGATGAGTAATGTCCAGGAACAGCTGTGTGATAAGACAGTCACTCCACACAGTGTAACCTCATGTCACCTCTGAGACCAAACACTGAGAACTGTTAAACACTGAGGATCACCAGATTCTGTCTGGTTGTACACAAACCACCTAAAGATACTTCGTTTAAAAAAAGGAAACGTTTTCCTACTGAAACTCCACCTGATAATCGACTGATTATAAAAAACTAACATCAGATAATTAGAATAAACATGATTTTTTTTACCCAAATAAAAAGCAGGCAACTCACTATATTGGGAAAATGTTAATGCAGTTCAAAATAATTTGGGATCTTGGGAACATTGAAGGTGCTGTGATGAGAGAAGATCTCTACCTGACTGAAGTTCTACTTGCAGAAAGTAAGAAAGCTGTTAGCAGAAACCGGCTGAACATAAACATTCAGAATCAGGAACACTGGCTGGAAGTTGTCCAAGACATTTTCACCATGGAAAAGTTGTCATCTCTTCTCAAAGTCAGAGAGAAAATGTTTAAAAAGAACCGGAAAATATATATATGACCAGCTCTGACTAAATGAAAGCCTAATTAAAATAGTTATTATAATATTTATTTATATATAATATTTTCAGATGACTGTTTTAATGTGCACACGTGTTTTTCTGTTTGGTTTGTGATGTAATGCTCTGCTTTAATTCTTGTTTCAAATCAATAAAAATTTAAGTGTGAAAAAGAATAATAAAAATTATTTTATGATTCATTTAAACTGTGTTTTACATAAAGTTTCCTTTATGCTGAGAAATCTTGGTAATTGTGTAACGTTACACACCATCATTGTGCAGATATATTAACTAGTGCCTATCTTCCATATATCATTTCTAGGCTGGATTGTCTGTTAAGTCCCGCCCCCTGTGCGCTCCATCACTTACGGTCCGCGTCTCCCTGCTTGTAGTTCAGCTCTGTGATCCACTCGGCGTACTTGTGCAGCGCCGCCACGCCGGGCTGCGGCTGGACCAGTGGGCAGGCCGAGTCATCTAAGGTGCTGATGGTGCTGTGCTCCAGGCAGATCTCCAGGGGGCGCTGCAGCACTGCCTGGCTCTCTTCATCCTCCTCCACCTCACTTGTTTTCACTGCTGGGGGCTCCAGACCCACCAGCTGCTCCAGCACTACCTTATAGGGGCTTTCTATCAGCCTGAGGAGACCACAGCCCAGGTTAGTTTTCACTCGTGACTCTTGCTGACTGTTATTTTGTGAGGGTTTGTGTTCATCTTACGGTTTGTTCCGGGCAGGTTTCGGCAGGAAGCTGAAGTCGGTCTTGGTCAGTTCTTGCTGATCGAGCTGTTTGGAGGGAAGTGAACTCAGCTGATGGCCACAATGCGCCAGCGTCCAGCCGGGACCCCACCCGACCCGAAAGGATCGACCCACAAACAGCCCAACGTCCATCAGCAAACCTCCCTGTGAAACAACACCGACAACATGATTCATCACTAGCAGAAATGTTTGTCGTCAGTGTCCCTGGTGTGAAGCTTTAACCTCACAAAGATTTTCTTCTGACTGAATCAAGTGTGTGAGTGTTGATGATCATGATGGTTGAATATTGATGATATAAAGCGTCTGTGTATAGAACCGATCTGAGGTTTTGGGTGAAGTGTCTTGTGATGTTCAGGTGCACAAATGAAGGTGCGTCATTATAGTAGGGCTGGGCAATATGGTCTAGAAGTAATATAGCAATATTTTTAGGCTATGTCGCAATGCTATATCGTGATTGTATATTTGGAAACCTCTTCTAAAGCACTTCATAAATTCATGATTTAAGCCTTTGATACATAAAGAGACGCCTCTCACACCTCTCTGCTGTGTTGTTTGAGAGAGATTTGGCTTCTCATCTCGTCGTCAGGGAAAACATTGATAGAACGGGATAAAACGTTGATAGTCTTACTGACATGATAACAGCAACATTATAAATAACTGACACCTTTTACCATAATTTCAATGCATGCACTTAATATGAATATGACAGACATGAAAATAATACAAATATTATAATTTTTAACCATTTTAGCAACTGTGTGGAGAGACAAAGACATGTACTACATAGTTATAGCAGAAACCCAGAAGAAAGGGAGTGTCCCCATCCAAATCCTGCAGCTCCAGTCTGTTTTATACACACGAGACGCCTCAATGCAACATTGGTCACAACGACAACAAAAAAAACAAACAGTTCCAACCTTCCCGAGAGTGACTGATTCTTTGAGGGGTACTGGACCACCCAGCCGCCGGACGCCAACCGTCCTGACCGAAGGTTCTTGAGTCCGAGGGGGAAGGAGGAAGGAGGAGGAGCTGGGGCCTGATCCTGGCCAGTGCAACGACCGGGGGGATTCGGCCAATGCTGGAGACGCCCGGGAAAGAGGAGGAGGAAAAGAAGGGCGGGGAGAGTCTGAGAGCTGAGAGAGGAGGCCGGAGGTGAAACGAGCCTGAAGGAGTCCACCCACTGCAGAGAGAGAGGGAGAGCAAGAGAGAGAGGGAGTTTTATATATGTATATATTTACGGTATACTTCACCTTGATATACAAATAAAGTATTATTATTATTATTATTAATAATAATAATTGTAATAATAATAATAATGTTATTATTATTGTTATTATTACATATTCCATCCAACCATTAAAATAACAATTAGAAATTGATCATTTAGTTGATTGGCGAATTAATCATTAATCAGTTTCAGTGTGATGATAATTTGCTATTTTCTATCACAGCGACCTGAATCTTTTTTCACTCTTCACTCACATTTTATAAACTAAAAGATTTATTGAGAAATCACCTTAGTTACCGCCAAAGTTATCAATAATAGAAACAATCACCAGCTGCATTAACTACCACTGTGGCTGTTGTTGTCAAAGTGGGAAAATGAAGCTAGCTGTCAGTTAGGGTTGCCGTGGTAGTCAGCGCTGCTGGTTTAACAGTGTTCAGGTACACACCACTTACAGAACATGCCCACTGTTATTTTTTTTTTTCATTACCTGGTGGGAAAATTTCCATATCAGAATTTGTTAAATAGATTTATGAAACTGTGGGGGAGCTTCAGTAAAACCAGAGGGTGGCTCTCAGCTAACAAGCTAACATCCCTGTATAGATAAAGGTTGGTGTTTTGTACCGGAGGGTCGACTCTGAGCTCCTGGCACGACCAGGCGAGGAGACGAGACGTCAGTGGAGACTTTCATTGCTCCCTGATCCTGAAACATGTCGCTATCCTCTTCATCCTCTGCAAACAGAGACGCTTTCATGATCTGCCGACAGAGTGAGAGAAGATTCAGTTTTATTCTGGCGACGGCCTGATGAAGTGATGCACTTCCTGTCCGTGGACAGGAACTCTGACTCTACCTGAAGGGTGTGTGGGTTGATCCCCAGGGTTGATGCTATGTGGCTGGACGAAGAGATGCCATCATGCTCTGCAGAGACCAAACCTCCGTGTTTCCCGGCCGTTGTGTCCATCTCCGCCCCGAGCTGGTCAGCGTCCTCCTCTCCTCCCAGCATGCTCTCTGTTGGGAAGCTCTGGGTGATATCGGCCATGTCACTGTCCAACTCTGCCACGCCGCTGGGAAGATCCACGACAGTGGACTGGAAACACACAGAGACACAGCATGGGAGTGACTGACTTGATGATGAGTTGTGGGGTAAAAGAGAATTTTTCCAACTCTGATATAAAATAAATTCAGGTTGTTCATCATCATCATCATCATCAGTGACTCATCATTTTCTTTGTTTTCTGTCTAAACTTTGTTAATGAAACCTCTGATAACTCAGTAAATTCCTTTCTACTTGCTGCTTCTGCAGGAGTCTATTAGTTGTAGTAATGTTGACAGTTGTTGAAGAACCTCCAACTGATCTGTGGTCAGTGAGTTGTCTGTTTGTGATGCAGATTAAAAATTTGTTGTTCCTCTGAATCTTATGCTGTGTGGTTCTTAAACAGACGTTTACACATTAAAAACTGAACATTTACTAAGTTTAGCAGAAAATGTTTCCATGCTGAAAACAGTATCACTGTGATGCTGAAGCTCCTGTTGGTCCTGATGCTCATGTCAGTCACAGATGTTGCAGCCAGACAAGAACTGGTTGATCAATCACTACCATCCTCCAATCAGCACAGCTTTTCATATTTTTTATGACCACAAAGAGAATCTGTTCTTCACAGAAATGTTAAACCAAAGCTTAAATGTCTTCTTCATTGACTTTATTTTTGAAAATCTGTACAATTTATGCCACACATCTTAAAGCAGATTTGAATCTAAAATCTTCTTCCACTAAAGAATTAATTTAAGTACAAGTTGCTGTTTATGCTCATTATAACAAAATAATCAAATAATACCAGCAAACACACGAAAAACCCAAAGCTCAACACAACGTCTGATCAGACGTTTCCCGAACAGCGGAAATATGTTTTCTATGCTCGACTCTGCATTACAACATCTTCTATTCTTAAATAGTAAAGACCTTTTTCCCAACACTTACATACTGTAAAACTTCAATCAGAAGCCGAGTCCCAATTAAACAGCGGGTCCCTTTTACTGGCCTGATGTGGTTAGATGTATTGTCAGTAGAGTGAACAAAGCTCATGTTCAAAAACCATGGCGGCAAAGACAAAAAGGTGCAGCGTGAAATTTAAACTATCAGTTTATTTGCTCATGTAAATAAAGGTTTAAATAATTATGGTAACCTTCGGCTTTGGTCCTTTGTAAGCCAGGTTACTGGTATTTTAATATGTGGCTCTCTCACCGTGCATGGGATTGGCCTAGATGTGCTTTCTCTCAGAGCTAGATCAAATGAATGATTCGTAATATGTTATTTAATAGCCTGGTAACTGGTGATAGCCAGTTTTTTTATGAGAATTATTCATACTGGTTTAAATAATCAATTTGATAGTATTTCCCATCTTTGCTGTGCACAGGTTTTGTGCAAAAGGAAGGAAGGACTGTCCCATATACAGGCAGGTGGAATTCAGTGACTGAGGGAAATAAAAGCCTGAGCTATTAATTGAAGTTTTACGGTATGTGTAACTTAAAATCTCTGCTCAAGTTAAAGCTGAAGCAGCTGTAGAATCTGAGGTGAAAATATCTCACTAAAGATCAGTTTGTTATCAGCTGCGTTCCCTCTGTTCATTCATTGAGCAACAAAACTACATTATTAAACACAAAAAGCTTTTAGTATAATTTAAGAAAATTTCACCCTTTTGTTAAAAAAACAGAACAAACAAAAAAACATTTAAGGTTCACTTTGTGATGATAAATTTCACCACAACATGATCAGGTGTCAAACATTCACACTGTAACATTCTCATTCAGCTACAAACTGAATCCCAACAACAAGTGATGGATAAACACTGTCTCATAGCGTGAACATGTTCACAAAGTAAAACTTGCATCTGAAGGAAAAGATGGATGTTTGGTTTGAATTAGAGCTGAAACAGCTGATTAATCAATTTGTTTAAGATGAGATAAATGCTAAAACTTCACTGCTTCCAATATGTTAAATGTGAGGATTTGCTGCTTTTCTGTTTTATATCTTTATAAACCAAATCTCAGACAAAACACCTGAAGATGTGATCTGAAGTTCTGGGAAACTCTGACAGACATTTCAGTGTTCTGACAATTAATCGACTGAGATTTTAATCAATCAAGAAAATAATTGTTCACTGCTGCACTACTTTAACCTGAGAAACATTTTAATCAAAACTCACAGCAGTCTATTTATCAAGTCTAAACAAACCAGAAAAGCTGAGGACTCTCAGAGTTTTCTGTCTTCAGTCTGAGGATTAGCTTCATGCATTTAAAAAGGTATCACGTGCAGGACCCTATCAAGATTCAAACTACAGGAATCTCTCTCAATCATCAGAAGTGTGTGGCTGTGTATTTATCTACAGAGACATTGCTCCATGTCTCATTCAGAGGCCACATCCTTCATTGGCTGCATTTGAAGACCAAATGTGTCATAGTGGTGCGACTAGACTGTCGCATTTCAAAGGCTCTTTCAAATGAGGCTGAGAAAGGCTCCAACAGGAGGATCTTTCGTGGCCCGACATATCGCAAGATTCATTGTGCGGCAGTAATGAAAATAATATGGCAACAAACAACACCAACAAAGAGCCTGAGGATTACACTTTAAATGCAAGTATTGGGTTTCAGCTCAGTTCAACAGCTAATGGTACAACTGCTGAAACCAAATGCCTTAAAACCTTAAGTTTTTGTGAAAAACTCAGGTGTTGTCAGGTTTGCTAAGCAATACGACGACACTGCTGCAACACAATGGTAAGTATGGGCATTGTAGACCGTGTCCTCTGCAGGATGTGGCCCCTGAATAGGGCGCAGCTGTAGAGACCAGGTTATAACCTAACAGCCATGAAACAATCTGATCAAATTATGATTTCTTTCTGATTCACTGCTTTGTTCTCGCTGACATCACTCCCTGTCTTCATTAACTCTACACTCCCTTAACCACCACTTCTCTCCATCTCGCTGCCATTGAGGCGGGGAGGAGGAGCTATCTTTGAAATCCTGCACAGTGTACCTTTAATGTTGACAGAAAGAGATAAAAAGTGTCGTCATTGGCCTGTGGAAATTAAGAAAACAAAAATTCACCAGAACTCCACGAAAGCAGAAGAGAAGGTTTCATGTTTTGCAGCTGCAGGTGATCAACGGTTTGAACTCAGATTAAATGACCTGCTGCCATCAAACAGCTGGACACAGGCAGAGGTTTGAGTGGAGTGCCCCTTTAATCATCTCACGTGTGTCAGTGAGGATGAAGATGATGATGATGATGATGAGTGTAGGTGGGCGCAGGCTGCTCTACCTGAGCCTGTGGTGCCACCTGCTGCTGGGAGGGGGGGAGTTGCTGCTGCAGCCTGGGGGGAGGAAGTGACATCATCGTCTTCAGCTTCTTAGGGTCGGCTTTAGGCGGGACGTCCTCCTCTTCGTCAGAGTCCTGGAGGCCATATTTGGAGAAATGGGCCACCTGAGAGAGAGGGAGGAGTCAGTCACACCTGAGAACTACATGATACTGATGTACTTGAACAGCATCACAGCACAGAGCTGCCAGTTTGAAGAGTCTCTGTCAGAGGTTTTCACAGGTCCACTCAGGTCCGAGGTACCAAAACCAGACCAGGACCAAGCTGTACTCTAGTCTTATACCCTTTTTCCACCAAAATTAGAGGGTATTTTAAAAGCTGATTGACCCCTTTTCCACTGCCAGTCAAGTTTGGCTGTCTGTCTGGACTGAGGACACACATGCAGTTACAGAGCAAACATAGAAGCAGTGGAGAGAGAGTGAGCTGCTAGCTGACATGCAAAACTGTTTAAAGGGATCAGTCACATCTCATCCACAGGTTGTTGCTCCTGTACAAGTGTTGGAGCCTGTGTGAGATGCTTTGATCAGTGATTTTATGTTTTTAAAACTTATTTTGAAGCTGCTCTCACTCTTTCATCCCTGTGCGCAGAGTAGCTGCTGCATTTCTGGTTTAGAGAGTCATTTCACCAAGATGTGAATGCCGATTGAACCCCTGTCCATTGCCGACAAAAGCCCCAATGTTAGCGGGTCGTTTGACCAGTGGAAAAGGGGCTTTGGAGGTCACGCAGGGTCTCTGGTCTGTACGACAATGGTAAAGTCAGTAACTTGCATAAAAAGTTGTGTAATTAAGTAAAAATTATTTGATGGAATTTTAATTCACAAAAGTTTAACCGGTTAGAACATTCGTATCTTCTGTCCATCTACAGAGTGCTGTCACTCTAACTGCTCTAATGATATTATTTTTTACTGTGCCTCCTTATTAACGAACAGATCATCACACTGCTGCGATGTTTGTGTATTAGGGTCTATTTGGGATGACCACATTTTGGATTTGGATGTCTCAATTGTCCTTGGTTGTCTTCAGGTTACTTTTCCTACCTGAATTAGATGTTTCAGATCAAATCAAACATTCTGGACCCACAGACCTCTAGGAAACAAATCATACTGTATTCACATTATTCAACTTCTGCATGTGCTTCTTGTTGCTCTTCGGTTAACAGCAAATTGACTGATGGTAAAAAAAACAAAAAAAAAAAAAAAACAACCTTGATGCCTTGGATTTGCATTTAAATGGTGACACAGAAACCGAGCACAACATTTTGAGCCTGTGAAGGCTTGCTAGTGGACAAACTCTGAAAGATACAATTTCAGCTGACATCAACTGGGATTTCGGTCTTGCTCTAATGACAGACAGAACACCTCTCGTGCTCATTCAGTGTTCTCAGCTTCTGTTATGTCAAAGTAAATATACAACTTCAGATGACACAGGAAAAATATGATCTGATGTAAACCACCTGAAGGTCATTTATCTAAAACCTTTGAGAGTAGCTGTAACTGACCTCGAACACCCAGGATCCTGTCTCAGGTCTGTACTCCAGGAAACGGGCTCCCTGTTTACGTGAAGCCTTCTCCAGCCGACCCTCGTAGTTCATGTCGGTCAGACGCTCAGGGCTCCTGATCTGAGTGCAGGTCGTTTTGTCATTTGGCCAAACACCATCCAAGGTCACCTCCGCCCGTCTATGAGCACACACAGAGGGAGCATCAGATTAGCACATGAGCTGGATAACTGGTAAGCTGAAGGCAAACCTACACTAACCCTCACTGACCAGGCAGCAGTTACAAAACATTTTCCCATAGCAGACTGGCTTCAGATTTTCTCACCTGTTCAGCCCCTCCCCCTCTGACGGCTTGTTTTTGTCGTCCGGGTACACAATGACCTCCTTGCGTCTGAAGTGGACGATCTCATCAAGGTTCAGCCCTGTCACGTTCACCTCACCGGGGAAGAAGATAGAGCCGTAGCCTGTGAGGGCCAATCAGAGCAAAGTGGTGAGGCATCTGTCCAATCAGAGCTCACAGGCATCATGGGGCACGACATAATAAACTGTGTGATTTACCTACCAGTTTACTCTGGCAGGTAAATGAGCTGCACACGAGTCAGTAACTGACATTTTTAAAGCATCAAGCGTAAACATGATTAAAGTTCGAAGTCAGGTGGAAATGCAGCTACTGGGAGATGAGTGTGTGAGTGAGTTTTAACGTTACTTTTCCTGCCGACTGTGAAGTTTTCCACCACACACTCTCCGTTTTCATCCACCATCTCTGCCAGATCCTCCATCGATGGGATGGTGTAATAACCAACACGGTTCAAAACAATGCCTGAAACACAGAAAACAGAATCTGACCCATTAATTCTGGGATTTGCTGCCTGTTTTGTCTTCCGAGAATTACTGTCAAGTGACTCAATCAAAATGTACGAATATTAATGTGACTTTGGATGTAAAAAAAAAAAAAAAATCAGCAGTGGTTCATAATTTTCGTTTGAATCGGAAAACTGTGGTTTTATTTGGAGAATGATTATTATTGGATGTCTTTAAAGTGCTACAACTGCATCACAACATTTTCTAGACAAGACTGGATGTGAAACTTAAAGTTAGGCGTATGCTGGACTGTGTTTTACTCACATCACATAACTACATGTCAATCAGCTTCTTTGACCAATTATGTTGGAAACAAAAGTTTAAAATATAAAAGGATGGTTACGTTACTTTATTTGAACCTGTAAGTACATTTGGTTTGCACTAAAAAGAGTCAGCAGTCTTACACAAACATATTTAACACACAACACAGACAACACCACATGCAATAGATAATTAACAATATTTCTATTAGGGTTATTAAAACTTATTCATATGAGTGATGGCTGATGGAACAAAGCTCTCTTTATAATGTTTTGTTCTGCACTTTTGGACAATGAACCTTTGTTGAAAATTGAGCCAGCTATCCACTGTACCTGTCTGTTGTACAGGGATGCTAGGTTAAGCGGTGACTCACCAATAGAAGTTAATATAATCTTACCCCAGCTGTTGCCTGCTACAGTTTCCACCTCTAAATTCAAGTCAACTCACTAAATTCAACCATTGATCAGGTAAACTGAGACGCCTGGCTCTCTCACAACAGGTCTGTAAGAAAACTATTTAACATAATAATAATAATAATAATAACATATTTTATGGTAATTGTGCAAATGTTTGGGGACTGACAAAGTAACTTTTGTATTCAGCTTTATAGTGTGTGCTGCAGTATACGATGATTAAAAATGAACTGGAGATACATGATGATCCTGCTTTTGTTCTGCTCTTGTAACTTATCTCATACAAACTGTCCTGTTGTATTATTTGTAAATGGACTGGACTGAAACGACAAGAACAGATTTATCAATACTAAAAACAATTGTTAGTGGCCGTATGTATGTTGTTTTTATGTATTGTTGTGATGATGCTTTTACGTTTCCCTCTTGGCTCTGTCTCTCTTGAAAACAGGTCAACGTTGGTAGAAAATGATCCTTCGTATCTCACCTGCTGGGTGAGGAGACTGTTGAGTCTCCTGCTGTTCCTCCTCTCTCTCCTCCTGCAGAGACTCCTCCCCCAGAGATGCAGACACATCATCACTGCTCAGCTGAGGACAGAAAACAAATTCAAGATCTGAGTTCACATGGAACACATGAAACAATAATAATAAACTCTGACAATAAATACAATGAACACACACACATCTGTCCTTTCTCTATCTGACACTGTACTTGTGACAGACACTGTATGATTTAACCTGATCATTCAAACTTCAGCCACAGATTGACCTCCTGGACTTTACCTGCTCTGTGTGTTATTTTCTTGTCTGATTCCATACAAACTATCTGTGGTTGATGTGAAAAACCTGATCTCAGCATCTACAGGTTTTTTATGTTGACAATTACTGCATTTTTATAAACACAATATGTGAGTATCTCAACTCTGAACAGAACATTCAGGTGGCTGTCACAGCTCCAATTGTCTTCACACTGATCTTCATGTAAATGCTGCCTCGGTTTATCAAATTGACTCGGGCTAAGTGCTTACCTCCAGGCCGTTCCTGGCTGGTTTGTGCATGTTGAGATCACTGATTGTGTCCTGCAGGCTGGTCTGGGCACGGCCCTGCGGGATGGGCTTGGCAATGGGGTTGACGTAGAACTGGGTGACCTCGGGGTCATCATCTGCCCGGCTGGGGCCTGCCAGCAACCTCAGCTCCTCCTCCTCCTCCACAAGGCTACAGAAAGAAGAACAGGGAGATTGTTTCGTTCACAGTATTTACTTTAATTTAAAGCTACTTTAAATTATTTCAGAAAGGTGCCAGTTCGTGTGTGTGTAATGAGACCTGTGTCCGTTCTGTGGATATTCTGATGGTGAAGCAAGGTCATCTGTCTCCGTATGACTGCTGTACTGACTGCTGTTCAGGTTCTTCAGCACAAGTTTCTTTATGCTCTTCCTATGGATTGAAAAAAAAAACAATTACTGACAATTACTACTACAGACAAAGTAATTTCACAGGCTGGGGTTTGTACTGTGGTGCCACATTGTTGTCATGCATCATTTAATTATTTATTATGTGAAATGATGAAGTTAAACACCTTCTGCAGGAGAACAGAATCACAAACTGACACCCAGGGAGCAGCGTTCACCAAACCAAAGACTTTTTAACACCACACTGAATATAATTTAAAACCTTTTTCATTGTTGTGCAAGACAAAAAAATGATGGAAAAACAACAAGGCCCACATTTCAGCACTCCCCTGCTGTGCGTAGTAATGACTCTTAGGAATACAGTTAATCAATGACCAAGATTTGGACCCATGTATTGATAACTGAACCGGCCTGTGGGGCACAAGGGGCCAAAGCCTCTGTGTGAGGTGACTTAACATTTCTTGTTTAAAAGTCACACAGCTCAGTTAAAAGACTACAAAGACAAGAAAAACTATTGTGGAGAGTCCCAATAACCACGAAGGCCTTTCAGAACGAAACTCCTACACAGGAGGGGTAGGGGGCCATCTTCAAATTCAGCACAAATGTTCCCTTGGACTCAGAGGAACTGACTGGATTTGGTGGCCAAGGTAGCTGTGACCTCACAAAACACTTTTTGCCATTACTCAAGACTTCACACAGCAATTATGAGAAAATTTTACACAAATGGTTTATATTTGATATGAATCTGAATAAACAGGGATGTAAATGAAACTAGTCTGAGTGGCGGAGGCATAAAACCATGAGATGGTAATTCTAGTTTTAAGGGAACTGAATTCAATACTTTAAGACATTTCAAGACCTTTACATCCCCCGCACTCATCACCTGTAATAACAACAACAACCTACACACATGTTCACACATGTTACCATGGTGATAGTGCAGGCAGTGTTGGCTGATGGGTACCTGGGTATGAAGGCTCCGCTTGTGAGTGAGGGCTCGTCGTCATCCAAGCCGTCGAAGAGCTGCGACTTGGATGAGCCGGATGATGTCAGCGCTTTGGGACGGACCCTGGTCGCAGGTCGAGGGGTCAGCTTGTAGTGGGTGGGAGTGGTCAGAGCCTTCTGGGCAGTCGGATTGGTTGGTTTCAGACGCTGTCAGGGCAAGAAAAGTAATTGTGAATATCTGACCATGACGCAGCTGTTAACTTTAAAAAAGTTTGCTCAACTAAAGGTTAAGTAAAAAAAAGTTTTGCAGGCTAATGTGCTGGGAATTCATAATACCAACAATGTCAACAAAAGCACGAGAGCAGCAGCCTCTGTAACTTCAGACAAACTGCAACAAAAACATGCTGAATCAAGAGCAGAACCTTACCTCCTCTTTCTTCTTGGGATCTGACAGCGGGTTTCTGAACAGCGGTGAGTCTCCGTATGGCGAATATGCCAGAACACTGAGCTGCTGCTGAAGCATGGCCTGCTGGGCAGCCGCTGCACTCGGATCAGTGAGTGCTGGAGGAAGGAAAAAAAAAAACAAAAACATACGGTATCATTACCACCCCATCTGTCTGAGGACAGATGTCAAACATGCCAAAAACACTGACAGCTACAACTGAAATGAAAACAGGGATGCTCGTGCAGCATGGCACGGACAGGAATAATTTCATATAAAGTCTTCCTTAAAACAGTACTCACTAAGGCTGAACAATGTATTTTTTTTTTTAAATTATATTGTTACTCTTTTGACGGATATTGGTGCCTAAGAAATCAAATCAAGTGTTTATGTTGCTCTTAGTATGAAATTCCTTTTTCTCCAAAAGTTGAAAACATGAACAGAAGACAAACTCTGAAGTTCACCCAAAAGAGACAGACAGACAGTCACAGTCAGTCTCACCAACGGGCTGTTGTGGAGCCCCGAAGCCCAGGGTGCTGGTTCCACTGTTGAATCCAGTCGCTCCAAATGTTCCCATCGTTCCCAGTGTGGTGCCCAGTTTGTTCTGATTGTTCCCAAACAGAGATGGCTGTCCTGCGCCCACTGCTAATCACACACAGCTTTGTGTTGATACATTTGTGAGGAAAGCCTCTTCACAGATAAGCCTGAGTATTTAAACTGTTTCAAATGGAAACCAACGCTTTTTCACAACAGGTTCAGCTCTTCATGCTTTTGTTTGAAGGCGTCTTGTTTATGACAATCACACACGAGGGCTGGTTACTAGTTAATACGACACAGGAACACAAACAATTAATTGATTGGTGTATTATTAATTAATTAAGTGTGAAGAATTTTTATAATCTACTTATCATTTGAGTCATTATGAAGGAAAAAATCCAAACATTTGCTTGTTGATTTTAAATGTGAGACTTTGCTTTGCTGCTGTTCTGTTTTTTATTGCTATAAATTAAGTTTGGACAAAATGAGCAACTTAACATCATTTTCTTTCACATTTTATACACGAAGCAATTATATAAAAATAATATCAACAGAATAATTTATTATTTAAAAAATCTGTCCAACTGTATTTGAACTGAATAACTGATAGCAAACTGATTAATGAGTTTTGCAGATGTATTCTGTATTGACTGAAATCATTTCAGCTCCACTAGGGAAGGCTCATGAAAATTATATATGCATACTCATACGGTATTTTTCTTTTTCTTTTTCTTATATACACATCCTGGTTTTAGCACTATCATCTGTCTGTCCATTATCTAATCCCTCCTGATGTCAGGGTTCCTGTGTTACCTGCTCCAAAGCTGGTTCCCAGACCAGTCCCCAGTCCTCCAGTGGCCGGCTTGTTCCCAAACAGACTCCCTCCAGCTGGGTTTGCACCAAAACCTTGCACCAAAACAGCAACAATAATTAGCAGTGAGAGTTAGGTAATAGCATCAGGGCTATTGCCATGCTTATCTTGGAAGTGTTTTACTTTGACCACTGGCTGACTTACCAAAAGTAGAGGTGTTGGTTCCAGTTCCCAGTGTGAGGGTGGGCTTGTTGCCAAAGAGCCCTGTGCCGGTGCCGAAGGATGGGGCACTGGTGGTGGTGGTGCCGAACCCAGTTGTCTTATTACCAAATAAACTCTGCTGTAAAAGAAAACATGAAAACAGTAAAATTAAAATCCATTCACAATGGCTGACAACACACTGAACACACAGGGATTTTTCCTCTTTTAGTGGAAGAAAACTGAGCTGTCTTTGGCCGTCAGTGAGTAATTACTCCTTTTAAAAGACTATATTAAGATTCTTTTGCTCCACTGCAAATATTTTAATTGCCAACTACTTGACAAATAATGAATGTAACGATATAAACAACTGCATTGGTGTCAAACATTCCATGATTGGCCAGTGAGTCAACTCCTGGCACACACACGCAGCTCGCTCTCATGTGTACCTCGAATGGCAGGCTCAAAGCGAGGGCTGGGAAAAAGAGAGCGGCGCAAAGACTGGAAGAGCGAATCAACCTGCTGGATGCAGGTCAGACCTAAAATGCAACATACACTTCACAAGTAAATCTGTGAGCTATACTGAACCGAAGTTTCGGTTCTGACTCTGAAGGAAGTAACTGTTGCCTTTAACTGATAAACTGACTGAGACCAAGCAACAACCTGTGAGGCTGAAAAATGAAGGCAACACTGAAGTGCCAAAACCTGCAGTTCTTCTAATGACCACTAGAGTCTGGCTCCAACAGTGAGTCAGTCCCCACAGACTCCCATGTTAAAATATCCAACTTCACAGCAGAAATAAAAATGTTTACAGCCTGGTACAAAAACTGTTCTGGTCTCTAGAGCTAATTTCTTCCTTCATGACAACTGTATGGGGGTGAAGTTTTATATAACTCACCTGTTTACATTTTATTAAGGCTTAAATTAATGACTAATTGAGGGCGTGGCCTCTTTGAGTGACAAGCGGGTGTGTACCGAAGTCTCGGCTCCACACACCCCACCTCTTTGCCCATTTTTGTGATTAGCTAGGAGTTAAGCACAGTCAGACACTGCCAAGATGGCGACGGAAGAGAAGCTCACTCCGAGATTCAAAACCATTCTTCAGAAACCTGTGAAACCCGTACCTGTGTTCCAACATTTCCAAATCCAGTGTTGGTTTGGCCGAACAGGCCAGTGCCTGTCCCAAAGCCAGTGGCGGTGCTGGTCTGAGCAGCGCCAAACAACCCGGCCGACTGAGACGCTGCTGTGTTCCCAAACAAACCCTGAAAAAAACAGGAGAGGACCAATGTGAACAAACATCAACACATTCTCACTCCGACTTTTAAAGACTGTTATGATATGAAGTAACAACATACTGCATTAATTCTGCACCATATAAATGTAGTAGTAGTTAAGTTTTTGGGGAATATCAATTTACAGAGTCAAACTAACTGAGGCCTTTTTCATTTCTCTACCTACAGTTTAAAGGGATTTTGAACTGTGAGATCTACCTCCCCTGTGAGCACAACACTGACTTATCACCTTTCAGGTTATAGATATGTTGAACTTGTTGAACAAAAAGATGCTTCAAATCAGGGGTGTTGTGTTACACCTGAATTGATGATGATTGTGACATTTTCAAATTCATATATTGATATCTTGTTAATAATATGATACTATCATGAATGCAGAGGTTAAATAAATAATGACACAATGTAATATGTCATGTGTTGTTGTTCATCTGAGGCTGTATTTACCTCATTTTAAGAGCTGCTTTTTATCATGTCCTGATACATAAAACCATAGAACTCAGAGAGGGTGTGCTTTCTCTTTCACATGACTGTATGTTGTAGATTTTGACTCGCAGACACATTAGACAAAAAATACTGATGAGCAAAGCTGCACAGAGAAACAAAATGATTTTCACCATGCTGCTGGTGTTGGCCTGTCCCATAGTGTTTGTGTTGCCAAAGGAGAAGCCAGTGTTCTGTGTGGTGGTGGTCTGACCGAATGGCTTGAAGAGGCTCCCGGCTTGTTGCTGGGTCGGCTGACCAAACAGACCACCTGTGGCAGCACCGAAACCGCCAGTTGCAGCTTGAGAGAGGAAAAAATACACATCACTTCAATAGCTCTCATTAAGATTTCTCACTTCTTAGATACAATAATTTCTACAATATATTTGCATCTTAAATAAAGTATGAGAGGTTAAGAGTCAGCCTCAGGCGTCTGAACTGATTCTGGATCACTGTGATGAGATGCTGACCTCAGTCTGAATTAAATAAAAATAAAAACAGCTTCTGTCATCATCACTTACTTGCTCCAAAGGTGCTCTTGTTCTGTCCGAAGGAGAAGCTGGTGTTGGGGGCTGTGGAGCCAAATAGCCCAGTAGTGGCGCTGGATGTGGCTGTGGCTGGACCAAAGAGACCACCTGTCCCAGCAGCCATCTGGTTGGTCGGGCCCTTCCTCCCTGCCTGGTAGTCCTCCAGTCTCAACTCCTGCAGGTAAGAAAGACAAACAGAGAAGGCAACAAAAATCAGATCATAATCTTAAAAATCCAAATTTTTTCAACTAAATGTAGTCCACTTTTACCTGCAAATCACCACACGGTTTCTTCAGGTGCACCAAAGTAGAGAAGCTATAGCCTAGAATTATCAATTATTATCATATCACGTTTTTTATTACTTAATATTTTATATTTTCCTATCTGAATAATTCCTAATGATAGAATTAAGTAAATAAATTTTGCTACAAACTTGCCCATAGCTCCTGTAGGAGCAGTGGTTTGCTGCAGGTCTGTGTGTCAGCCTACAAACTCACCTCCAGGGATTTGTTCTCGTACTCCTTCATGGCTGTGATGCACTGGTGCTTGGTGTTGATGCTTGTGGTCACGCCAGCTTTCACCATTGTGTCACTTCCTGTTGGAGGCTGAAGGAGGAAAAAAGAAAAGTGCAATGTGTAAAATGTACAAACATGGATGAGTGTTCAGGTCTCTGTTTGACAATATACACATTACAGGGAGCAAAGTCTTATTTTGTTCATTATTTCCTCTGTGGGTTGACAGTTCAGGTGCTCTCTTACATCATTACAGTACAGTGTTTTTGTAGCGAGAACACCAGATATCAACATATTTAACTGTTTCATACTGACAGAAATGAGACAAGCACTGACATCACACAACCAATTAAGTTTGCAGCTATAAATAACATTTCAATTAGACACGGCTCAATGTTTTTTTCCCCCCATAACTCTCAGTATTATTTGTTTTTTGAGCCCCTGTAGCTGTTTTACCACCAACCATGATTGTTTTACAATTCCAAAGATGTGAACAACTCCTCCAACTCCTTTCAGCATTACGTGGAGGGAGGACTGGAAAATTCTAGAACTATTTTATTTGATTTTATTTTATTGACAAAACAATCTACCACTAACTATTGATAATGAATATGGTCGTTAGTTACAGACCTAATGAGGTTAATTCAAAAGAGTCGGTGCACATCTGAAAACTTGATTTTTTAGTTTGATGGCCCCACAGCCCAAGGCGACATTTTCAGACCAAAAGTGCAAACCCAAAAGACGTTCAATTTACTGTGATGTATGACTAAGAAAAGCATTAAATCCTCACATATAATAAAGTGGAAGCAGCAAATATTTAACATTATTGCCTTAATTTATTACGAAAACCGTAATTGCTGCAGCTCGAAACTTTATATTCGATTTCCAGCATGAACCGCAATTCACAGCAAATTTAAAACGTGCTTATAGTGAGTGTGTAGTATAGAACTGGGACATAGCACATAATGCAATTCCCTTTACAGCAGGAAGCATGTTCCTGCATTTGGCACCAGATGTACTCACATTGAATTTAACTGTTGTTCCTGGCTGCTGTGTGGTGGAGAACCCCGAGCCTCCAAACAGGGAGTTTGTTCCACCGAAAGGGTTGGAGGCGGTGTTGGTTGACCCAAACAACCCACCACTGCTGGTACTCGTCCCGAAGCCTGGAGGACAAAAGAGGAGTCAGACTTCCTTATAGGATTTTCCATATTGGACAAATCCAGCAGGAGGTTTCTATTACTGATCTAATCTGATGGATTTAACGACCCCATTAAGGTGTGAATTATACACCAAAACAATCCAAGCATGGAGGGTTCTCACTTCCAAAAGATGTGGGTTTGTTGGCACCGAAGGCATTGTTCTGCTGTGAGAAGAGTCCGCCGCTAGTGCCTGTTCCAGTGTTGCCAAACAAGCTGGTGGACGTGCCACTTGCTGCACCGAAGCCAAAACCGGTGCTAGTGGAGGAAGTTGCTGGCTGGCTGAAAGTACTGGACCCAAACAGACCGCCTACAGACAACACAGGACAATACAGAAAAGACATACACAAAGAGGATTCAAAGAGATCCAAACAAAGTAAAATAGAAGTTTAAAGATAACATTGAACAAAAAGCCAACAATAAAGCAGAACAAAAATTACAGTGCAGCTACAGGGCGGTGCAAGATATGAATAAATATTCCCAATCTATCTGAATAAAAAGTAGCAGCAAACAGAAAAGTCTTTAGCCCTGATTCAAAAGAGCAAAGAGCTGAAAAGACCTCAAGTTTTTGCATGTTTGTTCAGATACATGGAGCATAAAAATCAGTAGTTTGAACTTTGGACAGTAAGCAGACCTGTCCCAGGCCCCCTGAGGGGTCTGTACAGTTCATAATGGAGCAGTATTAAGAAATGTATTTTGGTCCTAAGATATAAAAAGTGCTACAGTTTTCAGATATGTTTTCAGCTGGGGAAGTTTCCCCAGTAAGGATGAGCTCACATGTGCCAGACTGAGATGCTGAACAAACAAATAATATAAACATCAGGCTGCTTCTCGCAAGAGCAAATGAGACTTGAGCTGACAAACCAGGTTTATTCTGTGTGGAGCCAAACAGTCCTCCAGTGTTGCTGGTCGCCCCAAATGCAGACGTCCCAAAGCCTCCGGCTGTCCCAAAGCCTGTGTCTGGAGATACACAGTTCATGTGAGGACAGTTTGACGTGATGCCTTAAATTACCTGCTACAACTTCAGTCACCAGGAATAAGATGGAATACTGAGACTTCTTCAGACTGCATTTAACCAACAGCAGACTGGATCAAGAAGTCTGTTACCACAATAAGGTCAGAATGGGATCACCTCAAATCTCAAAGGAAAATGTCAAATTCAATTCTGTTTATGAATCAAGCTTTGCTGTATGAATGTAAATCCATGTGAATTTTACCTTTTCATATAAAACAAATCACATACATTTGATGACTATGGTTACTGTTCAGACAATTATGAACAATTCTATAAACGAGATAAGTCAAGATCTAGGTGGCTTACTGCCTTTGCTGAACAGTTCCATGGGTGTAGACCAGAGCTGCAACGTTTGTATATCTCACTCAGTAAGAGAATCATAATGTCAGAAAGTTTAAAAAATGAATTATGTAACTCTAGTCACCATGTTGAAAATCTACTGACTCTCTTGAATATTATTGTTCAGCGCTTTTGACACTTCTAATACTCTACTCACAGTGACCATTTAAGCCATTATAGTGAGAATGTCATCAGTTTGAACATTGTGTCTGTTTGGTTAACAAAAAACTTTAAATGTCCAGGAGTTTGAGAGCATATCTGACAGGCTAACTTTGTTGTCTCTAGAATCATCTGTAGGAATCCAGTCACCCTGGTGTGTGGGATTGAATAAATCAACTCGAAAGAAATAAATAAAACAACTTACTTTGCTGTCCAAAGGTTGAGGAGTTGCCAAATCCCCCTGTCCCTCCACCAAAGGGAGTACCAAATGACTTGTTGAACATCTTGCCCTGCTAACAGGACTGCATAAGTCGTCTGCCTGAAAACATACAAGATCCAGTTCATAATGTAGAGCAACATCTCTGTTTATATTCTGCAGCAGGATTTCAGCACTAAGAGAAAATGTGGGGAAAATGTGACACTGACTAAATACCAGTGTTCAAGGTTTTCTTTGCACATCTAAGTTTCCTAAGTTCAAAGTGATATAGGACTACAACTACGACTTGAAATTTAGTAAAGTAGAAGTTTGAAGTTGCGCACAGCGGAAATATTCGAATAAACTACAAGTTACTTCGTTACTTTTCACCGCAGCTGACGATATTGTGGTGACTGAATGGGCGGAAATCGAACAAATAACGCGAAGCTCGGACCCTGAGACCTGAAATGTTCCGCTGGAGACAACGTTAACCGACCATCCCCTCTCCACGTGTGGCTCCCGGTGCTGTGTCGTGAGCCAAAATCTTTTAAACCAAAACACAAAGCTTCCATCGGCCCCTGGAGGTTGGTTCATCTGAATTGTTTTGGGAGCCCAGCCCGTGCCTTGACGAGCCGAAGCAAGACGAGACCAGTTACAAACTGAGAACCAACACCGACATAGCCTTAGCAATATTTCCGTCTCAGCTAACTAGGTTAGCTCAGCGAACCTAAAGCATTAACCGAACCTTCAACAACCAAACGCCTCCTCCTTACTAACGGCTAGTGTCGGGTTTTAAATCCACATAAACCGAGATTAATATCGAACATTTACTGTGTTAAAGATGGCTAGTGATTAGAAGCTACGTACGTCAAGCTAACGTTAGCCACCTAGCTCTCCCGCTAACTACTTAGCGTTGCTACGTAAGCGTTAGCAAAACAACAGCAAGTCAGACAAAGAATAACCGTTCTTTCACGCATGTTTACCTTTCACAGCGTTGTTATGGATGTTCGGTTTCTTTATCGGCCTTCCTGCAACAGTGTTAAAGTTTCGCTGTCCGAAATTTTCAGCGCAAAAGTGTCTTTACCGAAACATCGACAGCACCAAATAGCTTCGTGTCAGCGAGGAGGGAAAACTATCGACCGTCAAAACGCACTTTCATACGTCATACGTCATACGTCATGACGACGACGCTTATTTATTTCGTTCTCTGTTTTTCTTTTCACTTCTTTAAAACATAGATTCTGTTAAGTACATTATCTGTCTTCGTGTAGGCTGGTGTCAATGTTGCGGTTTTATGTATTCAGACTTTTTGTATTTTTATATTGTACATCGTATTTTTTGTATGTAAAAAATCAAATAAATTGCATATCTGATTGCAGCTGCCATGTCACCCATATAATTAGTAGCAATGCTCTCAACAAAATAGTACATTCAGAAAGTATTCAGATCCCTTCTCTTTTTTTCACATTCACAACATTTATTTTGCAGCTTCATTCTAAAATCGTTTAAATAAAATTTCCTTCATTAACCTACATTAATTTCTCCATAATGGTAAAGCCAGAACAGAATTTGAGACTGAAATAAAACTGAAATATCACTTTGACATAAGTATTCTGAGATGAGTTAGGATACTTTGCTCAGCACCAGGGTAAAGGTTCTTTAATAGGTCTTACTCTAGGTCTTCTCATCACTGGTGGTGATCCTGTCAGTCGGTGCCGTGTCATCGGCAAACTTGACAATCAAGGTGAAGTTTTGCTTGACCACACAGTCATACATGCAGCACAGGGGGAAATTACAGCTGTTCTTCATTTATCTTTTCTGGCCCCTTGGGGGCAGCAGACAAAGCAAAACACTACAATTAACCTGCCTCATGGTGAAGCCCATGAAAAGAAGCAGTGACACATGTCACAAGTAGAACTGAGAAGGAATGCAGTGATAGGGATTTGGGTAAAAATCTACAATAAAATACAAATAAAATGAAAAAGAACAGTTCATAACATATAGTTTGTTTTATAAGTATATCATTATCATTATTACCTAGTTTCTGATGCTAATAATTTGGTAATTTATACATTTACAAATCGTATATTTTGGTTTTGATCACCATTCATGTTGGTCATGATTACATTTCACTCGGATGTTTTATTGCTGAGATTTGGAGTTTTGTCGAAGCTGAAAACGGTCTTTATTTCCCTCCATGCATTTTCCAGGGGAGTATCTGCTCCCCTATCTCCTCTTAGACAAAGTCAAAGTGATGGTTGTTTAAGTCTAGGTGATGGCTAAGTTTGGTGAAATACCAGAGACAGGGGAGAGGCTAGGAGACAGGGACAGACAGGACCATCCTTATCTCCTCCAGCCAGATGAGTAAGGGAGATAACCAGCAGTGTCAAAACATGTCAAAACAGCTCAAAATCCATTTTGTGGGCCTCAAGCCAAAAATAGACAGAAAACCTGTAATGCTATATATAAAACATAGCTGTTTTTATAATTTTATAAAAACAAAAAAAACCCCAAAAAACAAAAAAAAACCCAATGTATTTAGGGCGTATGGTCTCCCAACATAATCCTTGAAAATGAAATCGGAATTTGTTTTTTGTTTCTTTTGGTTTTTTGTTTTTTTTTGGTAATTCCTTAGTTCCATTGGTGTCATAACATATGAAATCAGGTGTGACATGAAGGCTACAAAGCACATAATGGACAGACATGTACATGACAGTTATAGAGATGTAAAAATGACAAGAATATAAAATGTGTGGTTTGAGATTGTAAGTCTGAAAGCAGAATTTGCCCTAGGTTGATGTGTATGAACTACACTACACATTGGAGGATAAAATTCAAATTAAAATGATGCCAACTTTAATAAATCATTTTTATTGTATTATATTTTTCAAAGGTTTCCATGCGTAAATTTCAAGAAATACTGACTAAACTAGAGTTGAACAAATTTGTTCTCAAAAAATATACTGTAAATACAGTGTGTCATCTTTACCAAAATGAGTTTTCAGTTTGTTTCTGTCTCATAATAAATGCTGGAGCTTCTGACATATGATAACCAGCCTGAGGACAACATTAGTTTAACAAAGGTTAATTCATTCCATGTCTTTTATGGTGAGACCTCAGCCTTCACTGAGACAACTGAGAGTTTCAAACCACAGCATAAATAGCACAAGAGGATGGGCCTGATGGTCTGATCTCTGATACCATATATGAGAGAACTCAGACACCTGGGGAGCATGATAATAAAAACATAAAACACATTTAGAATGCGCACAAGTACTGTCCTTGTAACAGTTTTTGAGATCGCTATAAGCAATGAGTTGTGCATAGTGGAGGAGAGACTGAGGCCCAGCTGCACCAGATGCAGCAGCAGTGTGTTACGAGCCTTACGGGCTGAAACTTTGTCTGTAGAGGCTGACCTGGCTGCTACTATCACACCAATATAGGAGGAAATAATTGCCACACTGGCTGAAATAAACACAAAACAAGTGTAGGCTTTGTCATAATCATCAGACAACGGTCCAAGAAACATGACAAGTGTACCACAGAAGTCCTTCATCTGCAGGCTCTCCAGCTGTTCAAATGGAAACTGTAACAGTAAAAGAACTCGAGTGAGGACATTTAGTGAACAAAACGCCCAAACTACAATGATGGCCACCCCTGTGTTTCTGATGGTGATGATGGTAGCGTGCCTCAGTGGGTAGCACACAGCTACATACCTCTCCAGAGACATCACCACCAGTGTGAGAGGAGAGATGTCATTTGTGAGATTAGCAATCATGACCAGAAGACCACAGACAGGATAAGTCAAAAATATTCCACAAACAGACACGATAAATAATATCTGGCTCAATGCCATCTGTACAGTGTCAGCAAAGAGGAGGTTATAGAGAAGAACGTAACGAGAGGTCTCACGAAACACCAGTTTACTCCGCAGAGTGAACAGCATGGTCACATTAATGTGGAAGAAAATATAGCATGGTACTGTAGTCAGAGTGGAAAGCATCACTCTTTCCAGTAACCCAAGTCCAGTAGTCATGTTGGCCTGAGACTGAGTTGCATTGGACATCTCAGAGACGCATGTAAGACATGAGAAGTATTAACCACAAAGCAATAAATCTCTTGTATTCTGAAAACAATAAGAAAACATGAAAATATCCAGATGCCTACTGAGTCACATCCAAAATCCCAAATCATCCACATACATTTTCCCTGTGCACATAATTAGCAGGCTTGCAGCGGCAGACTTGTGTCCATGTGAGCAGAGATGGTCTGCAGGATTTGCCTACTCTCACATTCTGTTTATCATTGTCTCACACTAAGTCCACGTGACGCTGTGACATGTGACGATTGTTAATAGCTTAGGAATAGAAAGAGGTGGTTGACGTACACAGCTCCATTACTTGAGTCAAAGTAAAGATCCTCCTGCTCAAATATTATTACTCCAATACAAAGTTGTTTAGTCACATTTTTATTTCAGTTAAGTATTGGAGTACTTGCTTTTAAAAGTACTTAAGTATTCAAAAGTGCATTTTTTTTATGTCAACACATTGTTGTATTGTTCCACATTTACAGAATCTAGTGACTCTGAAACAACCTACTGACTGACTGTAGAACTGGGAGAATAAAAAGTCTGTAGAATATGATCTCAAGACTGTAGACCTGGGCATAAAAACACAACTTAATCCAAAAAAGGACAGACTCTGTCGTTTTCATTTTTTTTTTTTAAGGAGTGATTAAGACTTCAGATAAGTGTGTGGTCTCTGGTGTAGAATCTTTTCCCTTAATCTTTATCTAACATAGTATCATTAGGACACTGACAGATTCAAACATGACTATCAGTGGAGGGCATGGCTGTGATTGTTTTTTCTCCTGTGACAAACACAGTGTATGTATCACATTTTTCAAAATAAAAGAAAATTAATTCTGCTGACAAAAATCTCTGATTCAAATGAACTAATATTTCATAGAAATGAAGTGGAGTCAAAAGTACAGTATTTGCGTTTAAGTGTAGTGGAGTAAAAGTCACAAGTTTCCACAAAAAACAAAAAACAAAAACTTGAGTACAGTACTCAATTAAATATACTTTTTTTTACTGTCTTCCCTTGGGAATAGATGATTTCATCCCTCTGCTAGTTCTTCTCAACATTGATCCATGTGATTATTGGGTTCTCAAGCCATAGATTCTGAAAAGAACAATGGAGAGGCCTACATGTCCCTCCAAAAGCCTGAGCCAGAGTTGGTGGACTGTTTGAAACTCAGAGCCAGAGGGTATCAGACCCTGACCCATTTGAATCCAGTTCTGACCCAGATGCAGCCCCTATCTCCAAGAAGACTGTTAAACTTCAGTCCTTGGCATCCCCAGAGGAAAAGCTGCGGGCTGAACTTCAGGCTTCCCGAGCATGGGAAACAGCCTCATTTAAGGAACGTTATGATGTCCGACAGACTACTCAGACAGCTCAAGCCACACCTACTCACCTGAGGATGGTAAGTAGAAATGCGACAGACCTTCGTGCCAGATCCGACTTGATCATTCTTGATCAGTGTTCACCTCCAATGGCCCACCACGGGGACATAAATGCCTCATACCCGAGGAATGCACCTCAGTCTGTCAGCCAATGCTCCATTCCCCCTCTCGAAGGGCGGAGAACTTCCTCCATGAAGAGTGAACATCACTTTCAGTCCTTGAACGATGATAGGGATTTTGGGTCCTCATCCGCTGGCGATGCCCTCACCTTAATTGGACCCGTTCTCCACCACGAAAAGGGGGGTCACGTTATTCTTACTGGGATCGGAGGAACCAACAGTCCTCAGATGACTCAGATGACGCGGGCCTCTACCGAGAACAGGGCCTGCACACATGCCAACTTGAATCCCTAGCAAGGGACATCGAGCGCTTTGACAACGGTAACCGGGAGTCAACAATAGAGGATAATTTGAGGGAGGTAGAGCGCTGCCTCCTTGAAGTGTGCATGCCTTTATGGAGCCTCTCCCATCAGCGATCAGGGACTGCTACTCAGCACTCTGTCAGGCCCTGTGGGAGGAGTACTCCCAATCTACTGATCAAGCTTCTGCCACTCATGGTGCCTTTGCCATCATGCAGGAAAAACTTGAACCTCAATCGAAGTTCCAGCCACTCAGAACATTAAAGTGCCGCCTAAAGTTTCTAAGCTCGGTAGTTTCTTTGGAGTCTGCGACGACTCTCAGCAGTTTATCGCAGACAATGCTGAGATAGCAAGACCTCCCACCAAACTCAATCATAAGTTTGAGTGGGGAAAACCTGAAGAGCAGCCCTCCCAGCTGATGGAAGAAAAACTCAGCTCTGCTCCCTGTCTGGCCCACCCTGACAAGGACAAGGAGGCAAGCTCTTCCCCCCAGTGTCTTAGCGCTGCTCTGACACAACAGCGTAACACAGACAAGCAAGTTGTTGCAGATGCTAGCAGACCCCTCAGCAGTGTGGAGATTAAGTTATCCGACTGTGAAAGAGCACTTCTGGCTACAGTCTGGGCTGTGGTACACTTTTGCAGCTACATTGGAGGCCAAAAAGTAATCATGGAGACGTGTCACCAACCAGTGACATTCCTGAACAGCCATGGATTGAGGGAGGGGCGGGTGTCGAACAGCCACCTTACCTCATGGATAATGGCATTGAAGTCAGATATGGCCAAAACCACAAGAGGGCTCTGGGCCAGTATGTCCAAGGGTGCCTTACCTGCTGTCAATTTCAGCCGACCCAACCCTTAAACCAAGCTCCACCTCAGGGAAGGGGGGTCGCCTTTCAATGGTCCAACCTCCAAATCGATTCAATCAGACCACTCCACAAATCTTCGCGAGGTAACAGATACCTCCTCACAGTCACCTGCACATTCATGAAGTGGGTGGAATGCCTCCCAGCACCAAATGACACCGCAGGCACAACCGCTCTCTTTAAACATGAGAGCCAGTCTCCATCTTACATGGAGAACCCCAGTAGCCTGGTTGCTCTCAGACTCGTACTTTGTGGGTGGGTCATCACGGCAATTGTAGCTCATGTGATGTACAAGATATATCCAGAAGCAGAAGCTGCAGGCTAAATTAGACTCCCTGCTCTGTGTCACACCATGCTCCAACACAAAACCAACGCACTGATCCAAACCACTCATTTTCCCCCTGTCTCTCCTTTCCTGTCCACTATGTTCTCTGTTGTTTGGAATTATGGTTTAATGTGTTGATTAAAACCATGTACCACAATCAGCTAGCTTGTCATTTCTATTTAGATGTCTCTGCCCAGATCTTGCCTCGGCTCTGCCCAGACATGATAGCCTCTATGAGCTCTGAACCCTGAACTCTTAACTGTTTAATCCACGCTTGTCCACCAGACAGGACCAGTAAAACCCCATAAGGATTCACTCACATGGACTATTCAACCCTAGAGTTGCTCTAAAGACTGTGGCCATCACCCCATTCTTCAGACCAAAGGGGGGATGTTGGGATCTCAAGCCATGGGTTCTGAAAAGAACAGTGGAGATGCCTACATGTCCCTCCAAAAGCCTGAGCTAGAGTTGGTCGACCGTTTGAACAACAGAGCCATGAACCCCATTATTCACACCTAGGTGCAAATCAGAGTTTGAATGTAAACTCAGCATCGGCATTGGCCGAGGCCAGGCACTCTGAGCGGGGATCACCGGTGACATCACTCAGGTGATAAAAGCGGCACCGTGACCCTACGCCATTCCTTTTTCCCGGGCACCAGTTACAGTAGAGAACTACTCCAAGCTCTCTCCGCGACTCGGCTGCTGAAAGGAAGCAATCTTCAAACATTTGACCGTTTTCCACCACTTCTTAAAGCCTAGGTCACAGTCTGCAACTTGCGGGCTGATCCATTTTCCGGATCCGATGTAGATCGCTGTGCAATCAGCTAATTTTACGTTCTGTGAGGACGAGCATGCCGACTTTGTTAAAGACAAACAAAGTTCACCGTCACCGTTCATCTGTGATCTTCCAGCTGCCACCGAGGAACTCATCACTGTCATCGCCAGGAGAGCGGGACACAACCCGCTGAGCACCCAGCCAAGGACCGAGCTGTGGAGAACCAGAGCGGACTTTCTTTTTCTAACTCCAAAGGATCGGAGCAACTCACAGTAAGAGGCTGATGTCTGGGCAGAGACACAATTAGTGTAGCATGTTGTATTTTGTATCACTAGTTAAAGGACCAATATCCGACTAGACGAACTCTCTGGCTCTGTTATTGTGTAGTGATATTGTGGTGATTATTAACTGTGGTGACGATCTCTTGTGGACTCTTTCCTCTCTTCACCTTTATTCTCTCTCTTTTCTCCCAATCACCTCATCTACATCTCACTCACATTAAAGCTGCCCTGGGATGTGATCGCGTCATACACGTAAAGCTCAAGGGCCCCTCCCTTTTTTCTTGTTGTTCACGCCATTCAAACTCCGCGGCCAGCCGTCATCTTGGCTCTAGCGAGTACGTCACTCACGTCACGCTGCCGCCATCTTGGCTCCTACTGACACGTCACTCATGTGACTCCGCCGCTATCTTTTCTCTCTCTCTATCTCTCCCTCACACACACACACACACACACACACGGTTGTTACATGTGTTTTGCCTGTGATCATCTAGTTAGTAACCAATGTTTGTTGTAGTTATAGTTGAATTATAATAGGTTTAATATAAAAAATAAAATAAAATTATTACTCTGTTAATAAATCCTGTTATAATTTAACTTGTCGTTGTCTGTGATTATTGTGGGTATATTTGTGATAACAGCTGGATTCACAACAGTCAGTGCTCGAATTTACCCTTCAACCAACCTTCTGAGACTGTATTTTTAGTCATCAATTTGGTCTTTGGTCCCTGGTGACCGGGTGGTGCCCCAAGGTTACTACTTGTAGTAAACATGTATATATATATTGGTGATTATCCCTGATATTCATTAATATTATACGCCAATAACCAAATTGTCCCTACCTGTGTACAACATGATCATGTCTTAAACAGTTTAAACCCTCTGAGTAAGTAAACTTAATTTCTACAGGGCTAATTAAAACCAGTTAATAGGTGCTTCACGGGTGCACAAAAAATATAAAACTAAATCTAATTTGGTACAAATGTTCACCTGGACTCAAGGACAAACTGATTAGATTTTGCTGATCAAAGGTCAAAGGTCAAGATCAGTATGATCTCACTAAACACCTTTTAGCCATTACTCAAGACTTCACACAGCAATTATGACAAAATTTCACATCAATAGTTCATATTTTATATGACTCTGGATAAACAGGAATGTAATCTGAAAGTAGTCTAAGTGGTGGAGGCAAACAACTGCAAGGCAGTAATTGTGGTAGGTTTTTTTTTTCTTTATGTGGGATAGCAATGTTAAAAACATATTTATCATGGGAGAGTATATTTACATAGGAACAAAAACAGACAATACAGGGGCATCATTTTCATAATGTCCTGAATCACCCTATAAATGTGAATCTTAATTGGGCGTGTAGCCTTTTTACCAAACAGGTACCGCTGCTCCCTGCTGATGAGAGACCACTGAATGTATCAGGTGCCCTCTAAATCTTTTCTCCCACCACTCAGACAGCAGAAGCTGGAATAGGCCAATTCTAGGATGGTGTGTACCGTTCATAAATTAAACTACGACTACTCTGGTTCTGCACCTTTCTGGCCCCTTGGGGGCAGCAAACCAAGCTGACAAAGCAGTACAAGTGACAGGCATATCTTTGTATTCATTACACTAATTACTAACTGTGTTTCAACTATACAGTTTTATTTTTTTAGGCTGCATCTAAATCAAAATAGAATAAAAAAATGAGCATGACTTAGACAAAGTCAAAGTGATGCCTAAGTATGGTGAAATATGGGGGGCCCAGAGACAAGGGCGGCCTGTGTAATCCACCCTTATCTCCTCCAGCCAGATGAGTGAGGCAGACAACCAGCAGTGTATATGTCAAAGCAGCTAATAATCCATTTTGTGGACCTCAAGCCTAAACGGACGGAAAACCTTCAATACTATATATAAGGAGCCAAAACAAAATGCTGTGTTTGCAAATCATATAATATTATATGGAATTTATTTATTTATTCTTTTATTGGAGATATAATACATCAGGTGTAACATGAAGGGCAAATAGGACATATTGGACAGACATGTACATGACAACAAAAACGTGAAAAATTACAAGAATATAATGTGTATGGTACAAGTCTGTAAGTCAAAATTTGAGGAATTTGCCCTCAAATTACATGTATGAACTACATTAGGGTAAAATTCAAAGTAAAGTGATGGCAACTTTAATAAATCATTTTCAAATGTTTGTGACTGACACATTTAGTTGGTTAAGTTAGATTTATATTTTTGGTTGGTTTTCATGATTAAATTTCAAGAAATACTGACTAAACTACAGCAGAACAATCCATCCATCCATTATCTAGACTGCTTATCTGTACAGGGTCGCACAGGGTCTTCTAAAAATATATATACAGTGTGTCATCTTTACCAAAATGAGTTTTCAGTTTGTTTCTGTCTCTATAATAAATGCTGGAGCTTCTGACATATGATAACCAGCCTGAGGACAACATTAGTTTAACAAAGGTTAATTCATTCCATGTCTTTTATGGTGAGACCTCAGCCTTCACTGAGACAACTGAGAGTTTCAAACCACAGCATAAATAGCACAAGAGGATGGGCCTGATGGTCTGATCTCTGATACCATATATGAGAGAACTCAGACACCTGGGGAGCATGATAATAAAAACATAAAATACACTTAGGATGTACTCAAGTACTGTACTTGTAACAGTTTTTGAGATCGCTATAAGCAATGAGTTGTGCATAGTGGAGGAGAGACTGAGGCCCAGCTGCACCAGATGCAGCAGCAGTGTGTTACGAGCCTTACGGGCTGAAACTTTGTCTGTAGAGGCTGACCTGGCTGCTACTATCACACCAATATAGGAGGAAATAATTGCCACACTGGCTGAAATAAACACAAAACAAGTGTAGGCTTTGTCATAATCATCAGACAATGGTCCAAGAAACATGTCAAGTGTACCACAGAAGTCCTTCATCTGCAGGCTCTCCAGCTGTTCAAATGGAAACTGTAACAGTAAAAGAACTCGAGTGAGGACATTTAGTGAACAAAACGCCCAAACTACAATGATGGCCACCCCTGTGTTTCTGATGGTGATGATGGTAGCGTGCCTCAGTGGGTAGCACACAGCTACATACCTCTCCAGAGACATCACCACCAGTGTGAGAGGAGAGATGTCATTTGTGAGATTAGCAATCATGACCAGAAGACCACAGACAGGATAAGTCAAATACGCTCTTGAAGCAGACACGATAAATAATATCTGGCTCAATGCCATCAGTACAGTGTCAGCAAAGAGGAGGTTATAGAGAAGAACGTAACGAGAGGTCTCACGAAACACCAGTTTACTCCGCAGAGTGAACAGCATGGTCACATTAATGTGGAAGAAAATATAGCATGGTACTGTAGTCAGAGTGGAAAGCATCACTCTTTCCAGTAACCCAGGTCCAGTAGTCATGTTGGCCTGAGACTGAGTTGCATTGGACATCTCAGAGACGCATGTAAGACATGAGAAGTATTAACCACAAAGCAATAAATCTCTTGTATTCTGAAAACAATAAGAAAACATGAAAATATCCTTTAAGCACAGATGCCTACTGAGTCACATCCAAAATCCCAAATCATCCACATTTTCCCTGTGCACATAGTTAGCAGGCTTGCAGCGGCAGACTTGTGTCCATGTGAGCAGAGATGGTCTGCAGGATTTGCCTGCTCTCACATTCTGTTTATCATTGTCTCACACTAAGTCCACGTGACGCTGTGACATGTGACGATTGTTAATAGCTTAGGAATAGAAAGAGGTGGTTGACGTACACAGCTCCATTACTTGAGTCAAAGTAAAGATCCTCCTGCTCAAATATTATTACTCCAATACAAAGTTGTTTAGTCACATTTTTATTTCAGTTAAGTATTGGAGTACTTGCTTTTAAAAGTACTTAAGTATTCAAAAGTGCATTTTTTTTATGTCAACACATTGTTGTATTGTTCCACATTTACAGAATCTAGTGACTCTGAAACAACCTACTGACTGACTGTAGAACTGGGAGAATAAAAAGTCTGTAGAATATGATCTCAAGACTGTAGACCTGGGCATAAAAACACAACTTAATCCAAAAAAGGACAGACTCTGTCGTTTTCATTTTTTTTTTTTAGGGGGTGATTAAGTTTGGTCGTGGTAAACATGGCAAACATGTAAAATGAAAGGAATATTTCTAAAACTTCAAACACAGACTTCAGATAAGTGTGTGGTCTCTGGTGTAGAATCTTCTCCCTTAATGTTTATCTAACATAGTATCATTAGGACACTGACAGATTCAAACATGACTATCAGTGGAGGGCATGGCTGTGATTGTTTTTTCTCCTGTGACAAACACAGTGTAGGTATCACATTTTTCATAATAAAAGAAAATTAATTCTGCTGACAAAAATCTCTGATTCAAATGAACTAATATTTCATAGAAATGAAGTGGAGTCAAAAGTACAGTATTTGCGTTTAAGTGTAGTGGAGTAAAAGTCACAAGTTTCCACAAAAAAAAAAACTAAAACTTGAGTATAGTACTCAATTAAATATACTTTTTTTTACTGTCTTCCCCTGGAAATAGATGATTTCATCCCTCTGCTAGTTCTTCTCAACACTGATCCATGTGATCATGTCTTAAACAGTTTAAACCCTCTGAGTAAGTAAACTTAATTTCTACAGGGCTAATTAAAACCAGTTAATAGGTGCTTCACGGGTGCACAAAAAATATAAAACTAAATCTAATTTGGTACAAATGTTCACCTGGACTCAAGGACAAACTGATTAGATTTTGCTGATCAAAGGTCAAAGGTCAAGATCAGTATGATCTCACTAAACACCTTTTAGCCATTACTCAAGACTTCACACAGCAATTATGACAAAATTTCACATCAATAGTTCATATTTTATATGACTCTGGATAAACAGGAATGTAATCTGAAAGTAGTCTAAGTGGTGGAGGCAAACAACTGCAAGGCAGTAATTGTGGTAGGTTTTTTTTTTCTTTATGTGGGATAGCAATGTTAAAAACATATTTATCATGGGAGAGTATATTTACATAGGAACAAAAACAGACAATACAGGGGCATCATTTTCATAATGTCCTGAATCACCCTATAAATGTGAATCTTAATTGGGCGTGTAGCCTTTTTACCAAACAGGTACCGCTGCTCCCTGCTGATGAGAGACCACTGAATGTATCAGGTGCCCTCTAAATCTTTTCTCCCACCACTCAGACAGCAGAAGCTGGAATAGGCCAATTCTAGGATGGTGTGTACCGTTCATAAATTAAACTACGACTACTCTGGTTCTGTACCTTTCTGGCCCCTTGGGGGCAGCAAACCAAGCTGACAAAGACAAGTGACAGGCATATCTTTGTATTCATTACACTAATTACTAACTGTGTTTCAACTATACAGTTTTATTTTTTTAGGCTGCATCTAAATCAAAATAGAATAAAAAAATGAGCATGACTTAGACAAAGTCAAAGTGATGCCTAAGTATGGTGAAATATGGGGGGCCCAGAGACAAGGGCGGCCTGTGTAATCCACCCTTATCTCCTCCAGCCAGATGAGTGAGGCAGACAACCAGCAGTGTATATGTCAAAGCAGCTAATAATCCATTTTGTGGACCTCAAGCCTAAACGGACGGAAAACCTTCAATACTATATATAAGGAGCCAAAACAAAATGCTGTGTTTGCAAATCATATAATATTATATGGAATTTATTTATTTATTCTTTTATTGGAGATATAATACATCAGGTGTAACATGAAGGGCAAATAGGACATATTGGACAGACATGTACATGACAACAAAAACGTGAAAAATTACAAGAATATAATGTGTATGGTACAAGTCTGAAAGTCAAAATTTGAGGAATTTGCCCTCAAATGACATGTATGAACTACATTAGGGTAAAATTCAAAGTAAAGTGATGGCAACTTTAATAAATCATTTTCAAATGTTTGTGACTGACACATTTAGTTGGTTAAGTTAGATTTATATTTTTGGTTGGTTTTCATGATTAAATTTCAAGAAATACTGACTAAACTACAGCAGAACAATCCATCCATCCATTATCTAGACTGCTTATCTGTACAGGGTCGCACAGGGTCTTCTAAAAATATATATACAGTGTGTCATCTTTACCAAAATGAGTTTTCAGTTTGTTTCTGTCTCTATAATAAATGCTGGAGCTTCTGACATATGATAACCAGCCTGAGGACAACATTAGTTTAACAAAGGTTAATTCATTCCATGTCTTTTATGGTGAGACCTCAGCCTTCACTGAGACAACTGAGAGTTTCAAACCACAGCATAAATAGCACAAGAGGATGGGCCTGATGGTCTGATCTCTGATACCATATATGAGAGAACTCAGACACCTGGGGAGCATGATAATAAAAACATAAAATACACTTAGGATGTGCTCAAGTACTGTACTTGTAACAGTTTTTGAGATCGCGATAAGCAATGAGTTGTGCATAGTGGAGGAGAGACTGAGGCCCAGCTGCACCAGATGCAGCAGCAGTGTGTTACGAGCCTTACGGGCTGAAACTTTGTCTGTAGAGGCTGACCTGGCTGCTACTATCACACCAATATAGGAGGAAATAATTGCCACACTGGCTGAAATAAACACAAAACAAGTGTAGGCTTTGTCATAATCATCAGACAATGGCCCAAGAAACATGACAAGTATAAAACAGAAGTCTTTCATCTGCAGGCTCTCCAGCTGTTCAAATGGAAACTGTAACAGTAAAAGAACTCGAGTGAGGACATTTAGTGAACAAAACGCCCAAACTACAATGATGGCCACCCCTGTGTTTCTGATGGTGATGATGGTAGCGTGCCTCAGTGGGTAGCACACAGCTACATACCTCTCCAGAGACATCACCACCAGTGTGAGAGGAGAGATTTCATTTGTGAGATTACCGATCGAGACCAGAAGACCACAGACAGGATATGTCAAATATGTTCTTGAAGCAGACACGATAAATAATATCTGGCTCAATGCCATCAGTACAGTGTCAGCAAAGAGGAGGTTATAGAGAAGAACGTAACGAGAGGTCTCACGAAACACCAGTTTACTCCGCAGAGTGAACAGCATGGTCACATTAATGTGGAAGAAAATATAGCATGGTACTGTAGTCAGAGTGGAAAGCATCACTCTTTCCAGTAACCCAGGTCCAGTAGTCATGTTGGCCTGAGACTGAGTTGCATTGGACATCTCAGAGACGCATGTAAGACATGAGAAGTATTAACCACAAAGCAATAAATCTCTTGTATTCTGAAAACAATAAAAAAAACATGAAAATATCCTTTAAGCACAGATGCCTACTGAGTCACATCCAAAATCCCAAATCATCCACATACATTTTCCCTGTGCACATAGTTAGCAGGCTTGCAGCGGCAGACTTGTGTCCATGTGAGCAGAGATGGTCTGCAGGATTTGCCTGCTCTCACATTCTGTTTATCATTGTCTCACACTAAGTCCACGTGACGCTGTGACATGTGACGATTGTTAATAGCTTAGGAATAGATGATGTTATCCCTCTTCTATTACTTCTCAACACTGATCCATGTGATCATGTCTTAAACAATGTAAACTCTGTAGGTAAACTTTATTTCTATAGGGCTGATTAATAGTTATTAGGGGCTTTACGGGTGCACAAAAAACACAAAACTACAGAATACTACAACAATTTGGGAGTATTGGCAAACATAGGGAAATAAAACTAAAGTAGAACAACATGAATGCAAAAAAAAAAAAAGATTTAAACCAAAACTGAATGTTATCTTTGTAACAGTAGAATTTATAGTTTAATAGCTATATCAGATTACATCAAATTTTACAGGTGCACCTAATAAAGTGGCCATATGGTAAGTTTGTCATTAAGGGCTTATTGTGGTTAGTAAGTTGATCAGCACAATGTGAGTATAAAAGTCACAGGTTCTGCCTAAGCTTCAGTGCAGTAGGAAACCTAAGTATGAAGCACTACATCAATTTACTAAGTTGAAGGAGACTGTATAAGGAAGTGCACCAAAAGTGCATAGTAAGTGCTAGTTAGACATGTTAAGGTTTTTAGTGCTCTTGGAAGAGATGCGTTTTCAAGAGATTCTTGAAGATAGAGAGGGATGACCCTGACCTGATAGAATTTGGTAGCTTGTTCCAGTTTCAGGGAACAACAGATGAGAACAGTCTGGACTGAGATTGTCTTGTGTGCAGGGATGGTAATGCCAGACAACATTCTTTGGAGGAGCATATGGCTGTATGAGTGAGTTCAAGTAGATGGTGCAGACCCAGAAGTCACTCTGAAGGCAAGGATTAGTGACTTGAATTTGATTCAGGCACCCATGGATAGCCAGTGTAGGTTGTTGAGTCGCAGAGTGGCATGTGCCCTATTGGGCTGATTGAAGCCCAGACATGCTGCCGGACTCTGGACCATTTGCAAGGGTTTCACTGTGCGCAAAGGAAGGCCCGCCAGAAGAGTATTGCAGAAGTCAAGGTGAGAGATAACCATGGCCTGGACCTTGAGCTGGGTGGCATACTGAGTCAGGTAAGGCCTGATTTTTATGATGTTGTATAGAGCAAGGTGGCACATCCTGCTAGAGCTGCAACAATCAGTCAATTAATAGATTATTCATTGGCAGAATATTAATCAGCAATTATTTGAATAACTGAAAAAAAATTCTGGTCATTTTTAAAGCAAATATAGAAAAACATTTGCTGCTTGTAGTGTCTAAAATCTGGGAACCTTTAGGTTTTGGTCAGCAAAACAAGAAATTATAGGAAATTTGTGCACCTTCCATAGAGCAAGGCTAGTTGTTTCAATTCAATTCAATTCAATTTTATTTGTATAGCGCCAAATCATAATATACATTATCTCATTTTACAGGGTCAGGTCAAGACCTTACTTCGTTACAGAGAAAAACTCAACAGTTCCCACAAAGAGCAAGTGCTTGGCGACAGGGGGGAGGAAAAACTCCCTTTTAACAGGAAGAAACCTCCAACAGAACCGGGCTCAGGGTGGGCGCCCGTCTGCCTCGACCGGTTGGGTTTAGGAGGAGAAAAAAAAAGGGGGGGTGGGGGAGGAGAGAGGAGAAAGAGAGAGAGAGAGAGACCAGGAACAGCTGTGTAGGTAATGGTGTTATCAATAATAATGACAGGTAACAGTGGTTAATAGTAATGATGAGTAGTGGTGGATCTGGATCCTGCTGCTCCAGAGGCAGAGAGACCTGCAGAATGAGGACAGAGAGAGAGAGAGAGAGGAGAAGCACAAACTATGGGAGAGAAAAAAATACAAAGTTAATGGCATAAAGTAATTGAGAGAGAGAGAGGGAGAGATACAGAAATAGAGAGAGAGAGCCCAGTGCATCATGGGAATCCCCCAGCAGTCTAGCTCTATAGCAGCATAACTAAGGGATGGGTCAGGACATACCCGAGCCAGCCCTAACTATAAGCTTTACTAAACAGGACAGTTTTAAGCCTGATCTTAAAGGTAGAGAGGGGGTCTGCCTCCCGAACCCACACTGGGAGCTGGTTCCACTGGAGAGTTGTTTCTCTCTGCTTCCAGGCTTTATGCTAAGCTAGTTTAACTAGAATTAGAATCACAATCACAATCAGAAAGCCTTTATTGTCATTGTAATACCACAAAATTAGGAGTGCTGCTCCTCTTTGGTGCATTGGAAAACAAGACAGACAAACAAGATCAAAAACACAGAAACGCAGGTTATTTCTAATAATAAAAATTAGGGCTGTCAATCAATTAAAATATTTAATCACGATTAATCGCATGAGTGATCATAGTTAATCATGATTAATCGCATATTTTTGATCTGTTCTAAATGTACCTTAAACAGATTTTTTTCTAATTGTAATACTCTTTTCAACATGAGAATAGACAAATGCTTGCTTTATGCAAAAAAATCATGTTTATTTATTGCTACAATGAGAAATACTCTCAGTTCAAGTAACTCACATGTGCAAACTGCATTGTAAAACAAGATGCTGAAATAAACTAAAACAAAAGCCCAACAAAAAAAATTACAGATGGGCATACCAATTTACTAACTGTAACATTATAGTAATGTTTACTAACACAGTAGTGTGTTGAACTTCACATTTGATCTATTCATCCCCATTTTTGTTTAAGCAGCCATTTAACATAAAAGAATGCCCCTCAATGCATTGCATTGCAATTTGCATCAAATTCAAAAAAACAGGGTGATGCACAAAATAACTTCAAGAAAATAACAATTTAAAATAAATAAAGTGTGCATGAAACAGTGGGGAGTGTTACAGAACATGACTCAAATGATAGTGCAGTCAGCCTATAAACAGCTGTTCTGTTATGTTCAGCAGAGGCTGAACAACCCAACCTCCATCTCCTCTCTTTTAACAGACCAAATAAACTAAACATCAGCCTCCATCTCTTCTCTTTTTTTAAACAGACAAAATGAGATAAAGCCTCCTCTTTTTTAACAGACAAAACAAACATTCAATTCAATTCAATTCAATTTTATTTGTATAGCGCCAAATCATAATATACATTATCTCAAGGCACTTTACAGGGTAAGGTCAAGACCTTACTTTGTTACAGAGAAAAACCCAACAGTTCCCACAACGAGCAAGCGCTTGGCGACAGGGGGGAGGAAAAACTCCCTTTTAACAGGAAGAAACCTCCAACAGAACCGGGCTCAGGGTGGGCGGCCGTCTGCCTCGACCGGTTGGGTTTAGGGGAAGATAGAAAGAGGGGGAGGGGGAGGAGAGGGGAGAGAAGAGAGAGAGACCAGGAACAGCTGTGTCGGTAATGGCGTTATTAATAATAAAGACAGGTAATAGTAATAGTAAAGATGAGTAGTGGTGGATCTGGATCCTGCTGCTCCCGAGGCAGAGATACCTGCAGAATGAGGACAGAGAGAGGGAGAGAGAGGAGAAGCACAAAACTACGGGAGAGAAAAAAAAAAAAAAAACAAAGTTAATGGCATGAAGTCATTGAGAGAGAGCGGGGGAGAGAGACAGAAATAGGGAGAGAGCGCCCAGTGAATCATGGGAATCCCCCAGCAGTTTAGCTCTATAGCAGCATAGCTAAGGGATGGGTCAGGACATACCCGAGCCAACCCTAACTATAAGCTTTACTAAACAGGACAGTTTTAAGCCTGATCTTAAAGTTAGAGAGGGTGTCTGCCTCCCGAACCCACACTGGGAGCTGGTTCCACTGGAGAGGAGCCTGATAGCTGAAGGCTCTGCCCCCCATTCTACTCTTACTAACTCTGGGAACCACAAGTTGACCTGCATTTAGAGAGCGAAGTGTCCTATTGGGAAAATAGGGAACTATAAGCTCTCCAAGGTACGATGGTGCCTGACCATTAATGGCTTTGTAGGTGAGGAGGAGGATTTTAAATTCGATTCTGGATTTTACAGGGAGCCAATGCAGAGAGGCTAACACAGGAGAGATGTGATCTCGTTTCCTCGTTCCTGTCAGTACTCGTGCTGCCGCATTCTGGATCAATTGGAGGCTTTTTACTGAATTTTTGGGACATCCTGACAATAAAGAGTTACAGTAGTCCAGTCTTGAGGTAACAAATGCATGAACTAGTTTTTCAGCATCCTTTAGACATAGAATGGGTCTGATTTTAGCAATATTGCGCAGGTGGAAGAAGGCTGTCCTAGAGACTTGCTTTATATGTGAAGTAAAGGACAAGTCCTGGTCAAAAATGACACCAAGGTTTCTGACTGTAGCACTGGAGGCCAAGGTGATGTCATCCAGAGTCAGTATATTATCACATAGTGTATCTCTGAGGTGTTTTGGGCCAATTACAATAACTTCAGTTTTGTCTGAATTTAAGAGTAAGAAATTACTGGTCATCCAGATTTTTATGTCCTTAAGACACACCTGAAGCTTGGCTACCTGGTTAGTCTCACCTGGCTTCATGGATAAGTACAGCTGGGTGTCATCTGCGTAACAATGGAAATTCATCTGGTGCCTCCTAATAATGTTTCCCAGAGGGAGCATATATAGACTGAAGAGCATTGGTCCTAGCACAGAACCTTGTGGAACTCCATGACTGACTTCTGTGATGATAGAGGAGTCATTGTTAACATGAACAAACTGGAGTCTATCTGACAGATATGACTTAAACCAGTTTAGTGCGGTTCCTTTGATGCCGACCATATGTTCTAGTCTCTGTAATAGAATCTTATGATCGATGGTGTCAAATGCGGCACTAAGATCTAGTAGGACAAGTATAGAGACAAGTCCATTGTCTGAGGCTATGAGGAGATCATTGGTGACCTTAACCAGAGCAGTTTCTGTGCTATGATGGACTCTAAAACCTGACTGAAAGTCTTCAAACAAACCATTCCTGTGCAAGTAATCACATAACTGGTTTGCAACGACCCTCTCAAGGATTTTGGAGATAAAGGGGAGGTTGGATATAGGTCTATAATTGGCTAAAACATCTGGATCAAGAGTAGGCTTTTTAAGTAGAGGTTTAATTACTGCAACTTTAAAAGCCTGCGGTACATAACCAGTTGATAAAGATAAGTTAATCAGACTTAATATAGAGGTGTCAATTAAAGGAAAAACTTCTTTGAACAACCTTGTTGGAATGGGGTCAAGAAGACAGGATGATGGTTTAGATAAATAAACTGTTGAAGTGAGCTCAGGGAGATGTACAGGAGAGAAACAGTCAAAATATAAGCCAGTTACAGTGGACTCTGAGGCTGCTGAACTGGACAATACATCTGAACCAGCTGTGGGGAGGAGATGGTGAATTTTTTCTCTAACAGAGACAATTTTATCTGTAAAGAAGCTCATGAAGTCATTACAACTGAGGGCTAAAGGTATAGATGGATCAACAGAGCTGTGGCTGTCTGTCAGCCTGGCTACAGTGCTGAACAGAAACCTGGGATTATTCTTGTTTTCTTCTATCAATGATGAATAATAGGATGTTCTGGCTTTACGGAGGCTTTTTTTATACGCCAACAGGCTGTCTTTCCAAGCCTTTAGAGATTCATCCAGGTTAGTAGAACGCCACCTTCTTTCTAGCTTCCTTGAATTTTGCTTTAAAGCTCGTGTTTCTGAGTTGTACCATGGAGCTAGCCTTCTCTGACTCACTACCTTCTTCCTCAGAGGGGCCACAGTATCTAGAGTTGCACGCAGTGAGGCTGCTGTACTGTCAACAAGATCATCAACCTGTGTGGCTGTGAAGTTAAGAGAGCTGTTCCCTACTGCATTGATACATGGCAGTGGGCTAAGTACTGATGGGATCCTTTCTTTAAATTTGCTGATGGTATTGTCAGACAGACGCCTGCTGTAATAGATTTTTTCCCCAGATGCTGTGTAGTCCATGACTGAAAACTCAAAATGTTAACAGAGAATGGTCAGATAAAAGAGGGTTTCTGGGAGATACTGTTAGATATTCAATGTCAATCCCATAAGTCAGAACCAGATCAAGGGTCTGGTTAAAAGAGTGAGTGGGTTCATTAACATGCTGAGAGAAGCCAATTGAGTCTAATAATGAATTAAATGCAATACTCAGGCTGTCACTGTCAACATCTACATGAATGTTAAAATCACCCACCATGATAACTTTATCTGTGCTAAGAACTAACTCAGATAAAACTCTGAGAACTCAGATAAGAACTCAGAGTCAGGAGCAGGAGGACGATATACAGTAACTAGTAGGACTGGTTTTTGTGTCTTCCAGTTTGGGTGAGACAGACTAAGAATAAGGCTCAAATGAATTATGATTAACCATAGGCTTAGGATTCAGTAATAAATTGGAGTGATAAATGGCTGCCCCCCCTCCTCCTCGGCCTGTGCTTCGAGGGATATGAACGTTAACATGAGTGGGGGGTGTTGATTCATTTAAACTAACATATTCATCCTGCTGCAGCCAGGTTTCAGTCAGACAGAGCAGATCAATGTTATGATCAGTTATCAGATCATTGACTAGTAGAGATTTAGATGAGAGTGATCTGATATTCAATAATCCACATTTAATTTTCCTGTTATTTGGTTCTGGACTAACAGTTGTGTTAATTTTTATTAGGTTTTCATGTCTAACTCCTCCTCTGTTCGCTTTTGATTTATTATATTTAAATGTAAGTGGTGGGGGGACAGACACAGTTTGTAGGGGGTGAATGGCAGCGACTGCTCTAAGAGAGAGAAGAGTGTAAGACTGCGGCTCTGCCTCCTGGTCTCAGCTCTGGTTTGTCAGGGCTTTGGCTTCTAATAAACTCAGTGAAGTTTCTAGATAAGAGCGCAGCTCCATCCAGCGTGGGATGTATGCCGTCCCGTCTAATCAGACCAGGTCTTCCCCAGAAAGTCTGCCAGTTATCAACAAAGCCCACATCGTTAGCGGAACACCAGCTGATAACCAGCGGTTGAACGATGACAGCGGCTTCATGTCCCCGCTGGTCAGGTTGGGGAGGGGCCCAGAGAAAACTACGGAGTCCGACATTGTCCTAGCATAAGTACACACCGACTCCACATTAATCTTAGTGATCTCTGATTGGTGTGATCGGGTGTCATTAGTGCCGACGTGTATTACAATCGTACTGTATTTACGTTTATCCTTCTCCAGCAGCTTCAGGTCGGACTCAGTGTCGCTGCTCTGGCCCCAGGAAACATGTGACTATGGCCGCCGGTGTCGCTAACTTCACGTTTCTCAGAATAGAGTCACCAATGACCAGAGTTTGTTTCCCAGCGGGGGTGTCGCTGAGGGGGGAGAACCTGTTAGAAACGTGAACAGGTCGGTGGTGAGCTGTGAGCTTTTGTTTAGGACTAAGCCTCTTCTTGTTACGAACAGTCACCAGCCGCCCTGACCTCCCGGCTGCTCGGGAGCTGCTGGGGGGAGAGAAGGAGCTACAGGAGACGCTACACTGGGTCGGTCCGCACCAGCTACTGGGGGCTGGCTAACTGGAGAAGCTAAAGATGTGGTTTCATGGTGCTGAGCCGAGATCCAGATCTCTGAGCCTCGCCTCCATAACTGTGAACAAACTACATTTATTACATGAACCATTATCGCTGAAGGAGGCAGAGGAGGAACTAAACATGAAGCAGGCTGAGCAAGAGAGAGCGGGAGAGGGAGAGACAGAAGCCATCACAACTGCTAAGCTAAAGTAGCTAACAGAGCTAGCGTGTAAACAGCTGTGTTTTAATGAGAATCTCACGAAGAGAAGCAGAGAGCTAGGAGTGATCGAACAGGAGTTCGACAGTACAACAGATAATTAGTGGTTGTATACAAAAATACAACCAGGATCGGCTGAGTTCAGGGAGAGCAGCAACAAACACAACACCACCAACACCCGGAAGTGACACAATATGCTTACCGCAGCACGTCGCACAATGAGAAATACTCTCAGTTCAAGTAACTCACATGTGCAAACTGCATTGTAAAACAAGATGCTGAAATAAACTAAAACAAAAGCCCAACAAAACAAATTACAGATGGGCATACCAATTTACTAACTGTAACATTATAGTAATGTTTACTAACACAGTAGTGTGTTGAACTTCACATTTGATCTATTCATCCCCATTTTTGTTTAAGCAGCCATTTAACATAAAAGAATGCCCCTCAATGCATTGCATTGCAATTTGCATCAAATTCAAAAAAACAGGGTGATGCACAAAATAACTTCAAGAAAATAATAATTTAAAATAAATAAAGTGTGCATGAAACAGTGGGGAGTGTTACAGAACATGACTCAAATGATAGTGCAGTCAGCCTATAAACAGCTGTTCTGTTATGTTCAGCAGAGGCTGAACAACCCAACCTCCATCTCCTCTCTTTTAACAGACCAAATAAACTAAACATCAGCCTCCATCTCTTCTCTTTTTTTAAACAGACAAAATGAGATAAAGCCTCCTCTTTTTTAACAGACAAAACAAACATCAGCCTCCATTTCTTCTCTTTTTTTCTTCTCGGTGCATTGCTTCCTGATTGCCCAAGCTACGGAGTGGCTTGAGGTTCAAATGTCACAAGCATTAATCACGTTAAAAAATGACTCCCGTTAAAGGCATGTTACGTTAACGCTTTAATAACGCGTTAACTTTGACAGCCTTAATAAAAATAACATACATAATATATACAGTACAAATATATATATATAAAGAGAAGCTAAAATATAAAGCTGAGTGTACTGTCCATCCATCCATCCATCCATTTTCTGCCACTTATTCAAGGACAGGTCACAGTGTCTGTAGGTCAAGCAAAGTAGCCCAGATGTCTCTTTCCCCAGCAACGTTTTCCAGCTCCTCCTGGGGTATTCCAAGGTGTTGGATGTTCTAGGTCTACCCTGAGGTCTCCAGCAGGGACCAACAGTGCCTAGCAGTTGGATGTCCCTGGAAGACCTTCAATGGAAGATCTTAAGATGCCAAAACCACCTTAACTGGTTCCTGCGCAAGGGCACAGTTTCTTATCTCTGGGAAATTGTTGGGAGAGGACTGCCCCTACCGCGACATCTGAGGCATAACCTTCCACAACAAAATGTAATGAGGGATCAGGGTGTGTGAGAATGGGAGTGCTGGCGAAAAGAGTTTTCCTCTTTGAAATGCTCCTTGAGCCTCTGTATTCCAGGTGAATGGGTGAGAGGTGGAAGTGAGTTTTGTGAGTGGTGCGGCAACCTTACTGTAGTCTTGGATGAAGCTCCGGGAGAAATTATCAAAGCTGAGGAAGTGTTGCAGCTGCTTACGGTTTTCCTGTTTGGGCCACTCCACCACCGCCTTCACCTTAGCTGGATCAGCTCTCAGCTGCCCCGAACTGTACGTGTTGCTTGTGTTCATTCAGGTTCCGGGAGAAAATCAGAAAGTCATCCAGGTATGCAAACACGAATAAATTAAGTATGTCTCTGAGCAAGTTGTTCACTAGGGCTTGGAAAACTGCTGGGGCGTTGGTGTGGCTGAATGGCATCACCAGGTATTTCTTGCTTCTCATGTCCAGTTTAGAGAAAACTGAGGCCTGATGAATCGGTCAGAATGCCGCATTGATAAGGGAGAGCAGGTATTTGTTTTTGATGGTTATTGCATTGAGACCAGTCAATGCAGGGGCGGAGAGAGCTGTCCGTCTTCCCCATGAAGGAGACACCAGCCCCTACTAGTGAGGAGGAAGGACGGATAAGCCCAGAAACCAGTGACTCCTGAATGTACTCTTCCATGGCTTCTCTCTTGGGTTGACTGTACAACCGACTGGATGGCAGGGGGGTCCAGGGATAAGGTCAACAGCGCAGTTGTAGGAGCGATGAGGAGAAAGGGACTGGGCTCAATCTTTGCTAAATACCTCAGCCAGGTCATGTTAGGTGGATGGGACCACAGGGAGGTCTGGAGTTTCAGGAGTTGGCTAATTTGTGGGGAGCCAGGACAGACTGCAGGCAGGATGCATAGCAATGGACATTCCAGCTGGTGATGGAACTGGAGGTCCAGTCGATGTGGGTATTGTGCAGTTGGAGCCAGGGCTTACTTAATTCAAGAGGTGAGTGTGGTGAGGGAATCAAGAAAAACTGTATTACCTCTCTGTGGTTTCAAGAAATCAGAAGAGACAAGGGTTCAGTCTCATGTGTGACATGGGACAGGAGTCTTCCATCAAGCGCAGTGACAGTTTTTGGGGAAGGAAAGTCCTGGATAGGAATGTTTTGCTGAGAGGCAAATGAGGCGTTGAGGAAGTTGTCGTCAGCTCCTGAATCAATGAGTGCCCACAAAGAGACTGAACACCTTCCCCACATTAAACCAGCTTCGAGCTGGGTGCATCACGGAAGAGTGGTGTTGGCGGATGAGGAGGAGGTTTGGTTGGCCAGAATTCCTCCTTTTTCCTAGTCTAGGCTATTGTCACTGGGGCATGAGAAAGAGATATGACCCCCCTGACCACAGTACAGGCGCAGCCCCTCCCTACGCCTTCACTCCTGTTCAGCTGGAGTGAGATGGTTATGTCACTGCTGCATGGGCTCCTCCGAGGGGCCAGGTGTGAAGGAGTCTGAGGCCAGTGGCGTCTTGGGCTGTGTGCTAGTGCTCCCTCTGTATGAGGATTAAGAGCAGGGGTTTTGATTGGAGTGGGGTGATGGACACGGGTTCTGGGAGCGGCTAATTCTGTCTCTGCGTCTTTCTCTGATCCTGTTTACAATCCCGGTGGCCAAAGTGATGAGGGCTTCCAAGGACTCGGTCTGATCTCTCAGGGCTAGCTCATCCTTCATGCCTTCGGACAAGCTGTGAGGGAAGGTGTCCTGGAGAGATGACCTCGTCCCAGCCACTTTTCAGCTTCCAGAATATTCAGCCACAGATCCAGCTCCCTGTCGGACCAATAACAGGCAACTGGCCGCTCCCTTCCTTTAACTCAGCAGTTCAGCAAGGCATCAGGGCAATGTTGCTGCATAAGTGAGCTTAAGGTGAAGGAGCTGGAGAGAGTTTCACACAACCTCCTGGCAGAATCAGCAGTAAGGACACATGACACAATAGTGGCACACAGCTTGGCAGTGGGTGGAGATAAAGGTACATTAAAAACAACAGCTTTGTGATCTCAGATGTAAAAGTCAAGAAGATTCACATTTATGGGGTGAAAACCACTAGTAAGGGCTAGAGCTAAGGTATAACCTTTCAAAAGTGTGACACCTTTAACAATCTGAGTTAAGACAAAAGATTCAATAAGGACTAGGAAATTGCAGCAAAGGAGATTAGAAGGACAGCATACATGTATATTAAAATCACCAAGGATGACCACTCATATTTTAGTATAAAAAGAAAGACTCGAATTTATCACTAAAACCAGAAGAACTGGACCAGTAATTAAAAAACTTCAAAAAGGTTAAAAAGAATCAAGAGACATTATGTGGCAAGCTAGAACATTAATGGGCATTCTAATCAGAAGCTAGCATGCTGGTTTGCTCTGGACCACACTCATTACTCCAGGTGGCTCTCAGTACATGTTTGTGACATGACGGTCCTCTCTGAGGAACACTCAAAAGCCCTGTAAGAATTCAGTGCTGTGCAATCTATGAGTAAATATATGTGTTACAATATGACAGCCTGAAATTTGGTCACCCACTGCTCTGTCCCAGAGGTCAACTCCAAAATGCCTTGATGTATGAAAATAAACTTCATTGTTTATAGAAACACTGAAGAAAGTTTCATGCTTTAGTCAGAAAATGCACAATACCTTCCATATACAAGCTTATCTCCTGCACTTTCAGGAATGGTGCAAAAAAGTTTAAATGTATTTTTATGCAAATGTCTGACTTCAACTGTATTACTATGCTATATTAATGCTGCAGTATCTCTAGCCAGATTCAGGATACAATGCTTGACTTCAAGTGGGTAATGTTCCTGGGACTTCTGTTCATCCTATTTCATTTGGTTAACATTGTAGAATCCAGTTGGGTTCACAGAGACACAGGGCAGACAGAGACAGAGCTTCTGAGTCCCTGATCAAGGTATTTAGGTATAGTCAAGATATATGCAATATATATATATATATATATATATATATATATATATATATATATATGTAATGATATTACAGTATCTTATTTGCATTATGTAACATTCAATATTGCATATTCATGTATACTTTATAGAGTTAAGATTAGAGGTAGCCCTTAGTCTTATCTCTTTTAATGTAAATACATTTTTTTTTAAAAAGAGCTGATTGTCTGCACTAATGCATTACAGTGGAAACACATTTGATTGATATCAATCCTTTCACCTCACTCTTAAAAAATGTTTGCAGTGATAGATGAAAGTTGATCATTCAACTGGACATCCAGAGTTTAAATGATTTGAATTGTTGAAACAGCAAAGTAAATATAAGGTATTTACCATGTATACCATGTCCAAGCAATTTTGAATGTAAAACGCCGTGAACAGTGGTATTCGTAATTCTGATTCTAATAATTCAATTTCATCCATATGAGTTTTAAAATTAAATAATAATTAAAATTCAAAGTTAAAAAGCTAAAACACAGGGGCAGCCTGGTGGTTGAGTGGTTGGGGAGCGTACCATGTGAGCGCAGGACGTTCTTGGCGGGCGGTCACCGGTTCATCTCCCGACTGGTCCGACTCTTTCCTGCATGTCATTCCCCTCTCTCTACCCCCTTTCCTGTCAGTCTCCACTAATCTATAATAAAGGCATAAAAAGCCCAAAAAATAATAATCATAAAAAATGTTTAAAAAGTTAAAACACAATTTCTTAATGTTTGTAACATATTTTCTTTTCCCAGCAAAACCCCTATAGGCATCTACACAGCAAAAATAAAATTTAAAAAAATAAATAAATAAATATAATGAAGATGATATATTTGACAAAGCACCACGGATTCATGTGTTAGGGATGTGAGATTAGATTAAGATTGGTTTTGGATGCAGTAAATGATGTACCTGTGAAGGAGGCTGCCTGTGTTTGCCAGGCACTTATAATCATGGCAGCTGAGAGCAGCAAGACCTGCAATATATAGTCATAATTAATACATGTACTGGGGTGCCCTGGTGGCCTAGGAATTAAGACACTGACCATGAAATTAGTTATTTTAATAAATGAGCAATATTGTTCCTAAAATTATGAAGCTGTATTTTCTATCTTTTCTAACAACTGAAGCCAGATATGGTGGCATCTGAAGGCAACTTGACAAAGCATCATTTCTCAGCCTCGGCTGGGTCGACAGCAGAGATAGTATATGAGAATGGGCCTGATGGTCTGATCTCTGAGTCCATAGATGAGAGCACTCAGACATCTGGGGAAGATGATAATACACACATAAAAAAAATTAACAATGCGTACTAATACTAGTCTTGGTGTAATTTTAGAAAGAACTGCAAGTAATGGATTGAAAATGGTTGAGGAGAGGCTGAGGCCCAGCTGCACCAGATGCAGCAGCAGTGTGTTACGAGCTTTACTGGCTGAAGCTTTGTCTGTAGAGGCTGACCTGGCTGCTACCATCACACCAATATAGGAGGAAATTATTGCAACACCTGCAGAAACAAACAGAATACAGGTGTAGGCTTTGTCATAATCATCACCTAAGGGCCCAAGCAACATGGCTACAGCAGAGCAAAAGTCCTTCATCAGCAGGCTGTCCAGCTCTTCAAATGGAAAAGTTAAGAGCAAAAAAACACGAATGAGAACACTTAGTGAGCTGAATGCCCAAACCACAATGATGGCCACCCTTGTGTTTCTGATGGTGATGATAGTTGCGTGCCTCAGTGGGTAGCACACAGCTACATATCTCTCCAGAGACATCACCACCAGTGTGAGAGGAGAGACCACAGTTACAAGATTGGCAAAAAGGCTGAGAACACCACACACAGGATAGGTTAATTTTATTCTATAAGCAGCCAGTAGGTACAGTAACTGACTTTGTACCAGATGTGCAGTGTCTGCAGAAAGTAGGTTATACAGAAGAAAGTAACGGGAGGTCTCATGAAACACCTGTTTACTCCTCAAGGTGAATAACATGGTCCCATTAATAAAGAGAAACACACAGCATAGTCCTGTAGTCAGAGTGGAAATAATCACTCTTTCCAATAACCCCTGATACTGTAATTCAACAGTGATGTTAGCGTGAGCTTGAGTTGCATATGACATTATAGAGAAGCATTTAAGACATGTAAAGTATTAACCTGCTGCTGGAACACAAAACACAGTGAATCTGGATCCAATGTCTTTTAAATACAGATGCCAGAGGCTTCACGAGAAAAACCCCAAATCATCCACATATATTTTCCCTGTGCAGATAGCAGTTTAGAGTTGGTCCTTATTTGTATGTGGGCAGAGGTGTTCTGCAGGGTTTGCTTCTCCTTGCATAGAAATTATGAGCTCTGTCCTCGCAACCCGCTCACATGACACATCACATGTCACCATGGTTACCAGATCAGTAACAGCTGATGTAATATCTCTTCCATTATTACCCAACATTCTGGTCCATGTCATATTGTACTCTGAAGTGGGCGTGTCAATCAAAAAGCTAATGGATGAACACCGTCTCCATCACCTTGGACAGGGTTTGAGGCACTTTTTCACAGACTGGTTTAGCTCTGCTGTCACAAGGACCAATACAGGAATTCATTGGATTGGATTGGATTGGATTGGCTTTATTGTCACTGTAACAGTACAAGTACAATTGCAGCGAAATTACAACAATCACCCCGTCAACACATAACATAACAGGATGACTGTAGCAAAAAAAGGGGGGGGGGGGGGGGGGGGAGAAACATGTGGAGAGGAGGAGAAAAAAAAAGAAATAAACCCAAACTATACTCCGGGGGGGGGTACAGTGTGGATTTGATTAAAAAAACCTCGGCAACATAAGCATATATAAGCACATTTTACAACATATCGACGCAAACAACTTGCTCCAGGGGAGGGGGGAGGGGGGGAGGAGGTGGTTCCAGTACAGACAGGCAGCCAGCCTTAGCCGCTGCCATTAAGGTGCCGCCATCGGACCCCGCCCGCCACACTGGATGGGAGGAAGCGGCGAAGGCGTGGGATGGGGTTGGGGGTTGGGGTGTGTGTTGCATATGTACATGTGAGGAGTGCCGTGAATGTGTGTGTGTGCATAGGCCTGGAGAGTCGCTTCGTCTAGTTCACAATCAGTGCCTCAGTTCGCAGGGTGTCATCGCGATAACACAGCAAGTTGCCATGGAGACATCCTTGATCGGGTCCCGGACGGAGTCAACAATCAACAGGTGTCCGTGGAGGAAGGGAGGGAGGGGGGGGGTAGAAGCGTCTCACTGCAGCGATCTCGTGGGGGAGTTGTTCCAGCACCGGCCTTGGCCAAGGCTGGTGCTGCGGGGGCCGGAACACAGATTAGATTATGATTGTTTGGGTTAGGGCGAGCAGTCGCATTCTTGTCCACAGTAATAACTCTTTACAACCCTCAGAACTCTCAGCTTACAATTTCTTGTGGTTTCTAGTTCAACCAAACTCCACTCTATTTATTTTATTTGTTTATTATTAATTTTGATATTTGTTGCTTCTTCTTCTAAGATAGTTTTTTACTTCCCAGCTGCTGTAACACAAGAATTGTCTGTCTGTCTGTCTGGCTGGCTGTATTTTCTTAGACTTTTTGTCCTCAGTCCTGTCAGCACCTGTGAAAGTACCATGCAGGTGGGTGTCATACCACTTAGGAAGGAGATGTGTTCTGTCTCCTAGAGATGAACCTACTTTGGTGTGAAAAGTGCAAATCAATCCGAGAACAACAGCAAAGAACCTTGTGAAGCTGCTGGAGGAATCAGGTACAAAAGCATCTATATCCACAGTAAAACAAGTCATATATCAACATAACCTGAAAGTCTGCTCAGTAAGGTAAAAGCCAAAGCTCAAAAACTGCCATTGTAGCGGGTTAGTACTCTCTCTCTCTTGCATTGTGTAGTCTGAATAATGGCACGCACACACACAGTCGCTGTCCAGCTCGACCCACATTTATTGCTGAAACACAGAAAAGTTAGCTCTCTACAGCCAGCTCTCAGCACAGTGCTACACAGCACACACACAAGGTCCGGTAACTGCAGCCTGTTAACAAATTACGGGGTGCACCTGAGAAGTCTGCAGGGGCCCTTCAGAGTGTGGCGTTCAAATACGGTAAGAAAATATGGTACTAAATCAGCGGTCAATGTACAAAGCAATAAAAACAATTGAGACAGCAATCAACATAATATTAAGACAGATAGCAATGGCAAGTGAGATCACTACTCTACTAACTCCATTACACTCCCCCCTACTGATCTCAACTTGTCCATACAAGCTACACAATAAGAAATACACATGACAAAAGTGAGGCTGGGCTGTGAGATAACCATGAAACAAAAACACATCAGGTACCAATAACTCCAAACAAAGAGAAGAAAAAGAAAAAAAAATGTAAGTGTACAGCACTGCTCAGATTACTGATACTAAGTATTCCAGTCATAAGACTATTCCTGAAGAATTAGAATGGGAAAGGGTTGCAAAGCCTTTCAACACCCATAGGAAAACATGCCCTCCTACATGTTAAGTCACTCAAATATCACATCATTAAGCAGTACAATCATTCACCACCTGAATACACATTACCATGAGTTACATACAGGTGTCCATATTCTGATAGGAATAAAAAAAAAAATACTGATCCCCCTCAAAATACAAGAACTCAAATACATTCACTCATGCACAAAGGCATTGCACAATATAACCATTAGCAACCAGCAAGAACTTTCTGGTGCATGTTTTGAATAAGCCTAACTACAGGTCTAACAGCTCTGCCACACCACGTTCTCAAACCCAGTTTCCTGTCACTGAAAAGCTTATGCTCTGCCCCTATTGTGACTACAGAATCTGCATCAGAAGGCAGTGTGTTAACTGGAGATGTGGGGATAGTAGGGTGGAGGTCATTCAGTTCCACAGAACAGTCGACGTGTCCACAGTCGGGTAACAGGCCCCGGACTGACAAGGTCTGTCAACAGCCCCCACCAAGGCATCCACAGCAGGAACATCAGCCGCAGCATTCAACTGATCTCCAGTGGAGACTGGGAGCTGGGAGATCCATGAAACAGTCCTGTCCTCAGGTCCAGGACCCTCAATGTCCACATTCAGCACCGACTCATCCACATTAGTCAGGTCATTGACAGAAGAATCACAGTCCTCCGGTTCAGTTGGGACAGGTAGGAAATTCACAGGCATGATAAGATTCCTGTGAACCAATTTCTCTTCGTTTGATGCACAGTCCCTGAGTCTGAAGGTATGAGTGTTCTCATCTTTCTCCACAACAGTGTAGAGATGTCTCTCCCAGCGATCAGCAAGTTCTCTCCTGCCACGTTCTCCCTTATTAGCCAAAAGGACTCTGTCTCCAACAACCACAGGTGCACCTTTCAGCTTGCGGTTGTAAAGGTCAGTTTGCCTCTCATGCTGTTTTGTGGTTGAGATATTGGCAATCCTGATAGCATCTGCTAAGTCACGTTTGAGACAAGCATCATATTCCATCACTCGATCATCCAAAAGCACAGACTCAAACACCATATCCACGGGCAACCTGGGGGTTCTGCAAAACATAAGTTGAAAAGGAGCAAAGCCTGTGGTCTCGTGTACTGTGGCATTATAGGAGAAGGTGAGAGATCTCAGCAGCTGGGGCCACTGTCGCTTGGCCTTAGGTGGAAGGGCTCTGATCATATTTCCAAGGGTGCAACTGAATCTTTCAACTGCTCCGTTGCCCATGGGGTGGTACAGGGCTGTATGAGATTTCTCCACACCAGCGACCTGGAGTATCTCTGCGATCAGACTGCTCTCAAAGTTCACCCCCTGATCGGAGTGCACTCACTTGGGAAAGCCATAGACACAAAAGAAATTGTTCCAGAGCTGCTGAGCAACAGCCTTAGCTGACTGGTTGGGACAGAGGTAGGCTTGAGCCAGCTTAGTAAAATGGTCAGTCACCATGAGCACATCAAGGGACTTGTTGGAGGAGTCCTCAGCGGACCAGAAATCAATGCAAACCAACTCAAGAGGTCTAGAGGACTTAACCCTCTCGAGCGGCGCTCTGGCCTCAGGCTCAGGAGACTTGCTGAACACACAGCGATGGCAGCACCTCACATACTCTTTGACATCTTCTTCCATCCCATGCCAATAGAACTGCTGTCTGGCCAGGGAGAGTGTCCTTCTCCGCCCTTGGTGACCTGCCTCATCATGGACTCCTTTGAGAACTTTCTCTTTTACAGCAGAAGGCACAACATACTGGTAAGTCTTTCTCTTCGTCACAGCATCCTTACAAGTGCGATACAGCACACCTGTTTTGACGGTGAGCTTGTCCCAGTGTCTGAGGAGTCGCAGAGCATCAACAGGTTCATGTGGACGTTCTCGTCTTGATGGTCTTTGTTGTTGTTCCACAAAGTGAAGAACCCGACTTAAGCAGGGATCAGCACGCTGCTTAGCCATCAGCTCATCTCTAGCAGAGGGCGGAAATCAGGCAGTCCAGGTGGCTGAATGGACTGAATGAGCTGAGGCAAGAGGAGGGCATGAGGAGGTGGATACTCGTGATCCAAGTACTGATCCAGGACAGCAGATACTGCCTGTGTGGAGATAGAAAGACCACGGGGCACTGCCACCGCGTTTCCGGAGGCCACAGCAGATGGTTGGTGCAGCTGCAGCCGGCGCACTGGATCACAAGACAGACGGAAAGCGTCCTGCACACAGTCAGGGTCAGAGGCACTTGCTTCATCCAGGTAGCATCTTAAGGAGGCATAAAGAGGCATAGATCGAGAGCAGGAATGGCTTACTGAAGTTGGGATGGGCAAGGGTGGCATTATCCAACAAAGCCTGCTACAGATCCTTGAAAGCCTCAGTGCACTCTGGGGTCCAGTCCTCAGAGGAGAGCTTCCTAGCCACAGGAGAGCTCTTCGTAGCCTCTTCACACCAGATGTCAGCACAAACAGAGGCTTTCTGATGCAAGAGTATCCCTCAAAGAACTGCTGATAAAATCCAACCATACCTAGGAAGGATCTGATCTTGGAGGGAGAGGGTGTGTTGGTGCCTTCCTCCATCAAATCTCCCTCATCTAGGCCAACAATGGCTTTAACTTTTTCAGGGTCGGTAGAAATGCCATCCCTTGTCACAATGTGCCCCAGAAACTTTGCAGAAGATCTCATGAAGTGGCACTTTTTAGGAGCAAGCTTAAGGTTGTGTGCCTTTAACCTCTTGAACACCATCTCCAGTCTCTGCAGCGCCAGCTGTTCGTTGGGAGCAAATACCAGGATGTCATCCAAGTAACACAGCAGGCTCAAGAAGTTTTGATCACCAAAGATAGACATCATCATCCGCATGAATGTGGCCTGGTTGTTACACAGCGCCTGCGGGAGCCTGTTGTACTCATATAACCCAAAGGTAGAGGTGAACGCGGTGAACTTTTTGTCCTCCTCCTGGACCTCCACGTTGTGGTATCCCGAGGTCAAGTCCATGGTTGAGAAGAAAGCATTCCCTCCGAGAGCAGCCAAGGCATCAGCCTGGTGAGGCAGGGGATGCGCGTCTCTGATGGTGCACGCATTCAGCCAGCGAAAATCTGTGCAGAGCCGCAGATCACCATTTTTTTTCCAGACAAGGACAAGTGGTGAGGTGTACTCGCTCGTGGACTTCCTTATGATGTCACGCTCCTCCATTTCATTCAAAGCCACCTTTAGCTTCTCATAGTGAGATGGGGGCAGACAACGATACGGGAGTCTGAATGGTTTGCTGTCGCTTAGCCGGATGCAGTGGAAAAAAGTCTTTGGCTTTTCCACAATCCAAACCGTGGCGGGAGAAGATGGACTCGTACTTGCCCAGCAGATCAACATGTTTTGTCCTCCAGAATGGAGATAGATCATCGGAATGTACATCAATGTCCTGCAGTCCCAAGTCACATAGTGTCGAGTTGCTTGGTCTGTGCGCATAGCAGTCAGAATCAACAGTCAAGCTCTTCTCACTGCCTGTGTCAGTCTGGTCAGCAGTCCTGGTCACTGTGCATTTCACATCGTTGGTTTGGTTATTGTCATATAAGTAGTCAGTGTCAAAGTCCTCCAGGGCCACACATGGGGACACGTCAGCAATCTTACAGTTGCATCTCAGAGTCTCTGGTTTAGTGGAGGGGTTCATGACTCCTATCGGCCCATAATGGTGTCACCACTTGTCCCACTATAAATGTCCATGGCACTGTCCTTGACTCACTTGGCTCCACAACAACCGTGCTGCCAGCAGAAAGACATTTGGCTAGGTAGCTGGCTAGGTAGGTGACCCCAAACCAAATGTTCCTTCATGGGCTCCAAGGACACAGCATGCTTTAGTTTAACAGTGCCCACCTTGTCAGGGCACTCACTGCTTCTCCATGTCTCCACCACGGCCAGCAGCTGCAGCAGACTTTCCTCCTCAACAGATGTCTTATCTGAAAGGGACACTTTCTCCCAGAAATCCCCAGAACGCTTCAGCACACGAATCAGGTGTTTTATGACATTGCTGCCAAGAATGAGATCATCACTTTGGCCCTCCACAATGAGTGTGGGGACTGAGATGCGACAGTCAAGCACTTTCATCTGAAGCTCACACACACCAACAGGGCTTCTTTCTCAAACCTCCACATCCAATCAGGACAACTGATGTGGGGGAAAGAGTCATAACACTGGCTTGCTCCAAGAGAGGGAGCATATGAGAACTCAAAGAACAGGCCATTGAAGCACTATCCAGCATGGCTTGTAGCTCCACAGCATCCTGAACCAACACCTCAGTGTGGAAAAGGTTATCAGTTGCAAACAGTCTCTGTGTATTTTGAAATATCACTGTAGAGTCATTGTCTGTTGAGGCACAGAACTGTGAGTAGATAGACTCAAGGTCATCATCCATTAGATCTTTTGGGGACATGTCATCTGGCTATCCACTCGTCCCATGCTCATGTGGACCAGTTAGTTTCCCTGCTGGTTAGGACCGCCAGGCTGAGTAGCCAGCGAGTTGGTAACAGGAGCGGCACGACAGTTCACAGCTTGATGTCCCGCAGCATGGCAGCGGAAAGAGAGATGTTCCCTCCGACGGTGGGACATCGTGTCATGGTTATCACCCTGACAAATGACACATGGCTCAAGGTCACTGACCTCAGCACATCCCCATTACAATCATGAATATCCTTGCAAAAATTACATTTTTGTTCTCATAAATATGCTTATTTACTGGTATAGCCACGTGACATCATTTTGCTTATAGCACCAGTTTTGCTGGGGGACTACAGAGCCCACCATTTCAAAATGTTAAGGTAGCTATACCGTGTTGACAACTTCTTCTGTATATTCTATTGAATTACATGACATCATTTGTTGGATCTCATTTGAAAAATCAACTGTTTCTATTCTGACAGCTATATTAGCAAGAATATAGGAGATAGAATTACACCAATAATAATAGTAATAATAATGAACTTGATTTCTATAGCATTTTTAGACAATTAGACAATTACATAAAAAGATATAAATGAAAATGTACAAATATTAAGTCTCTTTTGCTTCTGCTGAGATCAGATTTCAGGGAAATCTGATCTCAGCAGACAGGTCATTCAAGAGTTTCAGAGCCGATTCACACACAGACAAGCAAGTGTAAAATAAAGATTGCTTATTGTTTAACCACAACAGTTAAGAATGGTAGAGACTCTCTTGCGGGGAATGAACTGGGGAGCTAAGGAATCCTGCAGGTGAATGGCATGGCAGGTAATGGAGGAAGCACCAGGTGAGTGGCGTGGCTGGTAATGGCAGCAGAGCATGGAGACAGCGGGTGGGTCAGAGTTGTAGGAACAGGGTTGGTTTCTCAGCAGGAGCAGATGGCGACACTTGCTGGTTTCACTCCATCAGCCTGCAGAACAGGAATCGCCTGCTCAACATTGCTCAAGTTAGCTCAAAAATTATTGGACATCCTGTTAGAGTTATGGTTATGGCTATGGTTTATGCATTCTTCTTTTTAGTGTGTTGTTTTTCTTTGTTTATGTGAGTGTGTAGCTACTCTTTGGGTCTTTTAAATTGCCTCTGGGATAAATAAAGTGATTTGAATTGAATTGAATTGGATTGAACACACACACACACACACACACACACACACACACGGAGGAGACACAAGGAAAAAAGGGAGACAAGCACAAAAAAACACGCTGTCATGATCTAGCAGGATCTAGCAGGATCATGACAATACCTCCATAATGTCCGCAGAGATACCGTGGAGATGGAAAACATGCTTCCTTCCGCAATTGTGGCTTCCTCGGGTGTCCTGGGTGATGGTGGGCCACCAGAGGCGCTGCTTGATGAAGGAGTGTATTCGGCTGACTGGCGTGTACGCACTGGGATCTCCCCACATCTGGAACAAACAGACGGTTAGCAGGACCATTACCTGGGTCAGTATGAGTGCTCTGGGCCTCCTTGAACTGTGCCTTGACATCCCAGGTAGCGGCAGCAGCAACACAAGAAGGGGGAAGAATGGTCTCTGGGGGTGTGTTGGTCTTTCCACAATCCTTCTGCCGGGAGAGAGCGTCAGGTTGACATTTGAGACCCAAGCCAGTATGTCAGGGTGAAGTCCAACCTGCCTAGGAACAGAGCCCACTGAGCCTGGCGGGGGTTCAGTCTCTTAGCTGACTGGAGGCAGGAGAAGTTCTTATGGTCATTCCACTGTAGAGCCCAGAACCAGTGCCAGAAGCTCCCGATTTCCCACGCTGTAATTCTGGTCTGCAAATGACAGATGACGAGAGAAATAAAGCACAGGGGTGAAGTTTCTGATCTGACTGCCCCTTCTACACGACGTACCCTAGATAACTGACTGAGGTGGAATGAAACACACATTTTTCAGCTTATACGAATAATTTGTTTTCCAGCAGATTTGGACCAGGTGGTAGGTGCTTCTCAGGTCCAGTTTAGAGGAAACTGTGGCCTGATAAGGCAGTCCGAATGCCGAATCGATGAGGGAGAGAGGGTGTTTGTTTTTGATGGTTATTGCATTGAGACCAGTGTATTTGATGCAGGGGTGGAGAGAACTATCCTTCTTTCCCACGAAGAAGAAGCCTGCCCCTACTAGTGGGGAAGAAGGACGGATGAGCCCAGAAGCCAGTGACTCCTGAATGTACTTTTCCATGGCTTCTCTCAGGACAGGTTATACAACTGACTGGATGGCAGGGGTGCTCCAGGGATGAGGTCAATAGCGCAGTAGTAGGGATGATGAGGAGGAAGTGACTGGGCTTGATCTTTGCTAAATACCTCAGCCAGGTCATGTTAGGTGGATGGGACCACAGGGAGGTCTGGAGTTTCAGGCGGAGAGGAGTTGGCTAATTTGTGGAGAGCCACGGCAGACTGCAGGCAGGATGCATAGCAATGGACATTCCAGCTGGTGATGATACTGGAGGTCCAGTCGATGTGGGTATGGTGGAGCTCGACACAGGGCTGACTTAATACAAGAGGTGAGTATGGTAAGGGAATCAAGAAAAACTGTATTACTTCTCTGTGGTTTCCAGAGATCAGAAGAGACAAGGGTTCAGTCTGATGTGTGACATGGGACAGGAGTCTTCCATCGAGCGCGGTGACAGTTTTTGGGGAAGGAAGCTTCTGGATAGGAATGTTTTGCTGAGAGGCAAATGAGGCGTTGAGGAAGTTGTTGTCAGCTCCTGAATCAATGAGTGCCCGCAAAAAGACTGAATACCTTCCCCACATCAAACTAGCTTCAAACTGAGTGTATCACAGTGGAGTGGTGTTGGCAGAGGAGGAGGTTTGGTTGGCCAGAATTCCTCCTGTTTCCTGGGAGCCTAAGCTTTTGGCCAATTGGGGCATGAGGAGGATACATGACCCCCCTGACCACAGTACAGGCACAACCCCTGCCTACATCTCCACTCCTGTTCAGCTGGAGTGAGATGTGCACGTCACTGCTGCATGAGCTGTTCTGAGGGGCCAGATGTGGAGGAGTCTGAGGCCGGCTGCGTCTTGGGCTGTGTACAAGTGCTCCCTCTGTATGAGGATTGAGAGCAGGGTTTTTGATCAGAGTGGGGTGATGGACATGGGGTTCTGGAGGGGCTAATTCTGTTTCTGCGTCTTTCTCTGACCCTGTTATCAATCCTGGTGGCCAAAGTAATGAGGGCTTCCAAGGACTCTGTCTCATCTCTCAGGGCTAGCAGGTCCTTCATGTCTTTGCACAAACTGTGAGTGAAGGCGTCCTGGAGAGATGACCTCGTCCCAGTCCATTTCAGCCGCCAGGATTTGGAACTCCACAGAACATTTCACCACAGATCTAGCTCCCTGTTGGAGCAATAACAGGCGACTGGCCGCTTTAACGTGATGGTCAAATAATCTGGAGAAAATCTGGATAGGTAGTGGTGAATCGCGACTGTCCCTCCCAGAGAGCCGTGGCCCATTGTGCAGCTTTGCAAGTGAGTTGATTGACTAGCGTAGTGTTAGGTGCTTGGTCAAAGGGTCAATGACAAATACAGGTTTCAGAAAGGTTTTTAAAAAAATATTTTTGAAATTGGAACAAATTGAAAAAAGTTTCAACAAGTCACAGTTTTGACTGTATTTTTAACTTCGCCATCCGAAAAATGTTGTGGCGCGACCAAATGTTTGTAAAAATAGATGCTTTTCTTGGATTCTTATATCCTTAAATTTTTGGCAAGTATACCTGAGTGTGTCTACAGTTTCTTATACATTATTATTTTGTGGTTGAGGTTTGTATTAACAGTAACTTAATATAGTTGCATTCTAGTGCCCAGATATTTAATATTTTTACCATCCAATTTTACACTTAAAGACAGAAAAATGATCATATAAATATACAAATGAATGTATTCAATACAACAGCTATATACTTCTTAGTTTTTAGTTTAACCTAGCATTTATTGGTTTAAATGAATAAAGGAAAAAGGCTAATAAATAATAATTTAATATATATTGTGGCGACGCCTATTGTTGTGTGATGGTATTGTACACCTCTGGTCATCAGTGCTTCCTGGTTGAACCTGGGCCCAGTGTTCACCAGCCTATAAAAGGCACTCCCTGTTACTCATGTCTCTTTCTCCCCCTCTCTTTGTAGGCATCTCTGGTGGTGATGGGATCTGCTTTCGGTCCTCTGTTATCTGTTTGTACATGTAATTTTTAAATACAATGAACAGTTTTAAGATAAAATAACATTTTCCTAGTTTTACATTGGTTGTACCATCTGACATGGTAAGTGTACCCACCTAACTATGAGTTGAAAGTAGCTATTATTATCAATATTTGAGATAGATCTACAAACTTTTTCATTCATAAATAAAGGTCACTTGGGGTCCTCTGGCTGATGCAACACCCTTTTTACTGTTGTCCCAGTTCATTTCAGAATAAAATATATCCACATATGCAGTTGTGCCACCCTGACATTTGAGAATATAGAAATTCCTGCACAAAAGTTCTCCAATTATCTCAACAACTTTAACATGTTAATATTTGTAAATTTGGTTTATTTGAACGGTCTCAAACCATCATGCCGCAGAATTTGTTTTGAATTTATTTTCATTAAAACATTATATTTAATACTTTTCTTAGGCAGTTCATTTGCTTGGGCAGTTGCGCCACATGACATTTTTGGATGACAAAACATAAAATGTATGTATTATTATAATTTACCGAAAATATGGTCAAATTACACAGGTTTTATAGAATAAAGTAATGCATATCATGAATTCATTAAAATTATTTTAAAGGAAAATAATACACCTGGACCAAAAAATATGCATGTCCTGTCATTGACCCCAAAAATGTATGAGTAGTCCATGAGTAGATTGGACAAGTAGTCTTGAACTCTGATTGGACGAGGCTTGCTTGAAAGCGCCTGAATCCGCAGGGGAGCCGAAGAATCCAGCAGGTGAATGGTGTTGCTGATAATGGCAGCAGAGCGTGGAGACAGTGGGTGAATCAGTTTTGCAGGAACGGGATCGGTTTCTCAGCAGAAGCAGGCAGTGGCACTGGAGCAGAGGTTCTGACACTGGAAAGCAATCTGGCAGAGAGTGAATAGAAAACCATGATTTTTCTACAGGACTTGATGAGCTATTGGTTTCAGGACTGCCAGGCTGCCAGTGCTGCTCGGCCATGCCCCTGCTGGGAGAGAGAGCAGAAACACATACACACACACAGGGAGGAGGAGACTCAAGGAAAACAGAGAACAGCAGTCAAACAACACTCAAAAGCCCTGTAAGAATTCAGTGCTGTGCAATCTATGAGTAAATATATGTGTTACAATATGACAGCCTGAAATTTGGTCACCCACTGCTCTGTCCCAGAGGTCAACTCCAAAATGCCTTGATGTATGAAAATAAACTTCATTGTTTATAGAAACACTGAAGAAAGTTTCATGCTTTAGTCAGAAAATGCACAATACCTTCCATATACAAGCTTATCTCCTGCACTTTCAGGAATGGTGCAAAAAAGTTTAAATGTATTTTTATGCAAATGTCTGACTTCAACTGTATTACTATGCTATATTAATGCTGCAGTATCTCTAGCCAGATTCAGGATACAATGCTTGACTTCAAGTGGGTAATGTTCCTGGGACTTCTGTTCATCCTATTTCATTTGGTTAACATTGTAGAATCCAGTTGGGTTCACAGAGACACAGGGCAGACAGAGACAGAGCTTCTGAGTCCCTGATCAAGGTATTTAGGTATAGTCAAGATATATGCAATATATATATATATATATACACACACACACACACACACACACACACACACACAAACACACACACACACACACACACACACACACACACACACACACATATATGTATACATATATGTAATGATATTACAGTATCTTATTTGCATTATGTAACATTCAATATTGCATATTCATGTATACTTTATAGAGTTAAGATTAGAGGTAGCCCTTAGTCTTATCTCTTTTAATGTAAATACATTTAAAAAAAAAAAAGAGGCAGAGCTGATGGTCTGCACTAATGCATTACAGTGGAAACACATTTGATTGAGTTAAATGATCTGAATTGTTGAAACAGCAAAGTAAATATAAGGTATTTGCTGTTCTACCATGTCCAAGCAATTTTGAATGTAAAACGCCGTGAACAGTGGTATTCTTAATTCTGATTCTAATAATTCAATTTCATCCATATGAGTTTTAAAATTAAATAATAATTAAAATTCAAAGTTAAAAAGCTAAAACACATTTGAGCGCAGGACGTTCTTGGCGGGCGGTCACCGGTTCATCTCCCGACCGGTTCGACTCTTTCCTGCATGTCATTCCCCTCTCTCTACCCCCTTTCCTGTCAGTCTCTACTAATCTATAATAAAGGCATAAAAAGCCAAAAAAATAATAATAATAAAAATTTTTTTAAAAGTTAAAACACAATTTCTTAATGTTTGTAACATATTTTCTTTTCCCAGCAAAACCCCTATAGGCATCTACACAGCAAAAATAAAATTAAAAAAATAAATAAATAAATATAATGAAGATGATATATTTGACACAAAGCACCACGGATTCATGTGTTAGGGATGTGAGATTAGATTAAGATTGGTTTTGGATGCAGTAAATGATGTACCTGTGAAGGAGGCTGCCTGTGTTTGCCAGGCACTTATAATCATGGCAGCTGAGAGCAGTAAGACCTGCAATATATAGTCATAATTAATACATGTACTGGGGTGCCCTGGTGGCCTAGGAATTAAGACACTGACCATAAAATTAGTTATTTTAATAAATGAGCAATATTGTTCCTAAAATTATGAAGCTGTATTTTCTATCTTTTCTAACAACTGAAGCCAGATATGGTGGCATCTGAAGGCCACTCTGAAAAACTTGACAAGGCATCATTTTTCAGCCTCGGCTGGGTCGACAGCAGAGATAGTATATGAGAATGGGCCTGATGGTCTGATCTCTGAGTCCATAGATGAGAGCACTCAGACATCTGGGGAAGATGACAATACACACATAAAAAAAATTAACAATGCGTACTAATACTAGTCTTGGTGTAATTTTAGAAAGAACTGCAAGTAATGGATTGAAAATGGTTGAGGAGAGGCTGAGGCCCAGCTGCACCAGATGCAGCAGCAGTGTGTTACGAGCTTTACTGGCTGAAGCTTTGTCTGTAGATGCTGACCTGGCTGCTACCATCACACCAATATAGGAGGAAATTATTGCAACACCTGCAGAAACAAACAGAATACAGGTGTAGGCTTTGTCATAATCATCAGCTAAGGGCCCAAGCAACATGGCTACAGCAGAGCAAAAGTCCTTCATCAGCAGGCTGTCCAGCTCTTCAAATGGAAAAGTTAAGAGCAAAAAAACACGAATGAGAACACTTAGTGAGCTGAATGCCCAAACCACAATGATGGCCACCCTTGTGTTTCTGATGGTGATGATAGTTGCGTGCCTCAGTGGGTAGCACACAGCTACATATCTCTCCAGAGACATCACCACCAGTGTGAGAGGAGAGACCACAGTTACAAGATTGGCAAAAAGGCTGAAAACACCACACACAGGATAGGTTAATTTTATTCTATAAGCAGCCAGTAGGTACAGTAACTGACTTTGTACCAGCTGTGCAGTGTCTGCAAAAAGTAGGTTATACAGAAGAAAGTAACGGGAGGTCTCATGAAACACCTGTTTACTCCTCAAGGTGAATAACATGGTCCCATTAATAAAGAGAAACACACAGCATAGTCCTGTAGTCAGAGTGGAAATAATCACTCTTTCCAATAACCCCTGATACTGTAATTCAACAGTGATGTTAGCGTGAGCTTGAGTTGCATATGACATTATAGAGAAGCATTTAAGACATGTAAAGTATTATTAACCTGCTGCTGGAACACAAAACACAGTGAATCTGGATCCAATGTCTTTTAAATACAGATGCCAGAGGCTTCACGAGAAAAACCCCAAATCATCCACATATATTTTCCCTGTGCAGATAGCAGTTTAGAGTTGGTCCTTATTTGTATGTGGGCAGAGGTGTTCTGCAGGGTTTGCTTCTCCTTGCATAGAAATTATGAGCTCTGTCCTCGCAACCCGCTCACATGACACATCACATGTCACCATGGTTACCAGATCAGTAACAGCTGATGTAATATCTCTTCCATTATTACCCAACATTCTGGTCCATGTCATATTGTACTCTGAAGTGGGCGTGTCAATCAAAAAGCTAATGGATGAACACCGTCTCCATCACCTTGGACAGGGTTTGAGGCACTTTTTCACAGACTGGTTTAGCTCTGCTGTCACAAGGACCAATACAGGAATTCATTCTTGTCCACAGTAATAACTCTTTACAATATGTCATATATCAAAGTCTAGAAAGTCTGCTCAGTAAAGTAAAGGCCAAAGCTCAAAAACTGCCATGACAAAGCCAGCCCACAGTTTGCAACTACATGTGTAGACAAAGACTTTACCCTCTGGATAAATGTCCTGTGGTCTAATGAAACTAAAAGTAAACTTTGGTTATAACAACCTTTATTATGTTTGGAGAAAAATGGGTGAGGCTTCAAGCCAAAGAACACCATCAAGTTGTGGGTGTGCTTTGCTGCAGAAGGGACTGGTACACTTCACAAAACAGATGGCATCATCAAGAAGGAAAATTATGTGGATATATTGAAGCAATATCTCAAAACATCAGCCAGAAAGTTAAAGCTTGGTTGTAAATTGATTTCCAAATGGACAATGACCCCAAGCATATTTCCAAAGCTGTGGCGAAATGGCTTAAGGACAACAAAATCAAGGTATCGGAGTGGCCATCACAAAGCTCTAACCTCAACCCAACTGAAAGTTTGTGTTTAGAACTGAGAGGGAGTTTGCAAGCCAGGAGGCCTATTAACCTGACATAGTTACATCTGTTCTTTTAGGAGGAACGGACCAAGTTTCCAGCAACTTATTGTCAGCAGCTTGTTGGCTACCTGGACATTTGACCCAAGTCAAACAACTAAAAGGCAATGCTACCAAACAGTACCAAAGTGTATGAAAACTTCTGACACACTCAGAACGTAATGAAAGAAATAAATGCTGAAATAAATCATTGTCTTGACTATTATTCTGACATTTCACGTTCTTAAAATAAAGTAGTCATCCTAACCAACCTTAGACAGATAATGTTTATTAGAAATACTGGAGCAAATAGGCATACCAATTGTGCGTTTATTTACTAAAGCACAAAAGTTTCAGCATATAATCTATATATCCCAAGATTTATTTCAGATGTGGAGGCAATTTATATCTGACCTCTGGTGAGCTTGAAAGGTCACTGACCTCAGCACATCCCCATTACAATCATGAATATCCTTGCAAAAATTACATTTTTGTTCTCATAAATATGCTTATTTACTGGTATAGCCACGTGACATCATTTTGCTTATAGCACCAGTTTTGCTGGGGGACTACAGAGCCCACCATTTCAAAATGTTAAGGTAGCTATACCGTGTTGACAACTTCTTCTGTATATTCTATTGAATTACATGACATCATTTGTTGGATCTCATTTGAAAAATCAACTGTTTCTATTCTGACAGCTATATTAGCAAGAATATAGGAGATAGAATTACACCAATAATAATAGTAATAATAATGAACTTGATTTCTATAGCATTTTTCTCAGTTACAAAGTAGTTCACAAAATTATAAAAACATGAATAACTCAACAAGACAATTATATAAAACAATATAAATGAAAATGTACAAATATTAAGTCTCTTTTTTTCTGAGGAAAGTTTTAACAAGGGAAATCTGATCTCAGCAGACAGGTCATTCAAGAGTTTCAGAGCCGATTCACACACAGACAAGCAAGTGTAAAATAAAGATTGCTTATTGTTTAACCACAACAGTTAAGAATGGTAGAGACTCTCTTGCGGGGAATGAACTGGGGAGCTAAGGAATCCTGCAGGTGAATGGCATGGCAGGTAATGGAGGAAGCACCAGGTGAGTGGCGTGGCTGGTAATGGCAGCAGAGCATGGAGACAGCGGGTGGGTCAGAGTTGTAGGAACAGGGTTGGTTTCTCAGCAGGAGCAGATGGCGACACTTGCTGGTTTCACTCCATCAGCCTGCAGAACAGGAATCGCCTGCTCAACATTGCTCAAGTTAGCTCAAAAATTATTGGACATCCTGTTAGAGTTATGGTTATGGCTATGGTTTATGCATTCTTCTTTTTAGTGTGTTGTTTTTCTTTGTTTATGTGAGTGTGTAGCTACTCTTTGGGTCTTTTAAATTGCCTCTGGGATAAATAAAGTGATTTGAATTGAATTGAATTGGATTGAACACACACACACACACACACACACACACACACACACACACACGGAGGAGACACAAGGAAAAAAGGGAGACAAGCACAAAAAAACACACTGTCATGATCTAGCAGGATCTAGCAGGATCATGACAATACCTCCATAATGTCCGCAGAGATACCGTGGAGATGGAAAACATGCTTCCTTCCACAATTGTGGCTTCCTCGGGTGTCCTGGGTGATGGTGGGCCACCAGAGACGCTGCTTGATGAAGGAGTGTATTCGGCTGACTGGCGTGTACGCACTGGAGCACCTGGGATCTCCCCACATCTGGAACAAACAGACGGTTAGCAGGACCATTACCTGGGTCAGTATGAGTGCTCTGGGCCTCCTTGAACTGTGCCTTGACATCCCAGGTAGCGGCAGCAGCAACACAAGAAGGGGGAAGAATGGTCTCTGGGGGTGTGTTGGTCTTTCCACAATCCTTCTGCCGGGAGAGAGCGTCAGGTTGACATTTGAGACCCAAGCCAGTATGTCAGGGTGAAGTCCAACCTGCCTAGGAACAGAGCCCACTGAGCCTGGCGGGGGTTCAGTCTCTTAGCTGACTGGAGGCAGGAGAAGTTCTTATGGTCATTCCACTGTAGAGCCCAGAACCAGTGCCAGAAGCTCCCGATTTCCCACGCTGTAATTCTGGTCTGCAAATGACAGATGACGAGAGAAATAAAGCACAGGGGTGAAGTTTCTGATCTGACTGCCCCTTCTACACGACGTACCCTAGATAACTGACTGAGGTGGAATGAAACACACATTTTTCAGCTTATACGAATAATTTGTTTTCCAGCAGATTTGGACCAGGTGGTAGGTGCTTCTCAGGTCCAGTTTAGAGGAAACTGTGGCCTGATAAGGCAGTCCGAATGCCGAATCGATGAGGGAGAGAGGGTGTTTGTTTTTGATGGTTATTGCATTGAGACCAGTGTATTTGATGCAGGGGTGGAGAGAACTATCCTTCTTTCCCACGAAGAAGAAGCCTGCCCCTACTAGTGGGGAAGAAGGACGGATGAGCCCAGAAGCCAGTGACTCCTGAATGTACTTTTCCATGGCTTCTCTCAGGACAGGTTATACAACTGACTGGATGGCAGGGGTGCTCCAGGGATGAGGTCAATAGCGCAGTAGTAGGGATGATGAGGAGGAAGTGACTGGGCTTGATCTTTGCTAAATACCTCAGCCAGGTCATGTTAGGTGGATGGGACCACAGGGAGGTCTGGAGTTTCAGGCGGAGAGGAGTTGGCTAATTTGTGGAGAGCCACGGCAGACTGCAGGCAGGATGCATAGCAATGGACATTCCAGCTGGTGATGATACTGGAGGTCCAGTCGATGTGGGTATGGTGGAGCTCGACACAGGGCTGACTTAATACAAGAGGTGAGTATGGTAAGGGAATCAAGAAAAACTGTATTACTTCTCTGTGGTTTCCAGAGATCAGAAGAGACAAGGGTTCAGTCTGATGTGTGACATGGGACAGGAGTCTTCCATCGAGCGCGGTGACAGTTTTTGGGGAAGGAAGCTTCTGGATAGGAATGTTTTGCTGAGAGGCAAATGAGGCGTTGAGGAAGTTGTTGTCAGCTCCTGAATCAATGAGTGCCCGCAAAAAGACTGAATACCTTCCCCACATCAAACTAGCTTCAAACTGAGTGTATCACAGTGGAGTGGTGTTGGCAGAGGAGGAGGTTTGGTTGGCCAGAATTCCTCCTGTTTCCTGGGAGCCTAAGCTTTTGGCCAATTGGGGCATGAGGAGGATACATGACCCCCCTGACCACAGTACAGGCACAACCCCTGCCTACATCTCCACTCCTGTTCAGCTGGAGTGAGATGTGCACGTCACTGCTGCATGAGCTGTTCTGAGGGGCCAGATGTGGAGGAGTCTGAGGCCGGCTGCGTCTTGGGCTGTGTACAAGTGCTCCCTCTGTATGAGGATTGAGAGCAGGGTTTTTGATCAGAGTGGGGTGATGGACATGGGGTTCTGGAGGGGCTAATTCTGTTTCTGCGTCTTTCTCTGACCCTGTTATCAATCCTGGTGGCCAAAGTAATGAGGGCTTCCAAGGACTCTGTCTCATCTCTCAGGGCTAGCAGGTCCTTCATGTCTTTGCACAAACTGTGAGTGAAGGCGTCCTGGAGAGATGACCTCGTCCCAGTCCATTTCAGCCGCCAGGATTTGGAACTCCACAGAACATTTCACCACAGATCTAGCTCCCTGTTGGAGCAATAACAGGCGACTGGCCGCTTTAACGTGATGGTCAAATAATCTGGAGAAAATCTGGATAGGTAGTGGTGAATCGCGACTGTCCCTCCCAGAGAGCCGTGGCCCATTGTGCAGCTTTGCAAGTGAGTTGATTGACTAGCGTAGTGTTAGGTGCTTGGTCAAAGAGTCAATGACAAATACAGGTTTCAGAAAGGTTTTTAAAAAAATATTTTTGAAATTGGAACAATGTGTTTCAACAAGTCTTATTTGTGTTACAACATTTCAAAGTTTTCAAATTAATTTTTTGACTGTATTTTTAACTTCACCACCCGAAAAATGTTGTGGCGCGACCAAATGTTTGTAAAAATATATGCTTATCTTCAATTTATTCTTAGTGAAATTTTTGGCGAGTATACCTGAGTGTGTCTACAGTTTCTTATACATTATTATTTTGTGGAGTGGAGGGTCGTGTGCCTGGCGATTCTTTCCGTTGAGGACATCGAAGATCTCTATATATTCGGAACTGTGATATCAGGCTTTCTGCTGATTGGATTAGGCATTGCCCTGGTGTATCGGAAAATTCAGAAGACGGTGACAGCAGTCCAAATCCCCATGCTGCCCGACATAATTGATGGAGTGAGTAAAGCTGTAAGCACTCAGACTGTGATTGTGAACCGCAACTTGGGAACCACCTTGGAAGGAGCTGTCAACACCCTGTCTGTGGTAATAGACAGAGCTGTTAACGCTCAGACTGTGGTCATAAATCGCAATATGGGTCACATCTTGGAGAAGCTTTCAGCTTTGCAAAGGAGAATGGATGGAGATGACCAGAATGGACTAACAGAGTAAGCCGTGTCTATTGAAATACGACTGCTCGCCCTAACCCAAACAATCATAATCTAATCTGCGTTCCAGCCCCCGCAGCACCAGCCTTGGCCAAGGCCGGTGCTGGAACAACTCCCCCACGAGATCGCTGCAGTGAGACGCTTCTACTCCTACCCCTCCCTCCTTTCCTCCACGGACACCTGTAGATTGTTGACTCCGTCCAGGACCCGATCAAGGATGTCTCCATGGCAACTTGCTGTGTTATCGCGATGACACCCTGCGAACTGAGGCTCTGATTGTGAACTAGACGAAGCGACTCTCCAGGCCTATGCACACACACACATTCACGGCACTCCTCACATGTACATATGCAACACACACCCCAACCCCCAACCCCATCCCACGCCTTCGCCGCTTCTTCCCATCCAGTGCGGCGGGCGGGGTCCGATGGCGGCGCCTCAATGGCAGCGGTAAGGCTGGCTGCCTGTCTGTACTGGAACCACCTCCTCCCCTCCTCCCCCCTCCCCCCTCCCCTGGAGCAAGTTGTTTGCGTCGATATGTTGTAAAATGTGCTTATATATGCTTATGTTGCCGAGGTTTTTTTTTATCAAATCCACACTGTACCCCCCCCCGGAGTATAGTTTGGGTTTATTTCTTTTTTTCTCTTCTCCTCTCCACATGTTTCTCCCCCCCCCCCTTTTTTTTGCTACAGTCATCCTGTTATGTTATGTGTTGACGGGGTGATTGTTGTAATTTCGCTGCAATTGTACTTGTACTGTTACAATGACAATAAAGCCAATCCAATCCAATATAGTTGCATTCTAGCGCCCAGATATTTAATATTTTTACCATCCAATTTTACACTTAAAGACAGAAAAATGATCATATAAATATACAAATGAATGTATTCAATACAACAGCTATATACTTCTTAGTTTTTACTTTAACCTAGCATTTATTGGTTTAAATGAATAAAGGAAAAAGGCTAATAAATAATAATTTTATATATATTGTGGCGATGCCTATTGTTGTGTGATGGTATTATACACCTCTGGTCATCTGTGCTTCCTGGTTGAACCTGGGCCCAGTGTTCACCAGCCTATAAAAGGCACTCCCTATTACTCATGTCTCTCTCTCTCCCCCTCTCTTTGTAGGCATCTCCAGTGGTGATGGGATCTGCTTTCGGTCCTCTGTTATCTGTTTGTTTGTTTTTTTACACCCATGTCCACTCACACAGCATGCACTTCACACTGACTTACTGATTGTCACACTCCATGAGTTAGGTTTTTTGTTGGGAATAATAATTTTACTGCTTTGATTCTTTGAGAAATATTCTTGTTTGACGTTGGCATGGTGTGTCTCCCTACTTGTCATGACTGTGAGAGCCAGGCTGTGACAATATATATATAACACAGGAAATATGTTTAATTCTTGTACTTTTATTTTACATACAAAAAAGTTGTATTGGTCAACAGTGTCTATTGAAGTAAAAGTTTAAATCAAAAATTAGTCAATAGTTTATTTTAGTAAGGTAATAAACTCATCAAAAACAGTACAAGACAGCCTAAAATACTTCCATGACATACCTCACATTCGGTATACCAACTTGAATATTGAAATTTATTTATTATTTATTTTTTATTTATCAAAAGTATTCTAAGATTTTAAAACATTAAATGCATTAAATGCTTGCTTCTCTCTGTGGTGTTGAGGATGCTCTGTGTTCCTGTACATCTAAATTGACAATATTATCAGTGTTGGCAGGGTTATTTTCAAGCTGTGCTATGGGGGGAATCTATCCATTGACTCAGGTGTGAAATTCAAAATTTACTCCGTAGCTCTTTTCCTGATTTTTCTTTAATTGACAGTGGCATCTGAACTTATTGAAAAATTACGAGAGAGAGCCTCTGAGGCCCTGATCAAGGTAACTGGATACAGTCAAGACATATGCATGCATATAATGATATTACAGTATATCATTTGCGTTATGTGCCATTCAATACTTCATATAGTTAAGATTAGAGGTAGCACTTAATCTTCTGTCTTTTAATGTAAATAAAAGAATTTAAAACATTTAAAATAATAATTTATATAATAATTTAAAAAATATGTAGAGCTGACAGTCTGCACTAATGCATTACAGTGGAAACACATTTGATAGATATCAATCCTTTCACCTCACTCAAAATGTTTGTTGTGATGTATGAAAGTTGTAATTCAACTGGACATTCAGAGTTTAAATTATTTGAATTGTTGAACCAGCAAAGTAAATAAAAGGTATTTGCTGTTTTAAATTGTAGTTCTACCATGTCCAAGCAATTTTGAATGTAAAATGCTGTGAACAGTGGTAGTCTTAATTCTGATTCTAATAATTCAATTTCATCCATATGAGTTTTAATAAAATAATACATTTTAATAATTTTTTTAAATAAAAAAATAAAATAAAATAAAATGAAGATGATATATTTGACAAAGCACCACGGATTCATGTGTTAGGGATGTGAGATTAGATTAAGATTGGTTTTGGACGCATTGAATAATGTACCTGTGAAGGAGGCTGCCTGCGTTTGCCAGGCACTTATAATCATGGCAGCTGAGAGCAGCAAGACCTGCAATATATAGTCATAATTAATACATGTACTGGGGTGCCCTGGTGGCCTAGGAATTAAGACACTGACCATGAAATTAGTTATTTTAATAAATGAGCAATATTGTTCCTAAAATTATGAAGCTGTATTTTCTATCTTTTCTAACAACTGAAGCCAGATATGGTGGCATCTGAAGGCCACTCTGAAAAACTTGACAAGGCATCATTTCTCAGCCTTGGCTGGGTCGACAGCAGAGATAGTATAAGAGAATGGGCCTGATGAAAAATTAACAATGCGTACCAATAGTAGTCTTGGTGTAATTTTAGAAAGAACTGCAAGTAATGGATTGAAAATGGTTGGAGAGACTGAGGCCCAGCTGCACCAGATGCAGCAGCAGTGTGTTACGAGCTTTACTGGCTGAAGCTTTGTCTGTAGATGCTGACCTGGCTGCTACCATCACACCAATATAGGAGAAAATAATTGCCACACCTGCAGAAACAAACAGAATACAGGTGTAGACTTTGTTGTACTCATCAGATAAGGGCGAAATCAAAATAGTTGCTGTAGAGCAAAAGTCCTTCATCAGCAGGCTGTCCAGCTCTTCAAATGGAAAAGTTAAAAGCAAAAAAACGCAAATGAGAACACTTAGTGAGCTTAATGCCCAAACCACAATGATGGACGACCCTGTGTTTCTGATGGTGATGATGGTTGCGTGCGTCAGTGGATAGCACACAGCTACATACCTCTCCAGAGACATTACCACCAGCAGTGTGAGAGGAGAGACCACTTTTGGAAACAATGACACAGACACCCACTCCGCTCCTTGATTAAGGGTTTTATCAGCCTCAAATATCAGTGGTGAAAGCAACATGGATAATGAAATACAAGTGTTACTGTCTTTGTTGTCTTTGGTAGGAACTTTTGTATGGTTAAATTTAGCCTTTTATACAGATAAGAAATTTCTGGTCTTACTTTTGACCATTACGCTTCCAGTTAGTTAGTTATTAATCTATTACTCATACAGAAGACAACAAAAGAAAGAAAAAGCAATAATCAGGAACAACAAACAGAAAACAGAAATACCCTCCCAGCCACAGGGAGTAACACGCAGACACTACCTCGTGTATACACTCAGAAAACCTGCCCACTGGCCGATAACAATAATAGTAGAGCTGACACCACTCACTTGCTCGCACACACAGCCTCACGCTGCCATCTGACCCACTGGCTCTGACCAGGCCTCCTCAAACCTCCTTATACTCCGGCTCTGATTGTCAAACCAGGTACAGCTGTGCTGATTCACCTGCTGGAAAAAGGGAGGGGACAAGGATACAACACACACATACACAAACACCACTCCGGCACGTAACACATCACTCCTCAAAGGAATCCTTTGCCAAGAGCCAGCCAGATATCCTCGTCACCGTCTTCACTGTAAACTTGCTCTCCACATGCCTGCACTTCAGACGTGTCCCATTTCTCTAAAGACACCCTAGTATTCTACTTCAGCAGACTAAAACCAATCAATCCGGTCAGCCAACACCCATCTTCTACTTCAAAGCTGAATCACCCCTAAATCCTTTTGAGACCCTCACAAGCTACCTGCTCTATTGCAAAGGTCAAAGCAACAGCAGTGGATCCTCTTCAGCTCCAATTCTGGATAAGTCATTTTTCAATTCTGGTTTTACCACCACTTCTGTCAAATACTTTACTTGTCTGGCATATTTCCTATTCATTACTCAGGACACTCTTTCAGAATCAGAACTGCTACTTGAGCTTCCTGCAACAGCATTCCAGAACATTTAGTAAAATCATGGGTCGATGGTCTTCTCAACCATATCACTGCTACACCCGTTCGGACTTTAAAGATCTCAGAGCCGTCTAAACTCATCTCAAGTAATTGGAGGTTTTGAGGGTTTGCCCCTGCCCGGGTACTGCAACAGATTCTCTACGAAGCCTCCCCACACCGCATCTTAAAATCTAGAAAGAAACCACGAGGACAAATTCAACCATCTGTTCAATAAATCTTTCAAACTTACCCTGTTGATGGTGTGGTCCTTGCTAGTGAATTGAGGCTAATTAGCAAAGTTTCAGGAACAGGACCACACCTCTTCCAGCAATCTCACCTGCAGTCCTTGCTAGTGAACTGCTAATTTATGAATCAGATGTTCAAGAGGTTTTTACCGGCAGCTGATTTATCTGCAGAGGTGTCCTCCTCTCCGTATCAAATGGACTGGTAGAAACATCAAATAAAGCAGTGTCACTCTAAAAATCAGTGATTTGCTGATGCTTCTCGGCGGACACAATGTCTTGGAATGGCTGGAAACTGAGACTCCTTATCTGTTTCTTTGATAACATATTAACCAGGCAACACCATGTAGCCACCAACCCACCAAGCAGGCAAGTCCCAGGCAGGACTCTTTACTGTATGTCATTCCCCTTCTCTCATTCACTCTTTTCTGGTTTTTACCAGCAGCCAATCAGGTGTCCTCCTCTCCATAACTCACCAAAATCTGGGCAACTACATCTCTGGATTTTGGAGTATTTTGAACAGTGCAGGGGGGTAAAAGAAACAACAAATGAAGCGGTTTAAATCAGTGCTTCCCCAACGCTCTTTGGTGAACAGAGGGCATCTCAGAGTTGATGCATGGACATCCAGGGGTGGATAGGACCTGAGCTGCCATTTGCATGGCTGTGTTCTCAGATAACTTAAATCCAGACATCTGATGACTAATATCCTTTATCTGGTTAAAATATATTGCGAAAAACAACCAAGATGTAAAAGGTATATCTTAAAATTTGGCTTAAAACAGGATAAAAGTCAATTTTGAGTTTCTCACAAGCAACCACAAGGCTTTTTTTAATCTTTAGTGAAAAAAATTCAGGGGAACCACAATGCTGATGCATGCGCATAGAAGATATGACATCATTGACAGGCAAACAAATTAATCGGAGCATTATCATAATTAAAATCACTATTTCTCTTGTTTGGGAATTGCCAGACACAGTTGGGATAATGTACATAACTGAAAAAATGTATCACATAGATCTACTCATTTGTAGACATTTGACTGTCATGAATTTCAATCTTTCATGTCAAAGTCTTGTGATTGTCACACACCACCCACAGGAAGGGGTGTGGGGTCTAGTGTTCTGGCATCTGGGTGCTGAATAGATTGGAGAACTACTTAACATACATTGTACCTCATTTCTTTTTGTTTTTGAACTGTTTTCTTCTTTTTCCTCCTCTCATTGAGTGTTTTTTCCTTCAAATTGTGAGCTCATCATATAATATTACTTCAATGTATTAATTGCATAATATAAGTTTACTTTGAATTAGCCTTTCTTCTAGGTTGATCATTTGGTTGTATCTAAGTAGAACTGTCATAGTCAGTACCATTAGGCCAGGCTTTTCCTTTTCCTTCCTTGTATTTCTAGTGTTTTTTCCCCTTCCCTTGTGTGTTTGCCATCTATCAGCTCATCAACCTCTGAACCAAAGTTCCAAAACACGTGTGCTCACATGATCAACTCAGAAAACAATATGGATGCCCGATGTAACATTGTTGCACTTTGATGTTGTCTTTGCTTGCCATGGTTGAGCAAGATGGGAAATGTCTAAGGTGAATGGACTTCTATTTGTAGTCTTGTGTTCTGTGACTTCACTAATATATTAAAAATGTAAATACATCACAGACAATAGTAAACAGCTTTGTTAAAAGTAATTAAATAGCATTTGTAACATTACTGTACCTACCAATAATGACAGGACGCCATGATTGTAGTTGCTTTGACATCAAGTCAGCTAAATCAGTTTCTGAGCAAAAAATCTGACCGGTTTAAGCGTTCACATCATTTTTTCCGAGTCAATAATTTCCCACTTTCCGATGTGTAATGAATGCAGCATTAAACCCCAGTGGCTCATCCACTCTTTGGTAGATTGTTGCTTCAGCCAGTTTTGTACCAAGTGCTCTTGGCCACCTAGTATAGTACATACTATTTTATCTCCTGTGTATTTGCTTCTTCTAATGTTGGTTTCCTTGTGCCTTAGAATCACCCCTTGCCTGCATACCAGTCTGCCTGCCTGACTCTCCACCTGCCATGCTCACCCAAAACCACCAGCTTCTCTGTCCTCATTCCTTGCTCAGCTCAGAAATGCAATCTGCTAATTTCCCCTCTGCCCTTCACTTTTATTCACTGTTCATCACCCAAGCCTTAAGCAATAGATCTTTATTTAAGCATCTTTACATCGAGTCTGTGCTCTGCATTTGGGTTTACCTGCTCGTCTTAACAAGAACATAAATAAAATTATAATTCAAAAATACTAACCATTACTTTGTTGTCACAATTAAAGGTCTTGTCTATTGTGGCCATAATAGATCTTTCATTTTCATAGCTTTCCAAGAAAATTTCCCTGCAACATGAAGAAAAAAAATCATTTCAAATTCATATTCATTCAGGCAGATGAGGGCAGCAGAGAGAAAAATTGCGTCTGTGTCAGACCAAGTGATAATCATCAAAACTGAACGTGCCCACTTTGACAGATTGCAGAGAAAATTGCTAGATCAACAGTAAAAACTTAAACGTTATGGCTGTCATAGGAAAACAAAGACAGAGCATGTATTGTATGTCAGAATCCTAGATAAGATAAGATGAGATAAATAATCCTTTATTAGTTAGTAGAAAGCAACTTGAATTTACTGTAATCCTTTTCAAGTCATTGTGATTAAAACCTTTTGTTGGTTGTGGCAGGCAACTCAGCACATACAAAGCGTGATCAATTTCATAAAGCCTAGGGTGAGACCTCAGCCTTGGCTGGGACAACTGAAAGTTTCAGTCTACAGCAGAGACGGTACAAGAGGATGGGCCTGATGGCCTGGTCTCTGATGCCATAAATGAGAGAACTCAGACATCTAGGGAAGATGAAAATACACAAATAAAAAACATTTTGGACACGCACAAATACTATCCTTGTTACAATTCTTGAAAGAGCAATAAGGATTGGATTGTAAATGGTTGAGGAGAGACTGAGGCCCAGCTGCACCAGATGCAGCAGCAGTGTGTTACGAGCCTTACTAGCTGAAGCTTTGTCTGTAGAGGCAGACCTGGCTGCTACTATCACACCAATATAGGAAGCGGTGATCGCCACCGTAGCAGATATAAACAGAAAACAAGTGTAGGCTTTGTCATAATAATCAGACATAGACCCAATCAACATAGCTATGTCAGAGCAAAAGTCTTTCATCTGCAGGCTCTCCAGCTCTTCAAATGGAAATTCTAAAAGAAAAAGAACTCGAGTGAGGACATTTAGTGAACAAAAGGCCCAAACCACAATGATGGCTATCCCTGTGTGTCTGATGGTGATGATGGTTGCGTGCCTCAGTGGGTAGCACACAGCTACGAATCTCTCCAGAGACATCACCACCAGTGTGAGAGGAGAAACTTCATTTGTGAGATCAGCAAGCATGGTGAGAACCCCACACACAGGATACGTCAGCCTTATTCTACAAGCAGCGATTATGTACAGTAACTGACTCAATGTCATCTGTACAGTGTCTGCAAAAAGGAGGTTATAGAGAAGAATGTAACGAGAGGTCTCACAAAACACCAGTTTACTCCTCAAAGTGAATAACATGGTCCCATTAATGAAGAGAAACAAACAACATGGCACTGTAGTCAGAGTGGAAAACAATGCTCTTTCCAGTATCCCCTGATACTGCTGGTCAGCAGTGCCATTTGTCAGAGACTGATTTTCATACATTTTAGAGAACCATTTAAGACCTTGATGTCTTGATGTCAGTGGAACACAAACACAAAATAATTTTTTCTAGTTTGTCACAACAGTGAAGATCCACTGACAGCAGAGATATCTGTGGAGTTAGATTACAAAATCTAAAATCATATAGATACATTTTCCCTCTGTAGACATAGGAAGGTTAGCGGCTTTGCTTGTTTCCATGTGAGCAGAGCTGGTCTGCAGGATTTGGCTGTCCTCACACTGTATATGAGGTCTGTCCTCACACCCATTTCTTGTGACATCATCACACATCTTAATGAATAGGTAATCTCTCTTCCATTATTTCCCAATACACTGGTCACGTGATGTGTTCCAAATATGGTATGAGAATAGAAAAGCATCTGTCTCCTTGGTGCAGGGATGGCATGGGAATAAAAAAATCAGCCCAGGACTTTTGAGTCAGGCTGGCCCATCAAAGTCCATCTGGAGACACACCATCACATCGGCCTGTGTCACACTTTACAAATATCATGTTGTAAATAGAGTTTAAATTAACTGATTGATTATTTTGAATTATTTCATATTTATGAAATTGAAAAACTGTAGTTTAACTGTCGGCCTAATCTCTATCAAGGCCTGAAGATATCTACAAAGGCTCATAATGATTGGACCAACTGTTATTGGTTTTGGTTGATGTCAGCCATGTGTTATTGACTGAATTCTATTATAAATGTGTATCTAAATCCCCCAAGGCTTTATACCAAATTTGATGTTGTTTAAAACAAAATTCAAGAAGTTCTATTAATTTTATTGTTTTGGAGGTTATGTAAATTGACTAAAAATTCATAATGGTAGCTGCCATTATCACAGAGGCTGTTTGTGGAGTATATTGCCTTGTAGGTGTGAGTTAAATTTGAAGTCAATAGGACTTTCAAATTTTTCACTTCTTTTACCCTTAATTGTAGCACCACCATGTGGCTGATTGGGATCATATTTTTTTGTGAAGCGTTACCACATCACTTCTAGTTATTGTGCCAATTTTCATGTCTCTGGCTCATTTCAGTTCACTGCTGATTGAGAAAAGGCTTCAAATGGCAGATATTGATGAAAAGGTCCTGCCCTCCTTCATCAGTCACTATCGAGCTGACCTCTGATAACTGATGATTAAGATGTTCAGGAGGTTTTTACCAGCAGCTGAATTATCAACTGAGGTATTCTCTCCATAATTAACAGACCATAGGATTAAAACTAGTAGAAACTCTGAACCCTAAAGCAGTTTCACATTAAAAATCAGTGATTCACCAACACTGTTTGGCAGACTCAGGACGTCTCTGAGCAGCTGGGAGCTGAGCTGCCTAACATTTGCTTGGCTTTCTTTCCGTAAACTTCAGATCCAGATGTCTGATGACTAAAATCCTTCCTCCAGTTTTAACACACAGTTGAAAACAACCAAGGTGTAAAAAGTGTATCTTTAAAATGTGGCTTAAAATGAGATAAAAAGTCACATACTGTACATACTGTACACACTGTCTCACAATTTCACTGGCATTAAGGATGGCACCACTTTGTGAGAGATTTTTGAGTGATTGAGATTCACTTAAGGTTTGAAATGCACCACAACACCAAAACAAATGGCGGCTGAAGAAATCCCTCTCCAGTAAGGTTTCAAATAAATCTGTAGAGCTTCACAAAATACTTTCTGTATTTGAGGGATATTTATTTGGATTGCATTTTGGTTTTTGCACAGGTTTTCAAATGCTGGTTCACATCTATCAGTCATGTTCTTCCACTTTATGTGTCATGAAGTGTCTGAACAGTCCAACAGTGATGTTTGTCTGAGAATGATTTGGATATGACATCTTAGACCAACACTTAAGGCATGAAAAACGTCTTGTTAATGTAATTGGAGCACAAAGACACAATGAATCCTTTGTCCCCACTGCAATTAGACTCTTTAACGCCCTCTGACCCTTCAGATATTGAGTATGTGATTTCATCAGTTAAGTACATGTCTAGAGCCTGTAGATGCTTAAAGAATAGGCCAGGCCAGTCTATACACTGATAGTGTGCAACAAAGCGTTTAAAGGTGCCCACCTCCATGTCTGATCACTTTGTTTAATATCAGGAATTGTCCTGTCTGTTGCATGTTGCATCGTTTGTAACGCTACCTCCATTCTCCACAGGAACAATATGTAGATCAATATTCATGATGGATTTGGATCGACCATTTATGGTTAATTGTAGGACTGTTTTGGGTGGAGCATGAGGCTTGCCAAAGTGCAAACATTTTCAAGTAGATTTATAAAGGGAAATATGCATGGAGACGTGCATAGTTTGTCTGATTAAGTCTTATTATTGTTTAGCATACACCTTTTCTGTCTTATGCACACATAAACTTTTGGTATGGATGCTACAGTTGAAAGTGGAGTGAAAAGCAGGCTGTCATAGAGAGAGGGGAAACATGATGTTTAAAAAAGAGGATGAATGGAACAGCTCACTGTCTCTGGTGGAAGACATTGATAGTGTTGCACTCAGTTGTTCACATGAGTTACACAAGTGTTATAGTTGAGTTACAAATGGAAAAAGAGAACATGTGAGTGTCAGGTTGTTGGTTTTTGCTCTGTTGCAGCTCAACTTTAGACTCACCGTAGTTCTTTCATCAAAATCTTGTCAAGTGCAGCTTGTTTTTCTAAACACAAATCTTGTCAAGGGCAAATGTTCAAGTTTAAATACATCTTCATACAGTTTCACTTAATAGGCTACTGACTTAGTGTCACAGGATTCAAATAAACTTTTTATGATAGACACTGACGATTGAAGTTTTTACTTTGGACTTGTTTGTGTTCATCAAACTTTGACATACTTTGTCTCTACACTCACCACCCCCTCCTTATTATGATTTCTGACAAACACCCACAGGAGACATTAATTACATCAATATTTACTGAAAACATAAATGAGGAAGCATTTGAATATCTAATGCGTCCAAATGAGTTACCAGGGGACTTCTTCATACGGAGGGATTTCTTTCAATCATACCTCTGAGTATTTCAACACACTAAAAACAATATTTCCATGACAACAATATCATACCTCATTGGGCAGGAAGGTTGGCAGAAGTCCAACTTTTATTGACTTGGATCTAAGTGTGTTTTTTCTTCTTTGCTTTGATCATTAGCTCTTAACTAGTTCCCAACAGAATGCTGTAATAATACATTTTTTAAGGCTGTGGAGATACAACACATGGTCATCAGACGCCAAATCCAAATTTAGCCAAAGGATATGACAGGTACTCGTCAATCAAGTGAACCTGCCCTTAAACAAAATTATTTTAGTTACTTAATGTTGTCTTAATGGAACAATAACTCGTTAAGCATTACTCCACCCAAACTCTATCTTTAAGGTGTCAACTACTCGCTCCCTGCAGACCCATATTTTCAAGTAGATTTTGGTTTTAGTATGGATGCTATCCTGGAAGGTTGAGAGAAAAGCCACCTGTCATAAGCCCCTTTTCCACTGGTCAAAAAAACCTGCTAAGACCTGCTAATACCTGGCTTTTGTCAGTAATAGAAAAAGGTGTAATCTGCATTAACACCCAGTTCAAATGACTCTGAAGCAGACGCAGGTATTTACTGGCTCTGCCTCTGATCAGATATATCAGATATAAACACAACACCTGGGTGAACAGGCTGACTTTTAGACCCTTTTCCTGCTATAACTTATTTCAGAGCACAGACACTATGAACAGACCTGTCAACTGCCCAGCATGGTGCTGTTAAACCAGGAACACAACATCAAGATTGCACTCAAGAATGAAACAGTGAGCTGCAGCCCCAAAATAAGTTTTAAAAACAAACAATCACTGACTGAAGTGTCTCACACGGAGGCTCCAACACTTTTACAGGAGCACTGATAAAATGTAAGTGATGGTCCAGAAAGGGGTTTGGAAGGAGTATCAAGCCCACTTAAGTGAGGGCTCATACTTAAAACTAAAGCTAATTCAAGCCCTTTAGGCTTTGGTTCCTCTTCACCCTGATTTGGTACAATGCTTGCATTATACTGTTTCTCAATCTCATGCTTTATTTTAACATCAATATTGACAAAACCGAGTAAGTGATGGCTTTAAGTGCAGATATCCTACTGTGCAGACAGACCTGACAGATTCATGGCCTTGAAGCTATGCATGTTTTAGCTTAGATGAGATGCTCTGAAATACCCCCCATTTACAAGTAATTACATTTACTGTATTACAGTAGTATACCTAACTATATGCACTAGGGAGAGGGAACAGTGGCAGTGGAGATGAGATGTCCCCCTCTGTTGTAGCCCAACTTTTGACTCAGAAAACACCTTAATTCTTTCATCAGAATTTTGTTTAGTGTAGCTTGAAATGAGCAAATATAGTTTGACTTAAAAGTTTTAGGCACAGACATCAAAGTTAAGTTTTCTCTATTTACTATGGACTTGTTTGTGCTCGTTAACCCTTGTCTCCAAGGAGGTACACATCATCACTTCTCCATGAAGATTCCAGATTAACACCCACAGGAATCTTGTCAATAATTACTAAAAACATTAATTAGTGATGCTTTGAATATTTAATGTGTCTAAATGAGATATCAGGAGACTAGGTCAAATGGGAGGGATTTTCCTCTGTGACACCTCTGAGTGCTTTCAGCAGCTGACAAACAACATTGCTGACTGTCAATTAAGGAAACATGTTCTAAAACATAAGGAGCAGTGTAAAGTAAACAAATTTAAAGCTACAGTATGTAACTTTTTTCCTACTATTTTTATTTTTTCTGTTGATATATGCTCCATAACATGTAAAATTGCTGTCAAAGGCTTCTGTAACCATGAAAGGATTATTCAACAATCACAGGCACAGGGGCCTAAGGGGTTAGGGGGCCCATTGGCCAGAGCCTCTTATTGAGACTGAGGTTTAGAATCATTCCCTATCCCTATAGTTTTTTACTCCCAAAAAACTTCTAGATGCTTTGAGAAAACTTCCCTGAATAATGACTGGAGAACAATAGGGGAATCCTACCCTTCAGGTGACATTTGCATAACATTTGCTGGTTGCTGATAATTCTTGATGGAAAGTTGATCAAAGGCAAAATGACCAGACAAAAGATGAAATGAATATAAAGAATCACAAAATACAAAGAGATGTTAAACAACCATAAAAAGACTCAAAACAACCACAAATAGACATAAATCTATCATAAACAATGCTCCTGCTTTCAGTTTGGTTGACACTGGGGGGCTTTGACATGTCTGTGGTCAGAAGCCCATTATATCATAATCCCTCCATGTCTGCGACCCAGACTCATTTAAAAGCCTAGAAATATTCCTTTCTAAAGCTTTTGAGTGAGCTTCATCCTTCTAAACAATCAAACGAGGCCTAAGTCAGGGGTGGGAGCTTACAACTGTCAATCCACACAAGCATGTGCTTCAGGTCTACCACTCTTAAACCGAGGCTTCAGGCTACTATTAGCTGCTGGAAAACATCATTTGATGACACAAAACATCGAGGTAGATTAGCTGCTGAATTGCTAACTATGCAGCTGTCACTTTGTAGCTAGACCAAAGCTCTGGATGTTTGGATGTCAGAATCCAGTGTCTAGAGCTGTGTAAATCAACTTATTTAGCTAGGTCCTTGGTAAGGTTAGCAAACATAGCAAGAAGTTATAAAGATATTAACAAGCCAACTAGCCATGTACTGGAGCATCATTTAACTAAAAATCTTATTGCTACCAAGGTTTGTATACTGTACCCTATTTACTACAGATAATATATATACTTTACTTACTATGCACTTTTAGTGCAGTTCTTTACTTGGTTATTAAATAGATGTAGTACTTAGTACTTACACCAAGGTTTCCTACTGCACTGAAGCTTCAGAGATGTCTCACTTGTAAATCACTTTGGATAAAAGCATCTGCCAAACAAGTAGATGTATGTAATGTACGACCTTGTGTCCAAAAAGTTGGGACACTGTGTAAAATGTAAATAAAAACAGAATGTGATGATTTGCAAATTACGGAAACCTATATTTAATTGAAGATAGAACAAAAACAACATATCAAATGTTGAAATGCTGAAATTTTATTGTTTTTTGAAAAATATATGCTCAATTTGAATTTGATGCCAGCAACACATTTCAGAAAAGTTGGAACAGAGGCAGCAAAAGACAGGAAAGGCTGTGGATGCTAAAAAGAAATACCTGGTTGAACATCTCACAACTAATCAGGTTAATTGGCAACAGGTCAGTAGATGATTGCGTATGAAAAGAGGCTCCCAGACTGACAAATCAAAATTTCAAATTCTATTAGGAAATTGTGGATGCCGCGTCCTCCAGGCTACAGCAGAGAGGGACCATCCAGCTTGTCATCAGCACACAGTTCAAAAGGCAGCATCTGTGATGGTATGGGGGGCATTAGTGCCCATGGCTTGGTTAGCTTGCATATCTGGGAAGGCGTCATTAATGCTGAATGATATATACAGCCTTAGGAGCAACATATGCTGCCATCCAGACAATGCCATTGCATATTTCAGCAAGACAATGCCAAACCACATTCTGCACGTACTACAACAGCATGGCACCATAGTAGAGGAGTCTGAAACAGGAAACAGGGTTGTATTTACTTTGTAAAGCATCCCTAATTATGCACTACTGAATGGGAAACAGGGAGAATGAAAAGTCTCATGCAGTGGCAACAGATAAACTCTCCATGTTCCAGCCCCACTTTAGGCTTGGAGAACACCTTGTTCTTTACACACAAGTCTTGTCAAGGGGAAATATTTAAATTTATATACATATTTAATGCATCCAAATGAATTATCAGGGGACTGGGTCATATGCAGTGATTCCTCTGAATATTTCAACAAACTAAAAACAAAATTTTCATAACCGAACCTACAAGCTTATATGACAGTACATTGAATACCTTTGGGTTTTCTGATGCTGGTCAGACAAAATATGCAAACTGAACACAACTTGGGCTCTAAACAACTGTAAATGACATTTTTTTCCCCTGTTATTTATTTATTTTTTTACATTTATAGACTGAATGATGAATCCATTAATCAAGAAAATATTTGACAGGTAAGTTGATAATGAAAATACAAGTTGCAGGCCTAAGTGCTTCAGTGTTTCACTGTCTTTAAACAAAGACAATAATGAAAGCAATGGCAGCAGTGAAAGAAAATTTGTGCTAAGGAGATGGTAGTCGAGAGGTTACATCACTCATTTCTAATTAGAGGAACGTGATGTAATACTCTCTGAGGATAAAACATATATATCATACCATAACTGTACCAGATAAGCTATGCAGTTGTGGAAACAAACATGGACTCCAACCTCCTGACTTGACCTTGATGGATCATTTAGGGTTCTACAATTAGCTAACACTGTTTCTGATAATAGATGTTTCCTGAACTTGTTTAGCATGATGAACATGTGTTATGCAGCTGAATAGTGCAACTACAGCAGACCAGAGGAGCCTTTTTGCTTCAGATATTATTCTGTAATGTCTTTGCTGCAGCCTAAGGTCAACATCACTGCTAGTCTGCAGTATCAAACATCACAGGAGATAATGTTGTTTGGCATGTTATCCACGGGGTCCAGCTGCTGTTTCCTCTACATTAACAGTGTTTTGCTGTTTACCCTCAGGTGTAAGCAGGTGTTTTTTGAGACATCCCGTCACATCCTGTTGTACAACTTGCTCTTTGCAGATACTGCTCACCTGGTATCCAGCCTTCTGCTTTACTTACTGGCATCTTTGCGTATGAAAATCACATATTATGCATGTTGTGCCCTTGTTCTGCTCTCAGTTTTCACAGCCACAAACTCCCCCCTCACCCTGGCTGTGATGTCATTGGAGAGATATGTGGCTGTATGCTATCCACTGAGGCATGCAACCATCTTCACCGTGAGAAGCACAGGCACGGCCATTGCTCTGGTGTGGGCCATCAGTTTTATTCACATCCTCATTCGAATTTTTATGCTTTTATATGTGTTCACAAAAATCTATCTAAATCTGCATATGAATGGTTTTTGCTCTAAAGAAGCCATTTTTTTTGCACCAATCTTTAATGAGTTTGAAGAAGCGTATGCTAGCACTGTCTTTCTGTCAGCTGGTATAGCAATCATTGCCTCCTACATTGGTGTAGCGCTTGTAGCCAGGTCTGCCTCAACAAACACAGCCTCAGCCAGAAAGGCTCTTCAAACGCTTCTGCTTCACCTGATTCAGCTAAGCCTGATTCTCACCTCCACCATGTTCTCCGTCATCATTGGAGCCATTTCTAGAACAGTGGGGAGATTAGCCCTTATGCGGGTTTACAATGTGTGCTTTGTGTGCTTGAGTATCCTTCCAAGGTGTCTGAGTGCTCTCATCTATGGACTCAGAGATCAAACCATCAGACCGGTCCTCATGCAAAATCTATGCTGTGGGTGGAGATGCTCAGTTTTCTTCAACAAGAGCCAGTGACAATTTCTAAGACTTTTTAATGCACACTCCAGCGCGCAAAGAAATGTACAATTTTTATTAACATGATGCCACATACCCTACAATATTGCTACATATTTAAGATAACAATACTAATCTGTGTTTAATCTGTGTTTATGTACTTACTAAAAAGTGACAAGACTAGAAGAGAAGATGTAATTAAATATGCATTTCTTAAAATGTCTTTTAATTTTTCATAAAATAAATCTGATCATGTGTTACGTGCTGCTTTTGCATAATATCACAGTAGTTTACTGATTTTATTTCTCAGCTGTCCACAGACACTTACGATGAACACTTACAAGGAAACCGTGGAACTTTACTGTCTAGATGAAAAGGGTCATATAGCTTCACAAAAAGGGCAGGGTACACCCTGGACAGGTCGCCTGTCTATCGCAGGGCTAACACATAGAGACAAACAACCACACACACACACACACACAATTTAGAGTCACCAGAGTACCCGGTGGGAAGCCACAGACATGGGGAGAACATGCAAACTCTACACAGAAAGGCCCCAGGCTCGGGGTTCAAAACCAGAACCTTCTTGCTGTGAGGCAACAGCGTTAACCACTGCACCACCATGCCACCTGTAGAAATTAGTCAGATTTATTTCAAATGAACCACTCTACAGATAATGCACACACACACACACAAAGTAAAAATGACATGGTGTTGTTCCATTACCTGAGGTAAAAACACATCTGAGTGACTTTATTTTGTTCATGTTCATTTTCCATATTAAAATACTCATATTGTCGAACATTTGAAACCTTAAAATGTGTCAGCTGGACACATAATCCTCTTCATAATGATCTACTTACTATTGCTGCAGTAAATATTAATGTATCTCATGTTAGTCTATCATGTTAGCAATCAGATAAGTTGTAACAAAGCTAACAGTTTATCCAGATGATCTAAATCACTTTATTGGAGGTCAAACTGAAAGTAGTTGTATCTGAAATCTTGGTCATCATCCCTCATTGTAAAGGAAATCAGTGTGCGCACAACTGTAGTGCAGTAGGCCGAAGTTGAACCAAGCGGTCAGACTGTAAACTGTCATGGATGTTCACAACAGACAGTTTGGTCTAAATCTGAACATTCAACTTTGTTTTCTTTTCCAAATACATGGATCTTATCTGAGGGTTTGACTGATCATCTGACTAGTGTCACCTGTTTTTTATCTTATCTATCTATTATCACAGGGGTTCAGACACAAGGTCATTAAAAGTGCTTTACAGAGGCAGAGAATGATTAAAAACTACAGTTAAAAAGTACAGTTCAGGGAGCCATTGGGTGTTCCATACGGGTATAAGCAGCCCAGTGTGACTATTTTCACCTGGATGCAAAAAGACACTCAGATTTTTTATTCAAGAAAATGTTTAAATATTAACATTTGTAGACTTCTACTTGCCAGCTATTGCTTCCACAGACATGACTCACAAGATGGCATGGGCCAGCAAATTAGAATATTATGGTAAAGGTATTACATCACCAATTACTAATATATTACCCATGTTTACATGTGATGGTGTCACATGAAGTGGGTGTGAGGACTGAGCTCATAAACTCTGTGAACATCGCAAGACCTTCACTTCACAAACTGAAGAAGATTGAGCTTTTGTGCTGCAATCAACAGGTTCATATTTTCTGTTTATTAAATGCTTCTCTAAAATGTATGAAAATCAGTCTCACACCAACATCACTGTTGGACTGCAGTACCAGGAGTTGATGGCATTAGTGTTGTTTTCTATTGTGTCTACAGTGCCATCCTGTGTGTTTCTCTTCATTAATGGGACCATGTTATTCATGTTGAGGAGTAAACCAGTGTTTTGTGAGACCTCTCGATACATTCTTCTGTATAACCTCATTTTTGCAGATACTGTAAACTTGGCTCAGAGTCAGTTAATGTACCTACTGGCTGCTTGTAGAATAAGGCTGACGTATCCTGTGTGTGGGGTTCTCGTTATGCTTGTCAGTCTCACAGCAGTGATTTCTCCTCTCACACTGGTGGTGATGTCTCTGGAGAGATACGTAGCTGTGTGCTACCCACTGAGGCACGCAACCATCATCACCATCAGAAACACAGGGATAGCCGTCATTGTGGTTTGGGCATTCAGTTCACTAAATGTTCTCATTCGAGTTCTTTTGCTGGTAAATTTTCCATTTGAAGAGCTGGACAGCCTGCAGATGAAAGACTTTTGTGGCAGAGAAAGTATGTTGCTTGATCCATTGTCTGATCTTTATGACAGAGCCTCCACTTATTTTCTGTTTGTTTCAGCTGGTATGACAGTCACTTGCTCCTACATTGGTGTGATAGTAGCAGCCAGGTCTGCCTCTACAGACAAAGCTTCAGCCCAAAAGGCTCGTAACACACTGCTGCTACATCTGGTGCAGCTGGGCGTCAGTCTCACGTCGACTATACACAACCCCTTGCTCATAGCGATCTCAAAGGTCCTAGACAGGATAATGATTGTGCGCATACAAATTGTCCTGTATATTTGTATTATCATCTTCCCAAGATGTCTGAGTGCTCTAATCTATGGAATCAGAGATCAGACCATCAGACCCGTCCTCATGTACCATCTCTGCTGTCAGTGGAAACCCTCAACTCTTCTGTCAGATGCCCCAAACAAGGCAAAAATCAGCATACTAATCACTTCATAGATAGATATTATCTTTAACAAAATCTTTTTGTTTGCTGCATGACATTTATGACATACAGTATATGAATGCTTACAATGGACAGGTATGACTACAGATTAGAAAGTAACTATATTTTTGTTTGGTGGTGTGCAAAACATTAGAAACACCTCTTAAACTATAATCTCAATCATAAACCTGTAGTTAAATCAATATTTCTCTTAGAGGGTCAATCAAAACTGAACATTTATATTTTTGTACAGCTAGACTTTATGGCTGAGCTGTTGTCTTGGATTGCATTAGATTTGACAGGTTTAATGAAGAAAGTGGTCACTGACAGCTGTATGAATATAGTTACTGAACGAAAAACATTTGTCAACAACGTTACAGGCCATAACGTTGAAATGTGATATATGTGTGTGTTTATTACATATTTAAAATGGATAACAATACACACTGTTTGAAAACGTGTAGAAAAACTAATTCAACAAACATAAATGTCTGCAATTACTAGGGGTGTTGAAATTAATCATATAATCAATGCATCAAGATGCAGACCTGGACGATTCTGCATTGATGCAGTGGCAGACCATAATCAATTATAATGTAATGACATTCTTGTTGATTTTCCGGCCGCGACATATAAATTCTAGTTAAAAAAAAGCATAATGGAAGTAACCCATTTCGTCTATGGTGTCTATGGTGGTCTCATATAACTGGCATCATTCGTCGCATAGGTGAGAGGTCAAAATGGCAGAGCAAGGCCGCGAAGCAGTGATTAAAGACGCTCGAAACATTTTTAAAAGCTGATATCTGGACACATTTTGGATTCTACGAACAGACTGGGAAGCAAGAACTGGACAAGTCGCATGCGGTGTGTAAAGCATGTCACACCAAAATTAAATATGTTGGGAACACCACAAACTTAAGAAATCACGTTAGCCATTTCCATCCTGAATTGCTAACAACAACACCGGCCAGGGAAAAGGCAAACCCAGCACAGCCAAGAACTGATGTGACTCTGTCAACAATTCCGTCCAACTCCACTCGGTCTGTGCTTCTTCAGACCAAGATGGCGGCACATACACACGCAGCGGTTCCTCTCCGTCCCAACAGAACAGTGTTTTCGTGTTTTTTGTATTGTGAGTCCATGTGTTTTTGTTCGTCCTTGACCGGCCTTTTTATCTGCCGAGGGAATTTACAGCCATACTGCTGGTGGCTGTGTACATCCCTCCCGGCTCCAACAACAACAGGAGTGAGGCACTGAATGAACTTTACAAACTCATTAGTGAGCAACTGACAGCCCACCCAGATGCTTTCCTCATCCTAGCTGGGGACTTCAACCACGCAAACCCAAAGAGCGTGTTTCCCAAACTTCAGGGACACAACTTTCCCACATGCGGGAACAACATACTGGACAATGTTTACACCACACAGAGAGGCACCCACAAAACCATCCCCCTCCCCCACCTCGGTGCCTCAGACCACTCCACTGTTATGCTGATGCCAGCATATGGACCACTGGTAAAAGTCACCAAACCAGTAAGGAAGCAGGTACGTGTGTGGCCAGAGGGGTCCTCTGAGGTACTCCAGGACTGTTTCTCCACCACCGACTGGAACATTTTCAGACAGGCAGCTACCTACAACAACTCCACTGACCTCCATGAGTACACGGATACCATCACTGCCTACATGAGGAAGTGCATGGACGACGTCACAGTCACCAGAACCTTGACTGTTCGGGCCAACCAGAAGCCATGGCTGACTGGGGAGGTTCTCAGGCTCCTGAGGGCTCGAAATGCCGCCTTCAGAGCTGGGGACGAGGTGGGCCTAAGGACAGCAAGGGCCAACCTGTCACGTGGCATCAGAAAGGCCAAGAGACAGTACTCAAGGAGGATAGCCACCCTCTTCAGCGACAGCAGAGACACTAGGAACCTGTGGCGGGGCATTCAGACCATCACGGACTACAAGCCCGCACCACAGACCTCCCTGCTACTTCTGCGACTTCTTCGCTGGCTTTGAGGCAGACAACAGCACCCCGGCACAGAAGACCCCCACCTCCTCCCAGCGACCAGGTGCTGACGCTTTCCCCTGACAGCGCGAGGAGATCCCTCAGAAGGACCAACGCACATAAAGCCCCGGGTCCTGACAACATTCCTGGATGTGTCCTTAAAGACTGTGCTGAGGAACTCACAGATGTCTTTACCGACATCTTCAACACCTCACTGAGCCAGGCTGTTGTCCCCACATACCTCAAAGCCACCACCATCATCCCGGTCCCGAAGAAGTCATCTCCCTCCGTCGCACTCACTCCCATCCTTATGAAGTGCTTTGAGCGGCTAGTCATGCAGCACATCAAGTCTGCCCTCCCCTCCTCCCTGAACCCTTTCCATTTTGCATATCGGTCCACTCAACCGATGATGCCATCTCCACTGCCCTTCACTCAGCCTTCACACACCTGGAGATGAAAGACTCCTACGTCAGAATGCTGTTCATCGACTTCAGCTCAGTATTCAACACAATCATCCCCCAACAGTTCATCCACAAACTGGACCAGCTGGGGCTGAATACCTCAATGTGCAACTGGCTGCTGGACTTCCTGACGGGTAGACCGCAGTCTGTACGGGCTGGCAGCAACACCTCCTGCACCATCACTCTGAACACAGGAGCTCCCCAAGGATGTGTGCTGAGCCCCCTCCTCTTCACTCTGTTGACCCACGACTGCACACCGAGAGAGTGCCAACATCTTTATCAAGTTTGCGGACAACACGACTGTGGTAGGTCTCATCAACAACAACGACAAGACCACCTACAGGAAGGAGGTGAGCCGACTGGCCGCATGGTGCAAAGACAACAATCTCTGTCTGAACGTGGAGAAGACAAAGGAGACCCTGCAGCGCATACTGAGAGCAGCTGAGAAGATCATCGGTGCCTCTCTCCCCTCCATTCTGGACATTTAAAAGACCCGCCTCACCCGCAAAGCCCTCCAGATTGCAGGTGACCCCACCCACCCATCCCACTGCCTCTTTAGCCTGCTTCCATCAGGAAGACGACTGTGGAGTCTCCGGGCCAAAACCAGCAGGCTAAAGGACAGCTTCATCCACCAGGCTGTCAGGAGGCTCAACTCCCTCTCTCCCTGCCCTGCCCCCCCCCCACCGCACACATAACTGTCCCCTGCCCCCACCTCGGCATCTGACTCCACTTCCACCCCTACAGACTGTCCACCTCTGCACCAGCCATTTTATGCCTCCCCCGTGGCAACAACATCTGAGGCCTACCACCATCCCCCCAGGACTGTACTCCCACACATTCATTCATACACACCAACTAAGGGGACCTCACCAACCTCTGCTATTGTACTATCACACGACCTCACCTTTAACTGCCATGTACTGTCATGATTATTTACGCACTGTATCACTGCACTGTATCATTGCACTACATGGCACTGTCCTTTTGTAAAAAGCTGTTTACATTAAATTTATATTTTATATTTATATCGTTATATTTTTTTTGCACGATATCTGCACCGTGGGTCTGAGAGGACTGAAATTTCAATTGTGCTGTATGTCCTGTATGTGTAGCATAATTGACAATAAAGCTGACTTTGACTTTGACTTTGAGAAAGGGAAGAAAATAACTCAGGCTGTGGGAGCCTTCATAGCGAAGGATTTACGACCGTATTCAGTTGTGGACAACATCGGGTTTCAACACCTGGTAAGGACGCTGGAGTCGAGATACAAGATCCTGTCGCACAGCCACTTTACAGAAAAGGTAATACCTGCTCTTTTCTACGAAACCAAAGCCAAGATAATGGCCTCGATGAGCAAAGCTAGTTGGCTAGCAATAACATGTGATTCCTGGACTTCGGTGGCAACGGAGTCTTATGTTACAGTGACGGCCCATTACATTAACGAGGACTGGCAGATTATGTCCCATGTGCTGCAGACGAGAGCTGTTTATGAGTCTCACACAGGTGCACATCTGGCGGAGCTACTCTCACATGTTGTGGAAGAATGGCAGCTGTCAGATAAAGATGTAGTGCTCGTCACAGACAATGCTTCAAACATAATTGTTGCAGCTCAAGCCGGAAAATTCCAGCATATCAGATGCTTCGCCCATACCCTGAACTTGGCCTCCCAGCGGGCGCTTAAAGTGGCCACGCTCGCCAGGCTTCTGGGAAGAATCTGACGTATATCGACATTCTTTCATGGTTCTTGGAACAGCAACCTGCAATTTGTGCCACCTTGCTGTCACCAGATGTTCGAAGGGGAGAGTCAGACCTCTGCACTCTCAATGAGACAGATGTGTCAAACGCTGAGGACACTGTCAGCGCATTAAAACCAATGAAAGATGCGACCACACTGATGTCTGAAGAGTGTAATCCAACAGTCTCTCTCATCGCTCCTCTCATCGCACAACTTCTCCAAAACTTGACAGACACCATCAGAGACTCACCCATGGTTCATGAGATCAAGAATGCTGTCAGAACAGGTCTCATGAACAGGTACAGCAGTGAGGCAGGGTTAGGGTTAGGGTTAGGGTTAACCCTAACCCTAACCCAGAAGATGCTTTTTACAGCCTCTGCCCTGGATCCCCGCTTTAAGGGATTGCCTCTTCTGATGGAGGAGGAGAGATTGGATGTATACAAAGGAGTGACTGAGGAGGCAGCATCCTTGGAGGTAATTTCATCATGTTTATTGTTAAATGTATAAAATTATAAGAAATTTAAAATGATCATAACAACAGTAAAAGTTTTAAGATTGAATAAAAACACTTTATAGGTGTGAGCTGTTGCATTGACTGGTACACTATCTGCTAAGTTAATGCTTTTTTCTATTTTCAATTTTTTTGGTCCAACACAGAATGAGTGTGTTCTGACCAGGAGGACAAAAGTGGTTGAAGCGCCTGAGCGAACAGGAATTCTGGAAGAGGAAACACCAATGGAAGGCAGCCCCTCTGCTCCCAAAAGAAAGGCCTCATCGCTACTTGTGAGGGACAGTCTTTCAGTGATACTGAAGGTACAGCAGAACCCAAGACCCCCTATGCCATGTGTAACCCACCTGATAGGTAAGTAGCACGGGACCAGAATACTCTAGATTCACAAGAGGGAGTGATGAAGAGTAGGATTATACACCGATTGAGTAAGAGGAGAAACACACAGAGATAAGTTTTGTAATGTAATGTTACTGTATTAACACATGAAAAATAAACAGTTTTACAAATATGGCCGGCCTTCAGTTTGTTTTCTTTTAAAATGTCTTTTTAAATTGGGTGCACCCTTTACAAAATAAATTGTCTCTTGTTCTCCAAGGGAAAAATAAAGATTGTTCCTTTAATCGTTCTGAGTCTTTCTGAGTCCTACCACACCGACAGGACGATGGATGACGAAGAGAGGGTCCTCTTCAGTCCAGATCCAGATGTTCACACGGTTGGCTCGCCATCTCCCTTCTGAGGAGAGAATCCAGAATCCAGGGTATCCAAAAAACCCAGCCTGTATAGCACAACAGGCTTAATTAAATCTATTCACTTAACTGTACAGTTTGTATCTTCCAAATATAATCAATTTCAATGTGTAATGTAGCTTTTCACTGTTAACTTATTACAAGATAACTGCTTCATTACAGTGTTAGCATATAAATCCACATGTAAATGATTAAAAAACCACTCACAGTTAAACAGTAAATATCCACATTGGATTAAAGTAAGTAAAATAATGTAATCTTGTAATATCTTGTGCCTGTGTGCAACAGCACTGTACTACACAGAAGAATTAAGCAATCTCATAACCCATGACATTCATCTTAATGATGTCTCTTTCACACATGTAAAGAACAGGCACGTATGCTCTTTTTTCACACACATGCTCGGTGGCTAACCCACCACGAGGGCTAACTCGCGGAGCTAACAGCTAGCTACCATCCGGGGAAATAAAAGAAGAAACAAAGGTAAGGTTCCCAGGGTCGCTTCTCCATGGTCCACCAGACACTCAGGTATCGGCCCACACAGTTCCTCTTCCTCCACAGTTCCTCAGTGTGCACGATATCAAGTAATTTTTCAGACTTTTTCCGAATCCAACTTCTGTGTGTCTGTTCCCGTCCTGCCGCCGCTCGGTGCTCTGTGTGTATCACTGCGCGTCTCTACACTTCTATGAGCGAATTAAATTTCTTTCCCTTCACAGAACCTCTCTTAAAGTGAAATTAGACCTCTGGGATAAAGTAAATACATACATAAAATACAGGAAGAAATAAAGATTACAATTAGTAATTAAATGAAAATTATGCTCAATTAAAGAAAAATTTAAAAAAATAAAATATTTCTAACTGTTATAACATTTTTTCTTATTCAGGTAGGTAACAGGTAGGTTCTTTTTCTCTTTTTTTCAGGTTACAGAACTAACATATTTCTCTTTTTTTTCAACAGGTTACACAGGGCTGAAGAGGAAATGAACAAATATCACAAAGCCTCATCCCTGCCTCTGACTGTGGACCCTTTAAACTGGTCGCAGGTCCACAAGGTCACATTTCCCCTCCTCTCTCGGCTGTCAAAACGATACTTGTGTATCCCTGGCACAAGCGTATCTGTAGAGCGTGTTTTCTCCACTGCAGGAGATGTGGTCACTGCAAAAAGATCCACTCTCAAACCAGAGCATGTAGATCAACTGGTGTTCTTGCACAGAAACCTACAACTTCCCAAATGCTGAAACTAATACTTGTAATGTTTTGCACTTTCAGGAAGTGCCCAGTGCTGTTATTTTATGCTATAGCTTTTATTTAGTATATTTTAGCACTGCAGAATGTTTTGTTTTTGAAGCTTGACCATATTCACACAATAAGTAGGCCAGGCCTATACTATTTATTTCTGTTTATAATTTAATGTAGGCCTAATGGTCAAAATTTCTGTTTACATGTTATATTATGAACAAGTGAACAACGCCATAAAAAATTTGTAATTCAGTGCTACTTGGTGTCTACTGTATTCCAGATTCAATGTGATGTTTGCCATACTCAGGAAATGCACTTATTTGTTTACAGATCTGTTGCACTGCATAACTACATGAGTTTTAGTATTTGCTGTCATAAATACTGTTGTCTGCTGTGTTCAGACTCAAGTTTTGTGAAATTAAAAAAGGGAGCTTATATCTGACTGCTTGTATTTGTTGATGAAAACAAAGCCATGTGAAGTGATATAGAAAATTGATGTGATGCACCGTGATGCATCGAGATATCGAATCGAATCGAATCGAATCGTTGACATGATAATCGTAATTGAATTGAATTGTGAGATCAGTGAAGATTCACACCTCTAGCAATTACTGATTGAAACTGCAGAACAAAATGTTAAAATATTTTTATAAGCATGGTTGTAGAAAATGAAAAAGCTAGAACATGGCCTGTAGGTTTACTATCATGTAACGAGCCAATCAAATTATATGAACTATTTATAAGACTGCAGAGACAAAGTGAATCCAGGTCTCTTCCTGTACCAGAAAGTTTCTGAGTCACCTCACACAACTTATAATACATTCATGACATTTATGACTAAACAGGGCACTCAACAGTCTTTTCTTCATAGCCCTTACAAAAATGTTCCTATGCAGTAATTGTAGTACCTTTAATCTTGCTTGTTATCTTACACAACTTTTCCTTAATATACTTCACTTAGTTTGCTATGAAATCCTGTTCATTACATCTGCTTCTCCAGATTGACGAACCAGAGACTAAAAGAAGAATATCACTTTTTATCATAATGTAGGACTAAGGGTGAAGACACAGAACACCCTAGACGGAGCCACCACCTCTGTTTTCTAGAGAGGAATCCCACAGAAGGAGCACAATGTTAAAGGAAAATTCTGGCTCACTCAGTAAATCTTGGGTCTTATTTTAGTAACTTTGGTCCTTATTTCTGACAGTTGGTGTATAATTGTACTCAACTAATTGCTGAGATATGATCATGTGTGACATTGCCACAATATAACGAAGAAAATAAGCAATCAGATAGGTTGTAACGAAGCCAACAGTTTATCCAGATGATCTAAATCACTTTATTTCATCCCTCATTGCAAAGGAAATCAGTGTGTGCACAACTATAATGCAGTAGGCCGAAGTTGAAGACTGTAAACTGTCATGGATGTTTACCACAGACAGTTTGGTTTGAATCTGAACATTCAGTTTGTTCAGAAAGAAAACATGTTTTCTTTTCCAAATACATGGATCTTATCTGAGGGTTTGTCTGATCATCTGACTATTGTCACCTGTTTATTTTGATTGATTGGGTGGGTCTTATCTATTATCACAAGGTTTCAGACACAAGCTCATTAAAAATGGCCTAAGAGCTCCAGTGTGACTATTTTCACCTGGATGCAAAAAGACACTCAGATTTTTTATTCAAGAAAATGTTTAAATATTAACATTTGTAGACTTGTACTTGCCAGCTATTGCTTCAACACACATGACTCACAAGATGGCATGGGCCAGCAAATTAGAATATTATGGTAAAGGTATTACATCACCAATTACTAATATATTACCCATGTTTACATGTGATGGTGTCACATGAAGTGGGTGTGAGGACTGAGCTCATAAACTCTGTGAACATCGCAAGACCTTCACTGTCATTCGAACACAAACTGAAGAAGCTTTTGAGCTGCAATCAACAGGTTCATATTTTCTGCTTTTTAAATGCTTCTCTAAAATGTATGAAAATCAGTCTCACACCAACATCACTGTTGGACCGCAGTATCAAGGGGTAATGGAAAGAGTGTTGTTTGCTATTGTGTCTACAGTGCCATCCTGTGTGTTTCTCTTCATTAATGGGACCATGTTATTCACATTGAGGAGTAAACCAGTGTTTTGTGAGACCTCTCGATACATTCTTCTGTATAACCTCCTTTTTGCAGATACTGTAAACTTGGCTCAGAGCCAGTTACTGTACCTACTGGCTGCTTTTAGAATAAGGCTGACGTATCCTGTGTGTGGGATTCTCGTTATGCTCAACAATCTCGCAACTGAAATCTCTCCTCTCACACTGGTGGTGATGTCTCTGGAGAGATACGTAGCTGTGTGCTACCCACTGAGGCACGCAACCATCATCACCATCAGAAACACAGGGATAGCCATCATTGTGGTTTGGACATTCAGTTCACTAAATGTTCTCATTCGAGTTCTTTTGATGTTAAATTTTCCATTTGAAGAGCTGGAGAGCCTGCAGATGAAAGACTTTTGTGGCAAAGAAAGCTTGTTGCGTGCAATTTCTGATCTTTATGACAGAGCCTCCACTTATTTTCTGTTTGTTTCAGCTGGTATGACAGTCACTTGCTCCTACATTGGTGTGATAGTAGCAGCCAGGTCAGCCTCTACAGACAAAGCTTCAGCCCAAAAGGCTCATAACACACTGCTGCTACATCTGGTGCAGCTGGGCCTCAGTCTCACGTCGACTATACACAACCCCTTGCTCATAGCGATCTCAAAGGTCTTAGACAGGATAATGATTGTGCGCATACAAATTGTCCTGTATGTTTGTATTATAATCTTCCCAAGATGTCTGAGTGCTCTAATCTATGGAATCAGAGATCAGACCATCAGACCCGTCCTCATGTACCATCTCTGCTGTCAGTGGAAACCCTCAACTCTTCTGTCAGATGCCCCAACCAAGGCAAAAATCAGCATACTAATCACTTCATAGATAGAGATTATCTTCAACAAAATCTTGTTTACTGCATGACACTTACGACCTACAATATATAAATACTTACACTGGACAGGTATGACTACAGGTGAGTGAGTGACTATTATTTTTGTTTGGTGGTGGACAAAACATTAGAAACACTTTTCAATATAATGCAGTCCAGTCCAAGAACATTGCAAACTATAATCTCAATCATAAATCTGTAGTTAAATCAATTCTTCTTTTTGAGGATCAATCAAAACTCAACATTCATATTTTTGTAAAGCTACAATTTATGGCTGAGCTGTCTTGGATTGCATCAGATTTTACAGGTGTAATGAAGAAAGTGGTCACTGACAGCTGTATGAATATAGTTACTGAATGACTGAAAATATTTGAATAGAACATCCAAATTAACTTTAATTAAATGTCAACAACATTGCAGGCCACAATGTTAAAATGTTAAATGTATATTTTTATTTTACATATTAAAATGGATAACAATACACACTGTTTGCAAATACCTACATAAAATAATTCAACAAACCAAATGTCTGCAATTACTGACTGAAACTGCAGGACAGATTGTTAAAATAATTTTGGCCTGTAGGTTTAGAACTTGAACATGAACTATACCAAAAGGTGATTCCAGGCCTCTTACCAGCAAGTTTCAGAGTCACCTCACAGACCTTATACTACATTCATGACATTTGTAACTGTATGAAAAACTCCTTTTAAAATTGTTCATATGCATTAATTGTAGGATTACTTACTATTATTTTATTACTTACTATAATTGCATCTGTTTCACTGAAGTGAGGAACCAGAGGCTAACAGAGGTATATCACCTTTCTATCATAATGTAGGGTAAAGACATATTAAATATAACAACCTCGACAGAGCCATCACCTCCACCTCTGTTTTCTAGAGAAGAATCCCACAGAAGGAGCACAATGTTAAAGGACAATTCTGGCTCACTCATTAAATCTTGGGTCTTATTTTAGTAACTTTGGTCCTCATTTGTGACAGCTGGTATAACATTGTACTCAACTAATTGCTGAGATATGACAATGTGTGACACAATGTGTGCCACAATCTCAAAAACAAGACAATGTCAAAATCTAATATAGGGCTGGACTGCCTATGGTCCTGATTTTATCCTCATTTTATGACTGTCTGACAAAATCACCAAACACATAAATTAAAGACAAAGTGTCGTGATTTCACCTGTATTTACTTGTTAAATGAGAAAGTTAGAATCAAAAGAATATCTTTATTATTCTCTCACACATCTAACAAATCTTATTTTGTCTCTCAAACAGCAGACAGCCTTCATCTGTGATCCAGAATAGTTTAGCCTTTATGTACCTCAACTCAAGAACATAACAGGCTTTTATTTGAGACAGGCTTCTCTCCTACTCTCTGAGCTCACATGCAGTATTTAATACACCTGGATTTACCAATAAAGCTGTTCTCATTCACATATTTTTCTGTTTCTGTTTTCAGACAACGGAGCATTGACATAGTGACTGAAACAGGGCCCATTAAGACTACATGTTAATCTCCAAGCCATTTCCAAGCTGCTTTGCACTGCTAAAATCCTGATTTTATAACTGCAACGTCTGACAAAATCACCATACACATAAATTAAAGACAAAGACTGAGCTGTGACTTCGGCTATGTTGACTTGTAAATTTATCATTCTGAGAGAAAGTTAGAAGCAACAGAATCCTGTCTATATGTTGTCTTTCTGACAGAGCACAGTCTTTGCCTTCGAAACAAACTCCTGCTGCGCCTCTCTGCCACTCACTGAACCAAGGGTGTAGGTTTGCATATGGACGGCAGGGACATGAATAAAGTCATATCAGATGACTCCTATGTGCCCTGGGATGTACAATAGTTTAGTTGCTTTAAAACTGTCACTGCAGTAGTCTTGCAGCTTGGATTGTTTGGCTAAGCACATAAACTATACTGCAAACTTCTAACTAACTAGTTAACTCTCCGCTCTGGTCACCAGCATCACTGCTCTCTCTCTCTCTCTGTCTCTCTCTCTGCTGTCTCTTACTGCTTAATGTGCAAGTTTAGTTTCCACATACTGTATGTATACGCATGCATATAATGTTGTATGATGTTCTCTGAAATGAAATGTATTTACATATTTTTAGATTCATCATGATAACATGATATATCTTAATTGCTACATGATAACAGACTTCATCTGGAAACATCTTTTTTATTTATATTAAAAAGTCAATAATATATGTATTTGTTTTATTTTGTTGTTTCGTTATCAGAAAGTGAAGTTATTTATTTGTAGACATCAAATCACTCGATGGCTGTTGTGTCCTAGAATTTTTGTGACACTTCAGTCCAAATGGCCTTGGCCCCTAGAATGAAGAAATTCCTTGTCTCTTCACCAGCCTTACATTATGAGATTGTTAATAATGATGCATCAATGGATTAGCAGCATTTTACAGATGTAGCTGGTCAATTTGCTAGTTTAGCTAGGAGCTAGTTTTAATTGTGAAAACAAGGGGAGGATGGGAACTGCAAAACTGGTAGGCCTACTGACTATAAAAATATTCACACTGGATGCAAAAATATTCTTAGTTTTTATGTTAACAAGTGATTTCCTAGAGTTTGCTTTTAGTCTTTGATCTGTTATTGTGTATAGTTTTAATTGTATGTAAATACAGGTCTGATGTCTTAATAAACATTCAGCTGACTTCATTAAAAAATTGTTGTCTATATACTCCAAAAGTTTTGGAGGGTTGGCAGGGTTGTTTTGTACCTACCAATGTTGAGACAAAATCTATCTATGCCCTTGCAGTGAAAGGAGTAGACACAGAGTGTGTTTTTGTTATGTTTATTTTTATGAAAAAAAGACTCAATGCCATTAGGTGGCAATACTTTCTGATATACATGCGCTGACAGTTTGAGCAGAACACAGGTATTCAGGAAGCGTGTTCCACACATGGTGAGCATAGTAACTAAAAGCTGTCTCACCTTGCATGGTTTTGATTCTGGGAGCACTAGTAGTAAGCTGCTGCTGCATCTGGTGCAGCTGAGCCTTAGTGTCTCACTGACGATACACAAACCCTTGCTCTTCTCTATTTCAAAAAGCCTTAATAGGGTCAGACTTGTACATATAAAGAGAGTGATTTATCTGTCTATTATCTTCCTCCCCAGATACCTGAATGCTCTGATGTATGGTCTCGAAACAATTTATTTTTAGCTGAAATGAGCACAGACTGTAAAATGAGCTTTAAGTTCATCACAGTACACTAGTAAAATTACTATGACCCTTGAACTGTCATTTGAGATATGAGCTTCGACAACCAAAAAGAAGGCGACAGGGGGAATGAAAGGGGATTATTTTAGGCAGATTCTACTTGCACCCAGGTGTCAGCAATGCCGTTTTCATAGCTGATAGATAGCCAATGCAGCTATTTACACCTGGGTTTTAGGCTCTCCTGGACCACTTCAATGAGTCACATGGTATTCAGGAAGATTGTTCCAAAGGTAGGGAGCAGGCAGAAAAGCTATCCAACACATGGTTAATGTTGTGAAAGGGTCTGTTTCAACCCAAACCATGATCTTTTCCTCAACCTAACCAAGTAGGTTTGGTGCATAAACCTAACCAAATACTTTTGGTTCCTAAACCTTACCAAACTACGACTAGAAACCGAATATTACAAGAAAATAAAACCAATATATGTCAACCAAGTCTATGAATAAGTAAATAACAGCTTTTGATACAAACAGGAGACATAACCCACTCCTAAAGCCTCTCTACTATGGCATTTAATAAGCACCTAATGGCAGCAGACATTGGCAACACCACCCAACTTAGGCCATCCTGTACACTGTTTCTTAACAGTGTAAAAATCAAGGCACTTAGGGAGCCACTGGGCTTTCCATATGGGTATAGACAGCCAAATAGCTGCAGTGGGACAATTCTCACCTTGATGCAAACAGACACTTACATTTTTTATGCAAGAAAATCCATAAAACAGATGAGGGAATAGAACACAGGATTTACAAAAATGGAAAATGTGACAAGACATCTGACTTACAATGACATACTTTTGATTAATATCAATTAGATACTTGCCAGCCATAGCTTTAAGACACATGACTCACACGATGGCATGGGACAGAAAATTGGAATATTATGGTAGAGTAATCACATCACCAACTACTAATATGTTGTAGACTGACTGTGCTTTTGTGCTGCAATTACATTAACAGGTTAATATTTTTAGTTTATGTAATGCTTCTCTAAAATGAATGAAAATCAGTCTCAGACCAACATCACTGTTGGACTGTTGTATCAGGGGTTACTGGGATTAGTGTTGTTTTCAGTTATGACTACAATGCTATTCTGTGTGTTTCTCTTCATTAATGGGACCATGTTATTCACATTGAGGAGTAAACCAACCTCCTATCAGACCCGTCCCTGTGTACCATCTCTGCTGTCAGTGGAAACGCTCACCTTTTCTCTCAGATACCCAAACCAAGTCAAAAATCAGCATTCTTATCGCTTCATAAATAAATATTATCTTTAACAAAGATAAATCAAGTTCAAGGTCGAGGATAAAGTCATTATCATTGCCTGTACTGTGGCTGGACATCACAGCCCATGTCAGCTGGTATTTAGTCACTCTCCTTCAACTCTTTGTTTTTGCCCCATGTCGCAGCAGATTGGTCTCGTGTGCTATGTAAAGTGATAAATGCAGGCAGTCTCTCTTTGATGCCCACAGAAAAAGCTAATATCAGTGTATGCTTTATTTTGAAATAGTTTCACTGCTTTATTTTGCTGTCAAACGGTCCTTTCCTTTGGAACTACAGTTTGGAAACAGTTGAACCACCGTATTACCACACCTTGGTCCACAGCTGCCCATGTGCACATCCGCAAGGGAGTGTAACCAAGGCCATAGATAAACAGATCAATATGAATGGTATCAAAGTGGTTATAATTCACAGTAAATATAACAGTCAAAAGCAAAATGTACTCACAGAACTTAAAGTTGTGTCATAAGTATATTCATAAAAAGCACTCCTACTTTATGGATAATATGATGAAGTGGGTGTGGGTATTGGCCAGGTGGTGGAAGGCAGATTACATCACCCAGTAATAATTTAAAATGCTAGCGTGTGATGTTAAGTGGATGAGAGGAGAGAGTTTATAAGCAATATGTGAGGGCAGGCAAACCCTGCAGACCAGCACTGCTCACATGAAAACAAGCACAGCCTCTACCCTGATAAAAAAGTATGTGGATGATTTTGGTTCATGGTTTTACACGTAAACTATGTGGCATTCTGTGCTCTAATGATGGCATACATTCATTGCTCTAGGAGTTCAGACAGAACAAGATTTATTCTGCTTTTGCTGTCCAATTATATCAAGTGGTTGACATTTTATATGTCTCTTCAGTTCTTTTCTAAGATGTCGAATGCAAGTCAATCTCAGACCAGCTTCACTGGACGGGGTATACTGGAAAGAGTGTTTTTTTCCACTGTCACTACAGTACCATGTTTTGTGTTCCTCCTCATTAATGGGACCATGTTATTCACCTTGAGGAGTAAAACGGTGTTTTATGTAACCCCCCGCTACATTCTTCTGTATAACCTCCTTTTGGCAGACACTGTACAGCTGGCACTGAGCCAGTTACTGTACCTACTGGCTGCTTTTAGAATAAGACTTACATATCCTGTGTGTGGTGTTCTCACCATGCTTGCTGACCTCACTGAGGAAATCTCTCCTCTCACACTGGTGGTGATGTCTCTGGAGAGATATGTAGCTGTGTGCTACCCACTGAGGCACGCTGCCATCATCACCATCAGAAACACAGCAGTGGCCATTGTTGGGGTTTGGGCCTTCAGTTCTCTAAATGTCCTGACACAAATTCTTTTATTGTTAGATTTTCCATTTGAACAGAAGGAGAGCCTGCAAATGACAGAATTTTGTGCCAAAGGAAACATGCTGCTTGGCCGGCTGTCTGATGATTATGAGAAAGCCTGTACTTGCTTTCTGTTTATAATCGCAGGTGTGGCAATTATGTGCTCCTATATTGGTGTGATGATAGCTGCCAGGTCTGCCTCTACAGACAAAGCTTCAGCCCGTAAGGCTCGTAACACACTGCTGCTGCATCTGGTGCAGCTGGGCCTCAGTCTCTTCTCAACTATACAGAACCCCTTGCTCATAGCGATCTCAAAGGTCCTGGACAAGATCATTTTCGTGCGTATTCAGATTGTTTTTTATGTGTGTATCGTCATCTTTCCAAGATGTCTGAGCGCTCTCATCTATGGCATTAGAGATCAGACCATCAGACCCATTCTCATGTACCATCTGTGCTGTCACCTGAAACTATCAGTTATCCAAACCAAGTCTGAGGTTTCACCCTAGGATACTTCATCTTTAAGGATACCTTTGCATTTTCAAGCCTTTTTTTTTTTTGGAAGTTATTTTATTTTATTTTTTTTTAAGTTGTTTTTTTTTTTTTGCCTTCGGGGCAGCTTTTATTTACAGGACAGTGAAGAGTGAATAACATGCAGAGTTCGGCCAACCAGGAGTCAAACAAGGGACTTGTCTGCTTGGAGCATTTGCACTCGTGGTATGTGCCCTAACCAGTCAGCTATTGGGTCGCCACTTCAAGCCTTTCTTAAAACTATACTTACAAGCCCATATGAACATTAAAACAGTTTTTGGTTCCTACAATTGTGACCAAAAATCTGTCCTCCTGACCACAGTGGCCGTAAAGAGATCCCTTCTTTATGCTATGTCATTGTTAGAGATGGGAGACAAATTCTACCATCTTCATGCTGTATTAAAGTTTAGCTGTGGCTAATATGAGACTTCAGCAGTCTGGGTTCTGGATCTTTCAAGTTGCAGTATTTTACATATACAATAAAATTCCCTCTTAGAGGGAATTTTGTTGCAACACAAAACTAACATATGTTAAATCAGACTCATATTGGCTTTAGTTGAACTTATGAAAGAATTCAACTTATGATTTTCTTCTCAATTTCTTCAATTGGCACATTATGAAAGGATTCTTCAGGGCCAGTATGGAGAGGAAGAACAATTACAGTCAATTACATGTCATATAATGTGAAATGTGAGTATTGTTTTAAGATAGACTTGAAAAAATGTGAACCTATCCTCAAATTTTTAAAAAATATAATTGTTTTTTATTTAAATATGGAATAGAGTATTTGTAGCATTATATATTTTTGTTAAGTAAAATGATGTAATGTGGACTGCGACTGCACATGTACTATGTTTTACACAAGAAAATTAGAGCAAGGAGCTGAAGAACAGACACACTGTAAATCAATGGTGAATCAAGACATCTTCATCACAATGTTAAATTCTGTACAGTGCCTCTTGTCTAGTACAGTACATCTATCTATCTATCTATCTATCTATCTATCTATCTATCTATCTATCTATCTATCTATATTATATCACCTAAATACAGCAGAACTGGGGAACTACAAGAATGCTAACTATCTTTATGTCACACAATACAAATGAGCAGCCTGAGTAACCAGCATTCCAAATTAAGATCACATTAAAATGTTGATTACAAACAACAATATTGTTGTCATTATTATAATGAACATCAGAATCAGAATCAGAATCAGAATCAGTTTTATTGCCAAGTATGTTTTCACATACAAGGAATTTTTTCTGGTGATTGGTGCAATTGAGGATCAGAGGGATCAGCAACAGTGGGGCTCTCTAGCCTTGTTGATGAGGCTAATAGCAGATGGGAAGAAGCTATTTTTGTGGCGAGAGGTTTTGGTCCTGAAGGACCGCAGCCTCCTGCCAGAGGGGAGTGTCACAAAAAGTTTGTGTCCAGGGTGGGAGGAGTCAGCTACAATCTTCCCTGCACGCCTCAGAGTCCTTGAGGCGTACAGGTCCTGGAGGGATGGAAGATTGCAGCCAATCACCTTCTCCGCAGAGTGGATGATACGCTGCAGTCTGTTATTGTCCCTCTCCGTGGCAGCAGCGTACCAGATGGTGATGGAGGAGGTGAGGATGGACTCGATGATGGAGGTGTAGAAGTTCACCATCATAGTCCTTGGCAGGTTGAACTTCTTCAACTGCCTCAGGAAATACATCCTCTGCTGATTTTTTCTTGATGAGGGAGCTGATGTTCAGCTCCCATTTGAGATCCTCTGTGATGGTGGTACCCAAGAAGCGGAAATGCTCCACGGTAGCCACGGGGGAGTCGCACAGGGTGATGGGGTTGGGTGGGGCTGGGCTCTTCCTGAAGTCCACTATCATCTCCACTGTCTTCAGAGCGTTTAGCTCTAGGTTGTTCTGCCTGCACCAGGTCACCAGACGGTCAGTCTCCCACCTGTAGGCAGACTCATCGCCATCAGAGATGAGTCCAATGAGAGTGGTGTCGTCTGCAAACATCAGGAGCTTGACAGACTGATGGCTGGAGGTGCAGGTGTTGGTGTACAGGGAGAAGAGCAGAGGAGAAAGAACGCAGCCTTGCAGGGATCCAGTGCTGATGGTCTGGGAGTCAGACACGTGCTTTCCTAGCTTCACGTGCTGCCTCCTGTCAGACAGGAAATCGGTGATCCACCTGCAGGTGGAGTCAGGCACGCTCAGCTGGGAGAGCTTGTCCTGCAGCAGAGCCGGGATGATGGTGTTGAAGGCAGAGCTGAAGTCCACTAACAGGATCCTGGCATAGGTCCCTGAGGAGTCCAGGTGCTGGAGGATGAAGTGGAGAGCCATGTTGACACCTCTGGTGTTGCCAGAAGGAAGCGCTTTGTTGCAGTATGTTGATGATATTTTGCTTGCAAGTGAGACCAGAGAGGGATGCGTTAAAGCTACTCTGGCTCTTCTGACCCACTTGGCTGAACAGGGGCACAAAGCTAGCCTGTCCAAACTGCAGTTTGTTGCCACAGAGGTCACATTTCTGGGTCACGTGATCTTCACTGAGGGAAAAGCCCTCTCATCAAAGAGAATTGGAGTGATTCAAAAAATTCTGAAACCGGTGACAAAGAAACAGGTGATGTCATTTTTGGGCATGACAGGCTATTGCAGACAATGGGTCGCTCATTATGCTGAAATTGAGGCACCATTAGCAGCAATCGCTCATGGGAAAGGCCTGAAAGCATCAGACCCTGTCACCTGGACTGTGGAGGCTGAAAAAGCTTTCATTGACTTGAAATTGACTTTACAGACACCTCCGACACCTGCCTGACTGCTCACGACCTTTCACTCAGACTGTTGACGAAAAGGGGGGTTTCATGACTTCTGTGTTACTGCAAGACCACGGGGGCAAACCAAGACCTGTAGCTTATTTCTCATCTAAGCTTGACTCTGTAGCTGCAGGTCTGCCTCACTGCCTCAGAGCTGTAGCAGCTGCAGAGAAGGCAGTCATAGCGTCACGTGACATAGTGGGATACTCTGATTTACTAGTCCCACATGCAGTGTCTCTTATCCTCCTCGAGCAGAAAACTTCACATTTGTCTGCTGCGAGGTGGCTACGATATAATGCTGTTTTGTTAGAACTGCCTAACGTTAAGGTAAAGAGATGTACTGTTCTTAACCCTGCTACTCTTTTACCAACAGCTGAGGATGGAGAGCCACACGACTGTGTGGCAACAATAACATCTATTTGTTCCCCAAGCCCTGATTTGACTGATGTGCCCATTGAAAATGCTGATTTTGATTTCTTTGTTGATGGTTCTGCTTCTAGGGATCCAGACACAGGAAAGAACATCGCAGGTTTTGCTGTCACAACTCTCCATGACACTGTCATGGCAAAACCTCTGTCTTCTTCACACTCAGCTCAGGCGGCTGAGTTGGTGGCTTTGACAGAAGCATGCAAGATGGCTAAAGGAAAATCTGTTAACATTTACACAGACAGCAGATATGCTTGGGGTGTAGTTCATGACTTTGGGCAAATGTGGAAAAACAGAGATTTTCTCACTTCCACAGGGAGACCGATAGCTCATCATGTGCTGGTTGCTGCTCTCCTCGACGCCATTTTGTTACCTAAACAAATTGCTGTGTGTAAATGTGAGGCTCACACTAACAACACTGACTCCATCTCTCTAGGTAATGCACGAGCAGACGCAGCTGCAAAAGCAGCCTCCAAGCGGCCAGTGTCTCCTGATACACTGGGCGTCTCACTAACCTTCAACTCTACTCCCCTTGTTGTGACTACAGTGGAGATAGCGGACCTGCAGATAAGGGCCTCACAGGCTGAAAAACACTGTTGGAAGAAAGCAGGCTGCTCTGTGGTAGACAGAGTGTGGACAGGCCCTGATGGCCTGCCTTGTCTCCCCAGGTATCTTTTCCCTCACTATGCGAAGTTGACACACGGATTGGATCATGTGTCAAAGGGGGGAATGGTAAGTGAGGTACGGAGACATTGGTTCACAAGAGGGTTCACAACCTATGCCACTGACTTCTGTAAAAGATGTGTGATTTGTTCCACAAACAATGTGGGAAGAGGTTTAAAACTTCCACAGGTTGCTCACCCACCACCAGACAAACCTTTTGATCACTTGCAAATGGATTTCAAGGCAAAGGCCTTGATGTATCTGATAATTCCCAGATGGGGAATTCCAGCAAAAATCAGCTCAGACAATGGAACTCCTTTTGTAAGTGGGGCACTGAAATTGGTTGGTGAGTACATGGGCATTGATTTAAGACAACACTGTGCATACCACCCAGCCTCAGGTGGAGCATGTGAAAGAGAAAATGGCACTTTGAAAAACAAACTCGCAAAGGTGTGCGAGGCCGCTAAAGTGTCCTGGACTAAAGCCCTCCCCATTGTGCTAATGCATATGAGGGCCAGAAGGAGAAGCAGGAGCGGTTTAAGCCCATTTGAAATCCTGTTTGGGAGGCCTCTGAACACTGGGATTGGGCCCGCTAAGAGACAGCTGCCAGACACTGGCCTGTGTGAAGATGAAATGTTACGATATTGTGCAACCTTGTCGTCTGTTTTGTCTGATATTCACAAACAGGTGAAAGCTGCCCTGCCCAGACCAGCAGAGACGAAACTCCATGACCTCAATGTGGGCGACTACATTGTGGTGAAGGACTTCCGACGAAACAACTGGAAAGCTCGCAGGTGGAACGGACCGTTCCAGGTGCTTTTGGTGACAGAGACAGCGGTAAAGGTTGCAGAGAGGGCTACGTGGATACATGCCAGTCACTGCAGACGGGTTCCGGATCCAAACGCACAACATGTACCTGATCGAGAGGCCAAGACCGGCCCATCCCCTTAGGCGGCTCGGATGCGGCCTAAGGGTGGTGACTGGCATCCTGCTGGTCATTTCCATCTGGGTGGGAGTGATTGTGCTGTGCGTGGAGGAAATCCAACGTCAGAGGGTAAAGAACAACAGCACAACAGTCTCACCTCATCCTGACAATGAATCTGAAATAGCACACACACCTCACCGGAAGGTGAGGAGATCTGCTGTGCTTTCTCCCACCACAACATCGAGACTGGAAGACGGACTCCTCTAAAGTTTTTATTTTTCTTACCCAATCAAGTTGATTCTTCAATATCTCAAATAGAGCCAATCAATTTTATATATATATATATATATATATATATATATATATAATCATGGTTTGATTTTATTTTTCCTTTTTTATTCTCATGTTATTCAATTTGTTATAATTCATTGTAATCCTTTTCTTTATTAATTCTCATTATTATACGACAGTAAGTACAGGACAGTGTGAGTTCCAAAAACCAGAGGGTTTTTGTCTTTTATTCATTGTGTGTTATGTTTGAGTTATCTTTGCCATATTATTTGAAGTAGATTAGCTCAGTAGTAGAAACAGGGCTTTTTCCTCATCATATCTAAGGTTTTTCCGTTTTCCTTAGACTAAGTGTAGTTAGACAGATGGGTCTTTTTGCCCCCTCTTTTCAAATGGGGGGGGACTTTTGGCTCCTCTGTGCTTATGGCCTGTGTTCTTCTGCCTGGGGTTTCAACTCCTATGTTGGAGACTGGGAGTGCTGGCGTTTGGCTGGTGCGAGGCAGAAAACAGAGGACATGAGCTAGATAAGTACAAAATTTTCCATTTATTATGGTTTAGCATAAGAATGCTAAAAAGGGTGGAATGTAATGGGAAATTTTGGTATAACTCATGTGTGCCTATTCAAAACTGTGTAACCAATGACAGTGCGGATAGTTCTAATGAAATTTTTGAACCTAACCTTTGTACATCCTTTATGGTTGTGTGAAAGACCTCTGTGTGAACTAATGAAGAACACATGTAGACAATATATGTGGATGTCTTTGCCCTTCTCGTTGTGATAAGTGTGTTGTTCATACATTGCGTTGGGGGAGAAGCAAGCAGGTGAAGACTCAGCACAGAGACAATCCCGTGAGAAAGAGTATCGTATTTTGTCTTTGTGGAATGTGTTTTTGGAACTATAAGACTGTGGTCCTGGGTAACATCTTCAGGCCACTCACTCACTGACTGTACTGCTGTTCGGTTGTGTTTGTGTGACTCCATTCATGAATGTTTATTAAACTCAAGAAAGACAGCTGACGCGTGAAGATCTTCTTTTTCAATTATTGAACAAGGTGAAACATTTTTGCCACCACAGTCATCTACAGACCTGTTGGCTCTGTAGGCGAACTGCAGGGGGTCCAGGAGTGGGTCAGTGATGGATTTGAGATGGGACAGGACAAGGCGCTCAAATGATTTCATGACCACAGAGGTCAGGGCAATGGGTCTATAGTCATTTAGTCCTGTGGGCCTTGGTTTTTTGGGGACAGGGATGATGGTGGTGGATTTGAAGCAGGCTGGCACGTGGCAGGTCTCCAGTGAGGTGTTGAAGATGTCCGTGAACACTGGAGACAGCTGATCAGCACAGTGCTTCAGGGATGATGGAGAGACAGAGTCAGGACCGGCTGCTTTGCGGGGGTTCTGCTTCTTAAAAAGCCTGTTTACATCTCTCTCTAGGATATAGAGAGACGTTCCTTTGGTAGGGGAGGTGGAGGGGGGTTCTGATGTGGCTCTGATGTGGAGGTTAGTGTCAGGCTTGTCCCACTGTCTTTCAAAGCGGCAGTAGAACTCATTCAGATCGTTGGCCAGATGGAAGTCGTTAATGGAGTGGGGGGGGGTTTAGGTTTGTAGTTAGTGATCTGTCTGAGCCCTTTCCAGACAGAAGCAGAGTCGTTGGCTGAGAACTGGAGCTGAAGTCGTTTAGCTTCTCTCACCGCCTTGCTAAACCTGTACTTGGACTCTTTAAACCTGTCCCTGTCCCCACTCCTGAAAGCTTCCTCCTTTTGCCTCCTGAGCTGACTGAGCTTAGCTGTGAACCAGGGTTTGTCATTGTTATAACTCACCCTGGTGCATGATAGGATACAGCAGTCCTCACAGAAGCTGATGTATGACGTCACAGCCTCTGTGAACTCATCCAGACTGTTGGAAGCAGTCCTGAACACCTCCCAGTTAGTGCAGTCCAAACATGCCCGCAGATCCTCTATGGCTTCACTGCTCCACTGCTTCGATGTCCTCACGACAGGTTCACACAGTTTTAGTTTCTGCCTGTATGTGGGAATCAGGTGGACCATGACATGGTCAGAGTGGCCCAGTGCAGCCCGGGGGACGGCGTGATAAGCACCACTGATTGTGGTGTAACAGTGGTCCAGAGTGTTCCCCTCTCTGGTCGGGCAATTAACAAACTGTCTGTATTTGGGCAGTTCGTGGTTGAGGTTACCTTTGTTAAAGTCACCAAGGACAATAACTAAGGAGTCCGGGTTGGTCCGCTCCACACACAGTATCTGCTGTGGCCTGTGGTGTAAACACCGACCAGGATGAATGAGGTGAACTCACGGGGGGAGTAGAAGGGCCTGCAGTTTATGATGAAAGTCTCCAGGTCAGGAGAACAGTGCTGTAGGATCACTGTCACGTCTCTGCACCAGCCACTGTTAGCATAAAAACAGATTCCTCCACCTTTCGTTTTGCCGGACAGCTCTGTGTCGCGATCCGCTCTGAAGAGTTAGAAGCCGGCCAGCTCCAGCGCAGAGTCCGGAATCGATCCACACAGCCACGTCTCCGTGAAGCACAGGATGGCAGATGAAGAAAAGTCTCTGTTCTTCTGCACCAGTAGCTGAAGTTCATCCAGTTTGTTGGGCAGTGAATGCACCTTGGAGAGAAAGATACCTGGGAGCGGTGTGCGGAGTCCGCGCCGGCGGAGACGCGCAGGCGCACCGGCACGTTTTCCTCTCCTCCGGCGTTTCACTGCGAGAGCAACGGTCAGTGACCTCTGACCAAAATGTCCAATAATTTGGTCGAGAAAGGTGGAAAAAATCCTCTGGAGTTGTTTCTCTGATGTTAATGAGCTGTTCTCTGGTGAAAGAGCTCCGGAAACCAAGGCAGAAAACTGAATTTATAAAGAAAATAAGGCAAAAAAGTGCGCACCAACACACAGAGGCAGCCATCCACGGCGCCATGGCAACAGAAACTATCAATGGAGAACTCTTAATATGTTATGTTTCACTTGTAATATTATGTCTGGTATTGGACTCGAGAGTCCAGTCTCAACTATTTTTTAATAATGAGACTTGTTTCAGTCTGAGGGTTCTTTTGCCCCAGACTTGCTTTGGCCTTACTCATCTAGACTTCTAAGTCCAGTTTGTTTCTCAATCTCTTTCTCTCTCTCTCTCCCCCATGTGCTCCTGTGCTTCTGCATTTGTGTGCAACTTGCCCCTCCTCTGTCTGTTTGCCCCGCTGTGAAAAATGTCTGTCTCTACCATGTTCAGCATGGCCACTGCACTTTGATAGCACACCACAAAGACTTTGGCTTTTTGGCAAGGAGCAGCACACCACCAAGCTTGTTCAGTCATGTTTTTACCATCTCAGTCATATTTCTAAAATACCATCATTTTTACCTTTTAAAGACATAGAGAATATTTTACACATTTTCATTTCATCACGCCTGGATTACTGCAACAGTCTTTTTACCTGTCTAAACCAGAAATCTACTGATTGTCTACAGACTGTACAGAACTCTGCTGCCAGGCTTTTAACCCCAACCAGGAGACTTAAGCACATCACTTCTGTTTCAGCCTCCTTACATTGGCACCCTGTATGTTTTAGAATAGATTTTAAGATTTTATTGATTACTTTTAAAGCTCTCTGTGGCCTCTCTCCCAGTTACATCTCTGACCTTTTGGTTTCATACTCCCCTCCGCTCACACCCTGAGATCCTCGGGCAAAGGACTTTTGTCTGTCCCTGAGACCCAGCTAAAAACAAAAGGGGGCAGAGCCTTTTCAGTAAGGGCCCCGAGGCTCTGGAATGATCTGTCCAAAGATATCAGGTCAGCTGGGTCCAAAACCTCTTTTAAGACTCATCTTAAAACACACTTTTATCAGAAAGCTTTTTCTGGTTTTACCTTACCTTGAAATTTTTTATTTCTTTTATTCTCAATCTGTTTTGTTTTGTATACACCTGAGTGTTTTAATTTTTTAACCTATTCTGCCCTCTTTGTCAAGCACTTTGTAATGCAGCGTTTGAAAATTGATATAGATGTTGTATAGATGTATAGATGCACTTGTGGAGACAAACAACCTCCAGACATGAATGCTCGACATTGATGGATAATTTGGGATTCTGCAAACAGTGTTTGTAATAATGGATGTTCCCTAACTTCTTTAGCATGATGAACATGTGTTATGCAGCTGAATAGTGCAACTACAGCAGACCAGAGGAGCCTTTTTTCTTCAGATATTATTCTGTAGGCTGCAGCCTAAGGTCAACATCACTGCTGGTCTGCAGTATCAAACATCACAGGCGGTAATGTTGTTTGGTGACAATTTCTAATGCGCACTCCAGTACGCAAAGAAATTTACAATTTATTTCCTTAACATGATGCCACATACCCTACAATGTTGCTACATATTTAAGATAACAATACTAATCTGTGTTTAATCTGTGTTTATGTACTTACTAAAAAGTGACAAGACTAGAAGAGAAGATGTAATTAAATATGCATTTCTTAAAATGTCTTTTAATTTTTCATAAAATAAATCTGATCATGTGTTATGTGCTGCTATTGCATAATATCACAGTAGTTTTCTGATTTTGTTTGTCAGCTGTCCACAGACACTTACGATAATGACAAGGAAACTGTGAAACTTTACTGTTTAGATGAAAAGGGTCATCTTGCTTTACAAAAGGGGTGGGGTACACCCTGGACAGGTCGCCTGTTTATCGCAGGGCTAACACATAGAGACAAACAACCACACACAGGCAATTGTGTGTGTGACAATTTAGAGTCACCAGTGTACCCGGTGGGAAGCCACAGACATGGGGAGAACATGCAAACTCTACACAGTGTATACTGTCAGACACAGGTGAACACACACACACACACACACACACATAAATGTTTGAGTTTGTTCACTCACATAAATAAATAGACATTAAATTAATTAAAGTAAAAATGACATGGTGTTGTTCCATTACCTGAGGTAAAAACACATCTGAGTGACTTTATTTTGTTCATGTTCATTTTCCATATTAAAATACTCATATTGTCTAACATTTGAAACCTTAAAATGTGTCAGCTGGACACATAATCCTCGTCATAATGATCTACTTACTATTGCTGCAGTAAATATTAATGTATCTCATGTTAGTCTACTGAAATTTATGTTTTAAAATGTTAAAGGACAATTCTGGCTCACTCATGAAATCTTGGGTCTTATTTTCATAACTTTGGTCGTCATTTCTGACAGTTGGTATAACACTGTACTCAACTAATTGGTCAGATATGATCATGTGTGACATTGCCACAATATAACGAAGAAAATAAGCAATCAGATAGGTTGGAACAAAGCCAACAGTTTATCCAGATGATCTAAATCACTTTATTGGAGGTCAAACTAAAAGTAGTTGTATCTGAAATCTTGGTCATCATCCCTCATTGCAAAGGAAATCAGTGTGCGCACAACTGTAGTGCAGTAGGCCGAAGTTGAAGACTGTAAACTGTCATGGATGTTCACAACAGACAGTTTGGTTTAAATCTGAACATTCAACTTTGTTTTCTTTTCCAAATACATGGATCTAATCTGTGGGTTTGTCTGATCATCTGACTATTGTCACCTGTTTTTTTGATTGACTGGGAAATCTTAAGAGGGTGGGTCTTATCTATTATCACAGGGGTTCAGACACAAGGTCAAGATGGCATGGTTCCTCTTCATACTGTCACACCTGATTTCCTAAAGCCTTTCTCCAATGGCATTAAATAAGCAACTAATGGCAGCAGACATTAGCAACACTACCAAAATGACGCAATTCTGTATGATGTTTCTTAACAGTGCAAAAAATTAGGTGCTTAGGGAGACACTGGGTGCTCTATACAAGTACAAAAATCCCAATAGCTCCAGTGTGACTATTTTCACCTGGATGCAAAAAGACACTCAGATTTTTTATTCAAGAAAATGTTTAAATATTAACATTTGTAGACTTGTACTTGCCAGCTATAGCTTCAACACACATGACTCACAAGATGGCATGGGCCAGCAAATTAGAATATTATGGTAAAGGTATTACATCACCAATTACTAATATATTACCCATGTTTACATGTGATGGTGTCACATGAAGTGGGTGTGAGGACTGAGCTCATAAACTCTGTGAACATCGCAAGACCTTCACTGTCATTCGAACACAAACTGAAGAAGCTTTTGAGCTGCAATCAACAGGTTCATATTTTCTGCTTTTTAAATGCTTCTCTAAAATGTATGAAAATCAGTCTCACACCAACATCACTGTTGGACCGCAGTATCGGGGGGTAATGGAAAGAGTGTTGTTTGCTATTGTGTCTACAGTGCCATCCTGTGTGTTTCTCTTCATTAATGGGACCATGTTATTCGTATTGAGGAGTAAACCAGTGTTTTGTGAGACCTCTCGATACATTCTTCTGTATAACCTCCTTTTTGCAGATACTGTAGTTCTAGCACACAGTCAGTTAATGTACCTAATCGCTGCTTTTAGAATAAGGCTGACGTATCCTGTGTGTGGGGTTCTCGTTATGCTTGTCAGTCTCACAACAATGATTTCTCCTCTCACACTGGTGGTGATGTCTCTGGAGAGATATGTAGCTGTGTGCTACCCACTGAGGCACGCTGCCATCATCACCATCAGAAACACAGGGATAGCCATCATTGTGGTTTGGGCATTCAGTTCACTAAATATTCTCATTCAAGTTCTTTTGCTGGTAAATTTTCCATTTGAAGAGCTGGACAGCCTGCAGATGAAAGACTTTTGTGGCAGAGAAAGATTGTTGCTTGATCCATTGTCTGATCTTTATGACAGAGCCTCCACTTATTTTCTGTTTGTTTCAGCTGGTATGACAGTCACTTGCTCCTACATTGGTGTGATGGTAGCAGCCAGGTCAGCCTCTACAGACAAAGCTTCAGCCCAAAAGGCTCATAACACACTGCTGCTACATCTGGTGCAGCTGGGCCTCAGTCTCTCATCGACTATACACAACCCCTTGCTCATAGCGATCTCAAAGGTCCTAGACAGGATAATGATTGTGCGCATCCATGTTGTCCTTTATATTTGTATTATCATCTTCCCAAGATGTCTGAGTGCTCTAATCTATGGAATCAGAGATCAGACCATCAGACCCGTCCTCATGTACCATCTCTGCTGTCAGTGGAAACGCTCAACTCTTCTGTCAGATGCCCCAAACAAGGCAAAAATCAGCATACTAATCACTTCATAGATAGAGATTACCTTGTCTAGGAAGCCCCTCCCAGAGGTTAAATACCTGGGTCTCCACACCAGATAGTTGGACCAGTCCCAGCCTGGTCAGATGTAAGCATGAATTGATGAAGCCTCTTGGATGAGAGGTGAAGCATTTTCCTAGACAAATAACCAAGTCCAGTTGCTTTAAAATTCCTTTGAGATACTGTGACCTGGACAAATGAGAATATTCACAGGCCTCTAATCTCAATAGTAAACCTATAGTTAAATCAATACTTCTCTTAGAGGGTCAATCAAAACTCATATTTTTGTAAAGCTAGAATTTATGGCTGAGCTGTTGTGTTAAATGTAGTTACTGAATGATTGAAAACATTTTAATAGAACACCCACATTAACTCTATTATCAAATGTCAACAACATTGCAGGTGTGTGTATATTACATATTTAAATTGGGTAACAATACACAATGTTTGGAAACGTGTAGATAAACAAATTCAACAAACACAAATGTCTGCATTTACTGATTGAAACTGCAGGACAGAATCTTATAATTATTTTATAGGCATGTTTGTAAGAAATGAAAACACTAGAATAACGGCCTGTAGGTTTAAAACTACCACATGCAATGAGCCAATCAAATTATATGAACTATTTATAAGACTACAGAGACAGTTTTATAAGAATCCAGCTCTCTACCTGTACCAGCAAGTGTCTGAGTCACCTCACACAACTTATAATATATTGATGACGTTAATGACTATACAAGAAACTCTATAGTTTTTTTTTCCATAAAACTGTTCCTATGCATTAATTACAGATTTACTTATGAATACTTTATTACTAGTCATGGAGGTCAAAGTGATAGCATCTGAAATGTTGCTAATCACCAATAAAGGTGTTCTGCTTTAAATGTTTTTTTAAGTTTCTGTTGTCAGACAACAGACCAAGGTTGAAATAGTGACTGAAACGTGGTCCATTAAGACGACATGTTAACTTCCAAGCTCCTTCCAAGCTGTTGCTCAGCTGTTGCTAATATCCTCATTTTATAACTGCAGCGTCATCTCACAAAATCACTGTGGTGGCATACGCATAAATTAAAGGCAAAGACTGTGCTGTGATTTTGGCCATTTTGTAAAATCATCATTTCGAGAGAAAGTTAGAAACAACAGAACATCTTTGACTCAAACAGCACACAGCCTCCGTCTGTTTAACAGACTACTGCCACTCGTTGAACAGAGTAGACACAGTGAGAGAGGGAATTACTGGCATTACTCTCATTTAAGTAGCCAGTGTTTGTCCAAAAAGTTGCTGAATTTGTTGCTTGGTGCTTCTTTTTTGAAAGTCTCTAAATCTAGCAACAAATGTGCTAAGCTGAGACAACACACGAACTGTAAACACAAACACCACCCTGATAGAAAATGTTTGCACCAATTAATTTTGAAAAAGCAACAGACAAGGGGGAAATTCCGCACTGATTATTATTATTATTTTTAACCAAGATTAATTGTCTTCTTGAGGCCTTTCCCATGCTCAAAAACTCATGAAGTTTTGCACACGTGTCAGGTCTGGTGAAAATTTCAATATATTATGGGTCTTCCCCATGTAGGCCCCAAATGGACCCATAGTGGCCCCTAGGAAATTTCAAAGGGACCCTTCATACCCCTTTAGTTTCACCTATATGCACAAAAATCAGTAAGCACATGACATGCCAGGATGTAAAAAAAAACCCTCTTGCACCCATAGTTCACACCCAACAGGAAGTCCACCATTTTGAATTCAATTTGCAATTTTGGTGTTGTTTTTGCGATTTAAGGGTCTCATACTTTAACAAACTCCTCCTAGGTAATTGATCGGATCGACCTCTTATTTTGTGTGTGTCTTCTTAAGACCATTGCCATGTTAAATTGCAGAGCTTTTGAGTTTTAGTTGGAAAACCCACCCATGGCAGCGTGGCGAATTGCAATGATTCGCCATGAAAAATCAACTCGTTCTAGCTCCGGCATGCATTGTCCAAACTGCCTAAAAGTCCTGGCCTGAACAGATTTATATAGTCATATTCAGTCATACTCATAGTCCCACCTAGTGGTGACAGGAAGTGTCATGTTTTACATTTTCATGTGCTCCTCCTAGCAGGTTGATCAGAAAGATGTCAAACCTGATCAAAGTCATGCTTTAGAAGTTGATGAAGCTCTATGGTGCAGCAAATTTCAATGGTTCACCATGTAAAATCAACTTGATATAACTCCAGAATGCATTGTCCAAAAGGTCTCAAACTTCACGTTTCATAAGAGGCCCGGCTTGAACACATCTATGTGCTCATATTTAATCATACTCATGGCGCCACCTAGTGACAACATTAACTTTTACATACTCCTCCTAGCAGGTTTATTAGAGCCTCCTCAAATGTTGTGGCAAAATACTTCTAACCTTGATGATGCTTAATTACAAAATTATGAGTTTCCATTTAGGGGTGTTGGCTCTGGTGGTGCAGCAAATCTTGCAACAGGAAGTTAATGTAACTCTGTCATACTTTGTCCAATCAGCCCCAAACTTTATAGGTTTGATAAAAGTCTTTGCCTAACCACATGTGTATGCTCAGTTGCAGTGATACAGCCACCTAGTGTTGACAGGAAATGTTATGATTTGCCATGAAAAATAAACTCTCCAGCGCTGCCATACATTGTCAAAAATGCCTAAAACACTCTATGTTTGATAAGTGTCCCGGCCTGAACAGATTTATATATTCATATTCTGTCACACTCATGTCACCACCTAGTGGTAACAGGAAATGTCATGTTTTACATTTTCATGGACCCCTCCTATCAGGTTGTTCACAAAGATGTCAAATCTGGTCAAAGTCATGCTTAAGAAGTTGATGAATTCTACAGTGAAAAGTTTTGACTTTTCGTTGGACACCTTGTCCCCCATGGCGCAAATTTTGATGATTCACCTTGAAAAATGAACTTGCTATAACTCCAGAATGCATTGAACGCGGGCCTAAAACTTCACGTTTGATTAGAATCCAGGCCTAAACACATCTACATGCCCATATTTAGTCATAGCACCACCTAGTGGCAACACAAAACATCAACATTCTGGCAGGTTGATGACAGCCTCAAATGTTGTGACAAAACACTTCACACCTTGATGATTCGTAATTGCAAAAATTATGAGTTTCCATTCAGGGGCGTAGCTCTGACAGTGCAGCAAATGTTGGAACAGAAAGTTAATATATCTCTGCTATACTTTGTCCAAGCAGCCCTAAACTTTACAGGTTTGATAAGAGTCCCAGTCTGAACACTTCTATATCCTCTATTTCAGTCATAGTCATAGCGCCACCTACTGGTGACAGGAAATGTCATGTGCAGGAAATCCTAATGCGTGTGGCGGTCACCACGGTGCAGGACTGCTTTGCCTGACCTGTTCTCGGCCCCCCGGCGGTGTACAGGGGTGCGAGGGCCCATTCAACGCTGCTCGCAGCTTTAATTCATTTTGTGACAGGGTCTATTTCAACCAAAACCATGATCTTTTCCTCAACCCAACAAAGTAGTTTTTGTTCCTAAACATTACCAAAGTGGAAAATGAAAACAAAAAGAAAAAAACAAACAAAAAAATTAAATCAAGTAAGTGTACAACTAAGTAAATATAACTTTCTGAGACACACAGGAGACATACCCCTCTCTCTTTGGGGATAGTTCTGCGCTTGATCCATTCATCCACCACAACTTCAAAGGCTACCTCATGAGGACTTGGTTGCTCTTCATAGTGTCACACCTGACTTCCTAAACGCTTTCCCAAAGACGTTTAATTAGCACCTAATGGCAGCAGACATTTACAACACTACCAAAATAACGCCATCCTGGATGATGTGTCTTTTGAGTGCAAAAAATAAGGCGCTTAGAGAGACACTGGGTGCTCCATACAAGTTAAAAAGCCCAATAGCTCCAGTGTGACTATTTTTACCTGGATGTAAATAGACACTCAGATTTTTATTCAAGAAAGTTTTTACTTATTAACATTTGTAGACTTCTCTAAAATGTATGAAAATCAGTCTCACACCAACATCACTGTCTCAAAAGTCCTAAACAGGATAATAATTGGTTCCAGTTGCCATGGCGCCGCGGATGGCTGCCTCGGTGTGTTGGTGCGCACTTTTTCACCTTATTTTCTTTATAAATCCAGTTTTCTGCTTTGGTTTCCGGAGCTCTTTCACCAGAGAAGAGCTCATTAACATCAGAGAAACAGCTCCAGAGGATTTTTTCCACCTTTCTCGACTCATCTGTGGAATTATTGGACATTTTGGTCAGAGGTCACTGACCGCTGCTCTCGCAGTGAAACGCCGGAGGAGAGGAAAACGTGCCGGTGCGCTTGCGCGTCTCCGCCGGCGCAGACTCCGCACACCGCTCCCAGGTATCTTTCTCTCCAACGTGCGTTCACTGCCCAACAAACTGGATAAACTTCAGCTACTGGTGCAGAAGAACAGAGACTTTTCTTCATCTTCCGTCCTGTGCTTCACGGAGACGTGGCTGTGTGGATGGTTCCGGACTCTGCGCTGGAGCTGGCCGGCTTCCAGCTCTTCAGAGCGGATCGCGACACAGAGCTGTCCGGCAAAACGAAAGGTGGAGGAATCTGCTTTTATGCTAACAGTGGCTGGTGCAGAGACATGACAGTGATCCTGCAGCACTGTTCTCCTGACCTGGAGACTTTCATCATAAACTGCAGGCCCTTCTACTCCCCCCGTGAGTTCACCTCATTCATCCTGGTCGGTGTTTACATCCCACCACAGGCCAACGTGCAGGAGGCACAGCGGGCGCTCGCAGACCAGATACTGTGTGTGGAGCAGACGAACCCGGACTCCTTAGTTATTGTCCTTGGTGACTTTAACAAAGGTAACCTCAGCCACGAACTGCCCAAATACAGACAGTTTGTTAATTGCCCGACCAGAGAGGGGAACACTCTGGACCACTGTTACACCACAATCAGTGGTGCTTATCACGCCGTCCCCCGGGCTGCACTGGGCCACTCTGACCATGTCATGGTCCACCTGATTCCCACATACAGGCAGAAACTAAAACTGTGTAAACCTGTTGTTTACAAGAACCTCCAAGAACCTCCAACTGCACCAATCACCAGAACAAATTCCTTGTATGTGGAAACATACTTGGAAATACAACTGATTCTGATTCTAATTGTGTGCATCCACAGTGTTCTATATGTTTGTATTATCATCTTCCCAAGATGTCTGAGTGCTCTAATCTATGGAATCAGAGATCAGACCATCAGACCCGTCCTCATGTACCATCTCTGCTGTCAGTGGAAACCCTCAACTCTTCTCTCAGATGCCCCAACCAAGGCAAAAATCAGCATACTAATCACTTCATAGATAAATATTGTCTTTAACAAAATCTTTTTGTTTGCTGCATGATACTTATGACTTACTGTTTGAAACTGCAGGACAGAATGTTAGAATTATTTTACAGGCATGGTTGTAGGAAATGAAAACACTAGAATAACAGCCTGTAGGTTTAAAACTACTATCAACTGAGCCAATCAAAATGTATTATAAGACTGCAGAGACAACACTTGGTGAACCCAGGCCTCTTCCTGTAACAGAAAGTTTATGAGTCACCTTACACAACATTTCATAAATTTATGACATTCAATAGTCTTTTTTTCATAGTCCTTTAAAAATTGTTCTTATGCAGTAATTGTAGTACCTTTAATATTGTTTATTATCTAACGTGATTCACATGAACTTTTCCTTAATATAATTCACTTAGTTTGCCATGAAATCCTGCTTGTTACTTCTGCTTCTCCGGATTGACAAAACCAGAAACTAAATGAAGAATATCACTTTTTATCATAATGTAGGACTAAGGGTGAAGACACAGAACAACCTAGACAGAGCCACCACCTCTGTTTTCTAGAGAGGAATCCCACAGAAGGAGCACAATGTTAAAGGACAATTCTGGCTCACTCATTAAATCTTGGGTCTTATTTTAGTAACTTTGGTCCTCGTTTCTGACAGTTGGTGTATAATTGTACTCAACTAATTGCTGAGATATGACAATGTGTGACATTTCCACCATGTAAAGAAGAAAATAAGCAATCAGAAAGGTTGTAACAAAGCCAACAGTTTATCCAGATGATCTAAATCACTTTATTGGAGGTCAAGTGTAGTTGTAGTTGTATCTGAAATCTTGGTCATCATCCCTCATTGCAAAGAGGCAGAGAATGATTAAAAACTTTTATAAATGAGATGACATTAAATGACACATAAAAAAGTACAGTTCAGGGAGCCATTGGGTGTTCCATACGGGTATAAACAGCCTAAGAGCTCCAGTGTGACTATTTTCACCTGGATGCAAAAAGACACTCAGATTTTTTATTCAAGAAAATGTTTAAATATTAACATTTGTAGACTTGTACTTGCCAGCTATAGCTTCAACACACATGACTCACAAGATGGCATGGGCCAGCAAATTAGAATATTATGGTAAAGGTATTACATCACCAATTACTAATATATTACCCATGTTTACATGTGATGGTGTCACATGAAGTGGGTGTGAGGACTGAGCTCATAAACTCTGTGAACATCGCAAGACCTTCACTGTCATTCGAACACAAACTGAAGAAGCTTTTGAGCTGCAATCAACAGGTTCATATTTTCTGCTTTTTAAATGCTTCTCTAAAATGTATGAAAATCAGTCTCACACCAACATCACTGTTGGACCGCAGTATCAAGGGTTATTGGCAGTAGTGTTGTTTTCTATTGTGTCTACAGTGCCATCCTGTGTGTTTCTCTTCATTAATGGGACCATGTTATTCGTATTGAGGAGTAAACCAGTGTTTTGTGAGACCTCCCGATACATTCTTCTGTATAACCTCCTTTTTGCAGATACTGTAAACTTGGCTCAGAGCCAGTTACTGTACCTAATCGCTGCTTTTAGAATAAGGCTGATGTATCCTGTGTGTGGGGTTCTCATTATGCTCAACAATCTCGCAACTGAAATCTCTCCTCTCACACTGGTGGTGATGTCTCTGGAGAGATACGTAGCTGTGTGCTACCCACTGAGGCACGCTGCCATCATCACCATCAGAAACACAGGGATAGCCATCATTGTGGTTTGGACATTCAGTTCACTAAATGTTCTCATTCGAGTTCTTTTGCTGGTAAATTTTCCATTTGAAGAGCTGGACAGCCTGCAGATGAAAGACTTTTGTGGCAAAGAAAGCTTGTTGCGTGGAATGTCTGATCTTTATGACAGAGCCTCCACTTATTTTCTGTTTGTTTCAGCTGGTATGACAGTCACTTGCTCCTACATTGGTGTGATGGTAGCAGCCAGGTCAGCCTCTACAGACAAAGCTTCAGCCCAAAAGGCTCGTAACACACTGCTGCTACATCTGGTGCAGCTGTGCCTCAGTCTCACGTCGACTATACACAACCCCTTGCTCATAGCGATCTCAAAGGTCCTAGACAGGATAATGATTGTGCGCATCCAAGTTGTCCTTTATGTTTGTATTATCATCTTCCCAAGATCTTTGAGTGCTCTAATCTATGGAATCAGAGATCAGACTATCAGACCCGTCCTCATGTACCATCTCTGCTGTCAGTGGAAACGCTCAACTCTTCTGTCAGATGCCCCAAACAAGGCAAAAATCAGCATACTAATCACTTCATAGATAGATATTATCTTTAACAAACTCTTTTTGTTTGCTGCATGACATTTATGACATACAGTATATGAATGCTTACAATGGACAGGTATGACTACAGATTAGAAAGTAACTATATTTTTGTTTGGTGGTGTGCAAAACACTAGAAACACCTCTTAAACTATAATCTCAATCATAAACCTGTAGTTAAATCAATATTTCTCTTAAAGGGTCAATCAAAACTGAACATTTATATTTTTGTAAAGCTAGACTTTATGGCCGAGCTGTTGTCTTGGATTGCATTAGATTTGACAGGTTTAATGAAGAAAGTGGTCACTGACAGCTGTATGAATATAGTTACTGAACGAAAAACATTTGAACAGAACACCCAACTTAACTCTATTATCAAATGTCAACAACATTACAGGCCATCACGTTGAAATGTGATATATGTGTGTGTTTATTACATATTTAAAATGGATAACAATACACACTGTTTGAAAACGTGTAGAAAAACTAATTCAACAAACATAAATGTCTGCAATTACTGATTGAAACTGCAGGACAAAATGTGAAAATATTTTTATCAGCATGGTTGTGGAAAATGAAAAAGCTAGAACAATGGCCTGTAGGTTTACTAACATGAAACGAGCCAATCAAATTATATGAACTAGTTATGAGACTGCAGAGACAAAGTGAATCCAGGTCTCTTCCTGTACCAGAAAGTTTATGAGTCACCTCACACAACTTATAATACATTCATGACATTTATGACTAAACAGGGCACTCAACAGTCTTTTCTTCATAGCCCTTATAAAAATGTTCCTATGAAGTAATTGTAGTACCTTTAATCTTGCTTGTTATCTTACACAATTCACATGAACTTTTCCTTAATATACTTCACTTAGTTTGCCATGAAATCCTGCGTGTTACTTCTGCTTCTCCGGATTGAAAAGAAGAATATCACTTTTTATCATAATGTAGGACTAAGGGTGAAGACACAGAACAACCTAGACAGAGCCACCACCTCTGTTTTCTAGAGAGGAATCCCACAGAAGGAGCACAATGTTAAAGGACAATTCTGGCTCACTCATTAAATCTTGGGTCTTATTTTAGTAACCTTGGTCCTCATTTCTGACAGTTGGTATAACCGGGGGTGCACATAACTTTTTTTGTGAGATACCCAGATGAGTACCAGGGGATAGTGTTTGGTACTCACCCATGCGGCGCGTGGCCCTAATAAGCGCAGTCTTCCTCACTGTCGTCCTCAGTCCCCCCCCCCACTGTCCTCTGCTTCAGCTTCTTGCATGGTGGATGATGAAGATTCGCCTTCCTGTCTCTGATTGAGCCTCCGAGCAGCTGTCTTCTTGACTAGCTTGTTTATTAGCAATGGCTTTTGCCACATTCATGTGCTCCTTGCTCTTTTCGTGTTTATCAAATAAAGGATGATTGAAATTCTTTGAGCCCTTATAAAACGCACCTGTTTTGTCTGCTAGCTGCGGATACGAGCGGCAAATCTTGCACCACATTTCAGTGCGCTCCTCATTAACATCAAGCCACTGCACACCTTGGAGCCACTTTTCAGAAAAAGCCCTTTTCTTCAGTTCTGGCTCGGTTTGTCATTTCTTTGGTGGCGGTGAAATGCCAAAAAAGCTGCTTAATGTCTTTTGTTTTTTTGACATGGCTTCGTGCAGACAAGATCTCTGATGTCAGTAACCGTCAGGTACGCAAAGGCGCCGTAACGACACACGTGATGTTACATGTTTCTCATTTTCGCCGCGCATGCGTACTTGCATACCAGTTTTGTGCACCCCTGGGTATAACACTGTACTCAACTACTTGCTGAGATATGATAATATGTGATATTTCCACAATGTAAAGAAGAAAATAAGCAATCAGATAGGTTGGAACAAAGCCAACAGTTTATCCAGATGATCTAAATCACTTTATTGGAGGTCAAACTAAAAGTAGTTGTATCTGAAATCTTGGTCATCATCCCTCATTGCAAAGGAAATCAGTGTGCACACAACTGTAGTGCAGTAGGCCGAAGTTGAACCAAGCGGTCAGACTGTAAACTGTCATGGATGTTCACAACAGACAGTTTGGTTGAAATCTGAACATTCAACTTTCTTTTCTTTTCCAAATACATTGATCTATTGATCTGTGGGTTTGTCTGACCATCTGACTAGTGTCACCTGTTTTTTTTGTTGATTGGGAAATCTCAAGAGGGTGGGTCTTATCTATTATCACAGGGGTTCAGACACAAGGTCATTAAAAGTGCTTTACAGAGGCAGAGAATGATTAAAAACTTTTATAAATGAGATGACATTAAATATTACATAAAAAAGTACAGTTCAGGGAGCCATTGGGTGTTCCATACGGGTATAAACAGCCTAAGAGCTCCAGTGTGACTATTTTCACCTGGATGCAAAAAGACACTCAGATTTTTTATTCAAGAAAATGTTTAAATATTAACATTTGTAGACTTGTACTTGCCAGCTATTGCTTCAACACACATGACTCACAAGATGGCATGGGCCAGCAAATTAGAATATTATGGTAAAGTTATTACATCACCAATTACTAATATATTACCCATGTTAACATGTGATGGTGTCACATGAAGTGGGTGTGAGGACTGAGCTCATAAACTCTGTGAACATCGCAAGACCTTCACTGTCATTCGAACACAAACTGAAGAAGCTTTTGAGCTGCAATCAACAGGTTCATATTTTCTGCTTTTTAAATGCTTCTCTAAAATGTATGAAAATCAGTCTCACACCAACATCACTGCTGGACTGCAGTACCAGGAGTTAATGGCATTAGTGTTGTTTTCTATTGTGTCTACAGTGCCATCCTGTGTGTTTCTCTTCATTAATGGGACCATGTTATACACATTGAGGAGTAAACCAGTGTTTTGTGAGACCTCTCGATACATTCTTCTGTATAACCTCCTTTTTGCAGATACTGTAGTTCTAGCACACAGTCAGTTAATGTACCTAATCGCTGCTTTTAGAATAAGGCTGATGTATCCTGTGTGTGGGGTTCTCGTTATGCTCAGCAATCTCACAACTGAAATCTCTCCTCTCACACTGGTGGTGATGTCTCTGGAGAGATACGTAGCTGTGTGCTACCCACTGAGGCACGCTGCCATCATCACCATCAGAAACACAGGGATAGCCATCATTGTGGTTTGGGCATTCAGTTCACTAAATGTTCTCATTCGAGTTCTTTTGCTGGTAAATTTTCCATTTGAAGAGCTGGACAGCCTGCAGATGAAAGACTTTTGTGGCAGAGAAAGTATGTTGCTTGATCCATTGTCTGATCTTTATGACAGAGCCTGCACTTATTTTCTGTTTGTTTCAGCTGGTATGACAGTCACTTGCTCCTACATTGGTGTGATAGTAGCAGCCAGGTCTGCCTCTACAGACAAAGCTTCAGCCCAAAAGGCTTGTAACACACTGCTGCTACATCTGGTGCAGCTGTGCCTCAGTCTCACGTCGACTATACACAACCCCTTGCTCATAGCGATCTCAAAGGTCCTAGACAGGATAATGATTGTGCGCATACAAAATGTCCTGTATGTTTGTATTATCATCTTCCCAAGATGTCTGAGTGCTCTAATCTATGGAATCAGAGATCAGACCATCAGACCCGTCCTCATGTACCATCTCTGCTGTCAGTGGAAACGCTCAACTCTTCTGTCAGATGCCCCAAACAAGGCAAAAATCAGCATTCTTATCACTTCATAGATAGAGGTGATCTTTAACAAAATCTTTTTGTTTGCTGCATGACACTTATGACTTACTGTTTGAAACTGCAGGACAGAATGTTAGAATTATTTTACAGGCATGGTTGTAGGAAATGAAAACACTAGAATAACAGCCTGTAGGTTTAAAACTACTATGAACTGAGCCAATCACTGCATGACACTTACGACCTACAATATATAAATACTTACACTGGACAGGTATGACTACAGGTGAGTGAGTGACTATTATTTTTGTTTGGTGGTGGACAAAACATTAGAAACACTTTTCAATATAATGCAGTCCAGTCCAAGAACATTGCAAACTATAATCTCAATCATAAATCTGTAGTTAAATCAATTCTTCTTTTTGAGGATCAATCAAAACTCAACATTCATATTTTTGTAAAGCTACAATTTATGGCTGAGCTGTCTTGGATTGCATCAGATTTTACAGGTGTAATGAAGAAAGTGGTCACTGACAGCTGTATGAATATAGTTACTGAATGACTGAAAATATTTGAATAGAACATCCAAATTAACTTTAATTAAATGTCAACAACATTGCAGGCCACAATGTTAAAATGTTAAATGTATATTTTTATTTTACATATTAAAATGGATAACAATACACACTGTTTGCAAATACCTACATAAAATAATTCAACAAACCAAATGTCTGCAATTACTGACTGAAACTGCAGGACAGATTGTTAAAATAATTTTGGCCTGTAGGTTTAGAACTTGAACATGAACTATACCAAAAGGTGATTCCAGGCCTCTTACCAGCAAGTTTCAGAGTCACCTCACAGACCTTATACTACATTCATGACATTTGTAACTGTATGAAAAACTCCTTTTAAAATTGTTCATATGCATTAATTGTAGGATTACTTACTATTATTTTATTACTTACTATAATTGCATCTGTTTCACTGAAGTGAGGAACCAGAGGCTAACAGAGGTATATCACCTTTCTATCATAATGTAGGGTAAAGACATATTAAATATAACAACCTCGACAGAGCCATCACCTCCACCTCTGTTTTCTAGAGAAGAATCCCACAGAAGGAGCACAATGTTAAAGGACAATTCTGGCTCACTCATTAAATCTTGGGTCTTATTTTAGTAACTTTGGTCCTCATTTGTGACAGCTGGTATAACATTGTACTCAACTAATTGCTGAGATATGACAATGTGTGACACAATGTGTGCCACAATCTCAAAAACAAGACAATGTCAAAATCTAATATAGGGCTGGACTGCCTATGGTCCTGATTTTATCCTCATTTTATGACTGTCTGACAAAATCACCAAACACATAAATTAAAGACAAAGTGTCGTGATTTCACCTGTATTTACTTGTTAAATGAGAAAGTTAGAATCAAAAGAATATCTTTATTATTCTCTCACACATCTAACAAATCTTATTTTGTCTCTCAAACAGCAGACAGCCTTCATCTGTGATCCAGAATAGTTTAGCCTTTATGTACCTCAACTCAAGAACATAACAGGCTTTTATTTGAGACAGGCTTCTCTCCTACTCTCTGAGCTCACATGCAGTATTTAATACACCTGGATTTACCAATAAAGCTGTTCTCATTCACATATTTTTCTGTTTCTGTTTTCAGACAACGGAGCATTGACATAGTGACTGAAACAGGGCCCATTAAGACTACATGTTAATCTCCAAGCCATTTCCAAGCTGCTTTGCACTGCTAAAATCCTGATTTTATAACTGCAACGTCTGACAAAATCACCATACACATAAATTAAAGACAAAGACTGAGCTGTGACTTCGGCTATGTTGACTTGTAAATTTATCATTCTGAGAGAAAGTTAGAAGCAACAGAATCCTGTCTATATGTTGTCTTTCTGACAGAGCACAGTCTTTGCCTTCGAAACAAACTCCTGCTGCGCCTCTCTGCCACTCACTGAACCAAGGGTGTAGGTTTGCATATGGACGGCAGGGACATGAATAAAGTCATATCAGATGACTCCTATGTGCCCTGGGATGTACAATAGTTTAGTTGCTTTAAAACTGTCACTGCAGTAGTCTTGCAGCTTGGATTGTTTGGCTAAGCACATAAACTATACTGCAAACTTCTAACTAACTAGTTAACTCTCCGCTCTGGTCACCAGCATCACTGCTCTCTCTCTCTCTCTGTCTCTCTCTCTGCTGTCTCTTACTGCTTAATGTGCAAGTTTAGTTTCCACATACTGTATGTATACGCATGCATATAATGTTGTATGATGTTCTCTGAAATGAAATGTATTTACATATTTTTAGATTCATCATGATAACATGATATATCTTAATTGCTACATGATAACAGACTTCATCTGGAAACATCTTTTTTATTTATATTATAAAGTCAATAATATATGTATTTGTTTTATTTTGTTCATTTCACTAAGTGTTCTTTAGAGAGCCTGCAGATGAAAGACTTTTGTGGCAGAAAAAGCATGTTCCATGATCCATTGTCTGATCTTTATGACAGAGCCTGCACTTATTTTCTGTTTGTTTCAGCTGGTATGACAGTCACTTGCTCCTACACTGGTGTGATAGTAGCAGCCAGGTCTGCCTCTACAGACAAAGCTTCAGCACAAAAGGCTTGTAACACACTGCTGCTACATCTGGTGCAGCTGGGCCTCAGTCTCATGTCAACTATACACAACCCCTTGCTCATAGCGATCTCAAAGGTCAGAGACAGGATAATGACTGTGCACATCCAAAATGTCCTGTATGTTTGTATTACCATCTTCCCAAGATGTCTGAGTGCTCTAATCTATGGCATAAGAGATCAGACCATCAGACCCGTCCCTGTGTACCATCTCTGCTGTCAGTGGAAATGCTCACCTTTTCTCTCAGATACCCAAACCAAGTCAAAAATCAGCATTCTTATCGCTTCATAAATAAATATTATCTTTAACAAAGATAAATCAAGTTCAAGGTCGAGGATAAAGTCATTATCATTGCCTGTACTGTGGCTGGACATCACAGCCCATGTCAGCTGGTATTTAGTCACTCTCCTTCAACTCTTTGTTTTTGCCCCATGTCGCAGCAGATTGGTCTCGTGTGCTATGTAAAGTGATAAATGCAGGCAGTCTCTCTTTGATGCCCACAGAAAAAGCTAATATCAGTGTATGCTTTATTTTGAAATAGTTTCACTGCTTTATTTTGCTGTCAAACGGTCCTTTCCTTTGGAACTACAGTTTGGAAACAGTTGAACCACCGTATTACCACACCTTGGTCCACAGCTGCACATGTGCACATCCGCAAGGGAGTGTAACCAAGGCCATAGATAAACAGATCAATATGAATGGTATCAAAGTGGTTATAATTCACAGTAAATATAACAGTCAAAAGCAAAATGTACTCACAGAACTTAAAGTTGTGTCATAAGTATATTCATAAAAAGCACTCCTACTTTATGGATAATATGATGAAGTGGGTGTGGGTATTGGCCAGGTGGTGGAAGGCAGATTACATCACCCAGTAATAATTTAAAATGCTAGCGTGTGATGTTAAGTGGATGAGAGGAGAGAGTTTATAAGCAATATGTGAGGGCAGGCAAACCCTGCAGACCAGCACTGCTCACATGAAAACAAGCACAGCCTCTACCCTGATAAAAAAGTATGTGGATGATTTTGGTTCATGGTTTTACACGTAAACTATGTGGCATTCTGTGCTCTAATGATGGCATACATTCATTGCTCTAGGAGTTCAGACAGAACAAGATTTATTCTGCTTTTGCTGTCCAATTATATCAAGTGGTTGACATTTTATATGTCTCTTCAGTTCTTTTCTAAGATGTCGAATGCAAGTCAATCTCAGACCAGCTTCACTGGACGGGGTATACTGGAAAGAGTGTTTTTTTCCACTGTCACTACAGTACCATGTTTTGTGTTCCTCCTCATTAATGGGACCATGTTATTCACCTTGAGGAGTAAAACGGTGTTTTATGTAACCCCCCGCTACATTCTTCTGTATAACCTCCTTTTGGCAGACACTGTACAGCTGGCACTGAGCCAGTTACTGTACCTACTGGCTGCTTTTAGAATAAGACTTACATATCCTGTGTGTGGTGTTCTCACCATGCTTGCTGACCTCACTGAGGAAATCTCTCCTCTCACACTGGTGGTGATGTCTCTGGAGAGATATGTAGCTGTGTGCTACCCACTGAGGCACGCTGCCATCATCACCATCAGAAACACAGCAGTGGCCATTGTTGGGGTTTGGGCCTTCAGTTCTCTAAATGTCCTGACACAAATTCTAATACTGTTAGATTTTCCATTTGAACAGAAGGAGAGCCTGCAAATGACAGAATTTTGTGCCAAAGGAAACATGCTGCTTGGCCGGCTGTCTGATGATTATGAGAAAGCCTGTACTTGCTTTCTGTTTATAATCGCAGGTGTGGCAATTATGTGCTCCTATATTGGTGTGATGATAGCTGCCAGGTCTGCCTCTACAGACAAAGCTTTAGCCCGTAAGGCTCGTAACACACTGCTGCTGCATCTGGTGCAGCTGGGCCTCAGTCTCTTCTCAACTATACAGAACCCCTTGCTCATAGCGATCTCAAAGGTCCTGGACAAGATCATTTTCGTGCGTATTCAGATTGTTTTTTATGTGTGTATCGTCATCTTTCCAAGATGTCTGAGCGCTCTCATCTATGGCATTAGAGACCAGACCCTCAGACCCATTCTCATGTACCATCTGTGCTGTCACCTGAAACTATCAGTTATCCAAACCAAGTCTGAGGTTTCACCCTAGGATACTTCATCTTTAAAGATACCTTTGCATTTTCAAGCCTTTTTTTTTTTTTAAGTTTTTTTTTTAAGGTATTTTTTTTTAAGGTTATTTTTTTACAGGACAGTGAAGAGTGAATAACATCATTAAAACTATACTTACAAGCCCATATGAACATTAAAACAGTTTTTGGTTCCTACAATTGTGACCAAAAATCTGTCCTCCTGACCACAGTGGCCGTAAAGAGATCCCTTCTTTATGCTATGTCATTGTTAGAGATGGGAGACAAATTCTACCATCTTCATGCTGTACTAAAGTTTAGCTGTGGCTAATATGAGACTTCAGCAGTCTGGGTTCTGGATCTTTCAAGTTGCAGTATTTTACATATAAAATAAAATTCCCTCTTAGAGGGAATTTTGTTGCAACACAAAACTAACATATGTTAAATCAGACTCATATTGGCTTTAGTTGAACTTATGACAGAATTCAACTTATGATTTTCTTCTCAATTTCTTCAATTGGCACATTATGAAAGGATTCTTCAGGGCCAGTATGGAGAGGAAGAACAATTACAGTCAATTACATGTCATATAATGTGAAATGTGAGTATTGTTTTAAGATAGACTTGAAAAAATGTGAACCTATCCTCAAATTTTAAAAAAATATAATTGTTTTTTATTTAAATATGGAATAGAGTATTTGTAGCATTATATATTTTTGTTAAGTAAAATGATGTAATGTGGACTGCGACTGCACATGTACTATGTTTTACACAAGAAAATTAGAGCAAGGAGCTGAAGAACAGACACGCTGTAAATCAATGGTGAATCAAGACATCTTCATCACAATGTTAAATTCTGTACAGTGCCTCTTGTCTAGTACAGTACATCTATCTATCTATCTATCTATCTATCTATCTATATTATATCACCTAAATACAGCAGAACTGGGGAACTACAAGAATGCTAACTATCTTTATGTCACACAATACAAATGAGCAGCCTGAGTAACCAGCATTCCAAATTAAGATCACATTAAAATGTTGATTACAAACAATATTGTTGTCATTATTATAATGAACATCAATGGAGAACTCTTAAGATGTTATGTTTCACTTGTAATATTATGTCTGGTATTGGACTCGAGAGTTCAGTCTCAACTATTTTTTAATGATTTCAGACTTGTTTCAGTCTGAGGGTTCTTTTGCCCCATTTGTGTGCAACTTGCCCCTTACTATGTCTGTTTGCCGCACTGTGAAAAAATGTCTTTCTCTACCATGTTCAGCATGGCCACTGCACTTGCTGTGATCAATAATATCATATCATACTGTACTTTGATAGCACACCACAAAGACTTTGGCTTTTTGGCAAGGAGCAGCACACCACCAAGCTTGTTCAGTCATGTTTTTACCATCTCAGTCATATTTCTAAAAAAATGTTTTATACAGATGAGTTTGTGGAAATAAACATGGACTCTAACCTCCTGACATGAATGCTCGACATTGATGGATAATTTGGGGTTCTGCAATTAACTAACAGTGTTTGTAATAATGGATGTTTCCTGTATACCTTGTTCTCCATCATCATTGTAGCCATTGCTAGAACAGTGGGGAGATTAGCCCTTGCATAGGTTTACAGTGAATGCTTTGTGTGCTTGAGTATCCTTCCAAGGTGTCTGAGTGCTCTCCTCTATGGACTCAGAGATCAAACCATCAGACCGGTCCTCATACAAAATCTATGCTGTGGGTGGAGATGCTCAGTTTCCCTCAGTTTCTGATGTTTTTTTAATGCACACTCCAATACAAAAAGTATTTTATAAAAACCTTTATTTTCCTACCACAGCACCCCATACTCAGGAATGTTGCTATGTATTCAAAATGACAATAATAATACTAATCTGTGTTTATGTACTATTTGAAGAATTGACAAGACTGAAAGAGACGATTGAATTAAATTATGCATTTGCAAATGTCTCTTAATTATTCATAAAATAAATCTGATCATGTGTATGTGCTGCTCTTGCATAATATCACAGTAGTTTACTGATTTTGCTTGTCAGCTGTTCAGAGACACTTGCAATCATGACAAGGAAACTGTGAAACTTTGTTGGTTTTCTTAGGTCCTACCACATGACATCCAAATATGGTAACTACATTCCAGCATTAATTTGAGAGACCATCCATGGTTCCTTGGCAAGCTGGTATATGATGTATCCTTCTGTCTTTAGGTGGATTCTAACATTAAAGTCCCAAAGTGGTCGTTTCTGGATATATGCCATTTCATAAGATGGACATCATCAGACAAAATTTGTTTGTATTTTATGATGAAAATACAAATGCTTTGGAATTTTTTGCAGGACTACAAAACACTGGATATCATGCCAAATAGGGCAGAAAATAAATTACAATACATTTAGAATAATTCCAAAGATGTCTTCAAAACTGCAATCAAGTCAGGACAGTCACACCACATGACAATTTGAAATGAAAGAATAATTACAAATAACTGAAAGTTTTTGAAAAGTTAAAGTAAATACATATATGGGAGAGTTACCATATACATATGGTATCTTTTTGTCAATTTTAAAATCTAGGCATCACATCATTAACCCAAATAAATCTGACAAACTCAATCAGACTCATGAAGAAACCAGTTAAAGAAAGAAAAGCTAAGTTGCAATATGTTTAATGGCAATAACTCATAGTAGTGTGCTAATAGATCAACAGCATTTCAGAAAATGCATAAATGTATCCTGCCAGCTTTACGTACACTGCAGCCAGAACAGAAAATAATATGAATACAATAAAACAACATACACCTGGGCAGAAGGGATGTCCATATTATTACTAACAAATTTTTTCTTTATGCTTTCAGAAACACATTTAGTGCAATCACAACATGAAAACTCACAACACAAAAATAACTACAGGTTCAACACATTCTGTTCTCATTCCCAATACTGAGGATATAACATGTACCAGACTATTGGGTGCCCACGTAGTGTCATGAAGTGGGTGGGAAATGTGAGCTAAGATATAACGTGACGGCAGGCAAACCCTGCAGACCAGTTCTGCTCACATGGAATAAACCCTGGACTCTAACCTGCTGTTGGTACAGGGATAATTTTCTGTTTTGCATGTGAATGCAACAGGTATCCGTACAATAAAAATGACATGTCTTAACTGTTTTAGGAATACAAACTGCACAAAAATTGTTGTGTTGTTGTGCTTCAATTACATCAATAGGTTCATATTTACTTTTGGTGTTACATGCTTCTCTAAAATGTCATTTGCAAACCAATCTCAGACTCTCAACAACATCAATTACAACAACACTGGTCAGCGGTATCAGGGGTTACTAGAAAGAGTCCTGTTTTCCACTCTGATTGGAATGCCATGCTGTGTCTTTCTCTTCATCAACGGCACCATGCTTTTCACCCTGAGGAGTAAACTGGTGTTTCGGGAGACATCTCGTTATGTTCTTCTGTATAACCTCCTTTTTGCAGACACTGCTCAGCTGGCATTTAGCCAGTTACTGTATATAATTGCAGCTTGTAGAATAATGCTAACATATCCTGTCTGTGGTATTCTTGTTATGCTCACCAAGCTCACAAATGAAATCTCTCCTCTCACACTGGTGGTGATGTCTTTGGAGAGATATGTAGCTGTGTGTTACCCACTGAGGCATACTACCATCACCACCATCAGAAACACAGCAGTGGCTATCATTGTGGTCTGGGCCATTAGCTTAATGAATGTCCTCATTCGAGTTCTTTTACTGTTAAATTTTCCACTTGAAGACCTGCAGATGACAGATGTTTGCTCTGATATACAATTGTTGCTTGATCCAATCATTGATCATTATGACAAAGCCTACACTTACGTTTTGTTTCTATCTGCTACTGTGGCCATCACTTCCTCCTATATTGGTGTGATGATAGCAGCCAGGTCTGCCTCTACAGACAAAGCCTCAGCTGGTAAGGCTCGTAACACACTGCTGCTGCATCTGGTGCAGCTGGGCCTCAGTCTCTTCTCAAATATGCACACCTTTATTGTTCAATCCCTCTCAACAACCCTGCAAAGGTTAGCACTTGTACGTATCAACAGTGTGTTTTATGTGTTTATCTATATTCTCCCCAGGTGTCTGAGTTCTCTCATCTATGGGCTCAGAGATCAGACCATCAGGCCCATCCTCTTGTACCGTCTATGTTGTCGACTGACACTCAGTCAGGGCTGAGATATCAACTCAGATTATTATTTATATGGCATTTATGGTCTACTCTAGAGTATATGTTCAATATCAATACATTGCAAAAATAACACATTGGCTTCGTACTGCAATTGGGCTATATTTCCCCTCAATTTTTTTTATGGTCACCACATACTATACTTTAAATCAAAGGGTGTTTTTATTGTTTGTAATTGCTCTAAGTAGGAATGTAATGTCCATATGCATACATAATTCCTTCCCTATATTTAAATATATGCATGTTCTCTCTATGTTCTCTATCTTTTCAGCAGGAATACAAGGTAGATAACCAAGCATATAATTAAAAAGGCATCATATCACACAGTATTGAGAAGTTCAAAGAGAATTTACTAATATCTATTAGTTGATGCTATTTATAATAATAATAATACTATAATGCAGCTTTGAATAATAACCATCTCTCTCTCTCTCTCTCTCTCTCTCTCTCTCTCTCTCTCTCTCTCTCTCTCTCTGGTCAGTGCAATGCAGAAAAATAAAAGAGAAATACTGTGCTAATTTAAATTTATTAATGTGGCATTAATGGACATGTTCTGTTGAGACAAGTTCAGATTATTTATCTGCTCCATTTAACATCTTTGTATTTTAAAAAAATGTAAACTAAATAAATTATGCACCCTGTATAGTAACCATTCAGGCCTGCACATATTGATATAATATATATATAATACATAATATAAATATAAAAATTAAAAAAATTAAAATAATTATCTTTAAAATTCCAACTCATGAGTGCGAAGAAAACTATGCATCTGCAAACCATGTAATTTCTGATGACCAAACTGGTTTCAGAAGGAATTCCCACTCCTTCACTTTCAGTAGTATATTTTAAATGTTATTTATACAAGTAACTGCATCCCTCTAGATGCAGAAAAGGCATTTGACAGGGTGAAATAACTATATCTATTTAGGATTTTGGAAAAGTTTGGTTTCAGTCCTTTGTAGCATGTGTAAAACTCATTCACTCCTCACCCAGTGCCTCTATAATTACCAATAGATTAAACTCTGAATATTTCAATTTAAACAGAGGTACCAGTCAAGACTTCCCTTTAGGTCCCTTATTATTTCCTTTGGCTATTGAGCCTTCAGCTATTGCTCTTAAAGCACCCTCTAGTATTGAAGGAATCCACAGATGGGCATATAGTCTGACTCTAGGAGGAGAAAGATAAATAACATTGTTCTTAGAATGGAATTCTTAGGCACCCCATACTTAGACAATGCTTAAGAGGAGGTAAAGCCATCAGCATGTGTAACAAATTTTCTGTCAGATATAAGTATGAGGAAAACCATTGACGGGTAGTCCCGGAAATACCAACCAACTCTTCAAATGCTGAGCTTAGACCAAGCAGAACCAATATCGAGGATTCACCTGAATCAGACTTCAACAAGATATTACTGACAACTCTTACAAGGGCGGACTCTGTGTATTGCTGTAGGAAGCCTTTCTGTAATTTCTCAGAAATATTGTTACTGATCAAGACTTCCAATAATTGCTTTGTGACAGTTTTCTTGTGGATGTTTTATACAAATGGAAGTTTGGTCTGTAGTTCCTATGGTCAGAGGGATTAGAACCAGGTGTTGAAGTGCTGGACACTAGTGGTCTTTGAATAATTTGAAACAGATCCAGAGAATAAGGAACTGTTTATGATTGAAAGCAGACATGGGCTACAGTATCTAGACCCTCTAATAAGAATTGGGTGGGTATAATGTCCAGTGGGCTTGATGAAGGTTTTATATGTGCATATGTTCATTTAATTCTGGGGTTGCAGTTTCCTTAAAAACACATTAGGTAACCAGCTGAGTACAAGGCACGTCAGAAACATTGTCTTGTCTATGTATCTATTAAAAAAAAACTTTGATAATCTGTGTTTGAATTCATCATTGACTATCAATGTTCTTAAATAGGAAAAAAAAGGTTTGTGCTGGTTGGACATGATGAGGTCTGATCTTTAATTTCACTGTAATTAAAAAAAAAACATATGATCATAGTGTTCTGAGAGCTTTAATTTCTTCTATTGTCTCTCAATCTTCCTACACTCCCTTTTCATGCCACATATTTTTTTCAGTAATGCAAGGTGATATTGGATTAGCATATTAGAGGCTTTTTATAGGGTGATAAACAACCAAAGATAAGTAAAATGATGTTACAAAGACATCAAACTCAAGGTGGACTGTCTTTCTAATTGAAGATACTACTGGGCAGCAAATACACAGAAAATACACAGTAAATAATATACTGAATCAAGCTCCCACAAGTAAGCTGATGTATAAATGTTCAATGTTCAAAAGTTCAATCTTGCCCCTCCCTTTTAGCAGTGGAAAGTTCTAAACTACCCCCCTTCCCAAAACAATATTTATCCAACCCTATAATAATTAAAATATTGAAATTTCTGTCAGAAACTTCAAAAATTTTGCTTCACAGGTTTATCTACTCTACTCACCTTTTTCCTTCACACAGACTAGATTCTGTATTCTCTCTATGGCTTAAAAATAGCATTTTTCAAAGATGGTTACGTCCACTCTGGAGTGACAAGATCACCCTCTTTGGACAGAGTTTTTTGGGTACTCATTATGAGGACCTAGAGATGTAAGTTTTCCTTCGTTCCTGCTGCTATTCAATTGTTAAACAGCAGTTGGTATTGAGGAAGAAAAAAGACATTTTGTGTAGTGGGGACTTTGGCACCCATCTGTCTTGCCTTGTTAATTCCCTTAACTGTCGTACAATACCACTACCTTGCTAACTGATTTAATCTGGGGGCCCTTCCTGCCCCCTGATAACTTCATCATAGGTGTTACACTGTGAGGTCTCCGCAATGCCTGTAACAACTGTAGCAACTGTATTTACATACAGGTGACCACCCCCTCCGTGCATGACACCTTTAGGTCTGGTAATGCAAATAGCCTTCCTTCCTCTCTTTTGTACCTGTATCCTGCCTAATTACAATATCTGTAACCACTATATGATCAGCATTTACATACTGTGTGACCCCCACCTTGTGCCTACTGTATAACTGTTCTCCTGCCCTTCCCTCTTGGTCAGTCTATTGCCTCAGACCAGCTCTGTGTCAGTATGCTCACCGTATTCTGGAGCACAATTAAACTCACACCACTGCAGCAAACTCTGAACTGGATGGAATGAATTTTCTTCAACAGTATTTACTGTTGTCTTGAGATTGCTTATTTGCACATACTGCTTACTTGACTTTTGCACACTGACCTTGATGAATGAACTCTTACTTATCACTCTGGCTATCATGTCATACTGTCTGTTAATGTCCATAAATGGTTGGTGCTATGTGTGTCTGTATGTGCATTTTTGTATATCCTGGCTGCAAATCAATTTGCCAGTAGGGACAATAAAGATACTTTGAACTTTGATTGTTATTTGTTGCTAAATGCATTTTATTCTGGGAGCCAGCAGCTGCAACTGAAGGTGAGAATTAAGTTCTGATGATTCTTTTCACGTATCCATGTTACTAATCATTCATGGGAATTGACCACGCTCCAAAATGCAAAACTAAGCACAATATTGCATTTTTCAGTATTAATGACAAGGAAGTCAAGTTTTCCCTCAGGATTTTGTCTTTAAGTATCAAGTTAAATACAGTCTTCAGGGATTCAAGTATCAAGCAAGTCAAGTCTCAGAGCAGACAAGTCCAAAATGACATACACTACTGTATGTGTCTTGCAAACAATGTGGTAATTTACACTTACTATAAGCAGAGGTGTTTACACTGGACAAGTAAACATTATAACCAAAATTCAAACAAGTACCAAAGAAAACATCTATGCAAACTTGACCAACAAATTTGAGACTTGTCTTGGCTTCAAACCTAAAGAAACAAGTCACAAGAGACTAACTGAAAGATTATAGGACTTCAATGTTTCATGTTGTGTCAAACAAAGCCCCAAATAATGGTGAGGGTTAATTACCTACACTGTAAACCTTTGATGTAAATTTACAGTGAAATCTGAACAGTATTCTGCTGTATTAGTGTCATTCAGTGCCATACTGTAAACTGCAATGCAATGTGGGAGAAAAAAAAATGTGATTACAGCAGTTTCACAGAATGCCATTATCTACAGTAATTTTTTACTGTAAACTTTACTGTAAACAGCTGAGCATCTTGGGAAAGTGAAAAAAAGGGTGGAGCTAAGATTTAAAAATTAACCGACATAACAAGATCTTGCAAAAAGGTCTGGGCTGTTTGTGCAGCGTGTATTTTATTTTTCTGGATTTCATCCTCAGAGCAAATTTACCGACCAGTTTCTGTCACCGCAAAGACACAGCCTCACTACAACCTGCTCAGCCTTTTGTCACAGATGTCCAGAGTTGCATTGATAAGGCAACCTCGACTGAGTAAGGTATATCACCATTTTTATTGTTAGCTAATGTCATAACATTATCCCTGTCAAGGTGGTAAAATTCTCCAGGTGAATTTTCTGCCATCTAGGTCAGTGTTAGTCATTGAAAAGCTTCATGCAGTTTCTTTTTAGCTATAGCTAAAATTAACATGTCAGTATTATGCCTCAGGTTACAATAACATTAAACAACACTGTTGCTTTTGCTGAAAGATAATTTAACTGAACTAATGTAGTGAGGTCGTAAGTCTGACTTAATGCTTTTTTCCAGGTGGCAAAAAGAGTCATAACAAGACTTTATTCAGATATTTCTAGAACCACGCTCTAAATTAACTGTTTTGTTGTTTGTGCCAAACTGTTGCAAAGACGCATTGTTAATGACACACTGTGTTGTCGTGTGGATTTTTCAGTAAAATGTGACACGTAAAAGGCACACATTACAGAGGGGCTGACAGTTTCTTGTCCATTTAGAAACTGTGACAAAAATTCCTTGTGGTGACTACATGTTCATCCCATTTATCAAGAACACAAAAAATGTTTTGTAAGAGATATTTCAAGATGAATGTTTATTTTGTTCCACATTGTTTTTCAGAACCTGCACTGATATTAATCCTCGGAAGCACAAAAGCAAAGCCATGAGAAGTTGCAGAGCAAGAAGAGCATGGTCAAAGAGGAGACAACATCAGTGAACCTGCATATTTACACTCATCAAGAAGCTCAGTGACTTCAAGTGGGACTTTGTTTGATCTTTCATACACACACACACACACCCACACTCAATATTGTACTACTATTTGTATTAAAAATGTTTTTATTTCAATAAATATTTAAAAATGAACTGCACAATGAATGTTGTCCCTTTTCATGAATTTGTTTATTATTAGTATTAGTATTAGTATTATTAGTAGTAGGAGTAGCAGTAATTGTACCATAGTAACATACTGAGTAATTTACTGAAAAACTGTGAACAGCATTGTGTTGTAAATTTACAAGAATACAGTAAAGAACTGCACATGTACTTCCAGTGGTTTACTGTAATTCTAAAATGCAGTAAGAACTGTAAAACACAGTACATTATGGGCGAAGCTGCTGCCAGTCAATTACTGTAAATTTACACTAAAAAGTCTTACAGTGTACATCTTGTTGATTACATATTGCGATTTGCCTGTGAGCCCAGTCCTGGCACACACATGCAGCAGCTCTGTACACCCCAAATGACAGACAGAGACAGAAAGCCACAGTAAAAACTTTATGGATTTATTGACAGCCCACCGGCCCACCAATGTGGCACGATATCACCCGGTGCTCCCGACTGACAATCTGACTATGACATATGGTCAGTTGTCAATGTGTTTGTGAGAGGCTGTGTTTGGTTGGATGGCTGTGCAATCAATCTAACTTGACCAATAGGTTTTCATGCATGGGGCGTTTCACTTCATCTACTAACTAACGCAGTGAAGTGCAGGTGTTGACACCAACAGGTGCAATGTGCCTGCCCACATCATATATTTAGCATAACAATTACCAAAAAAAATAACCCAACAGAATTATTTCAATTTGTACAGGCTCTGGAAGAACTATGTTACTGTGACCAACTTTATCAGATTTCTCAGGAAACCACTTAAAATAGGAAAAAATACGTTAAATTGTGTTTAATAGCATTTGCTCACAGACCATCACCATTTCAGAAAAGCACAGATTTACTTAAAGTATCCTACCAGCCTCAAGTGCACTGCAGCTAAATGGGAAAGTAATATACATGGAACAGTCTACTGGGTGTTCACATAGTGTCATGAGGTGGGTGGGAAAACTGAGCTAAGATATAGTATGTGAGGACAGGCAAACCCTGCAGACCAGTTCTGCTCACATAGAATCAACCAGAGCTTCAACTTGCTAAGTTGAAAAAACTTGCAAAGGGAAAATACACATGGACAATTTTCTGTTTTTTGTGTGAACATAACAGGTATCTGTATGATAAAGATGACATGTCTTCACTGTTTTAAGAATACAAACTGCACAAAATTTGTTGCGCTTTTGCATTTTACATTGTGCTTTTACATCAACAGGTTCATATTTATTTTATGTCTTAAATTTTTTTCTAAAATGTCATCTGCAAACCACTCTCAGACTCTCAACATCATCAATCTCAACATCACTGGTCAACAGTATCAGGGGTTACTAGAAAGAGTCCTGTTTTCCACTCTGATTGGAATGCCATGCTTTGTCTTTCTCTTCATCAACGGCACCATGCTTTTCACCCTGAGGAGTAAACTGGTGTTTCGGGAGACATCTCGTTACATTCTTCTGTATAACCTCCTTTTTGCAGACACCGCTCAGCTGGCATTTGGCCAGTTACTGTATATAATTGCTGCTTGTAGAGTAAGGTTGACGTATCCTGTCTGTGGTGTTCTCACTATGCTCACCAAGCTCACAAATGACATCTCTCCTCTCACACTGGTGGTGATGTCTGTGGAGAGGTATGTAGCTGTGTGTTACCCACTGAGGCACGCTACCATCATCACAATCAGAAACACAGTAGTAGCTATCATTATAGTTTGGGCCATTAGCTTAATGAATGTCCTCACGCAAGTTCTTTTACTGTTAAATTTTCCATTTAAAAATCTGGAGAACCTGCAGATGACAGATGTTTGCTCTGATATACAAATGTTGCTTGTGCCAATAATTAATCATTTTGACAAAACCTATACTTACTTTCTGTTTATATCTGCTACTTTGGCAATTATTTCCTCCTATATTGGTGTGATGATAGCAGCCAGGTCAGCCTCTACAGACAAAGCCTCAGCTTGTAAGGCTCGTAACACACTGCTGCTGCATCTGGTGCAGCTGGGCCTCAGTCTCTTCTCAACTATGCACACCTCAATTGTTCAGTCCCTCTCAACAATCCTGCAAAGGTTAGCGATTGTACGTATCAAGAGTGTTTTTTATGTGTTTATCTATATTCTCCCCAGATGTCTGACTTCTCTCATCTATGGGCTCAGAGATCAGACCATCAGGCCCATCCTTTTATACTATCTATGCTGTCGACTGACACTCAGCTTTCCCAACCAAGGCTGAGGCTTCACCCTTAATTACAGTTGGCTTAGTACTGCAACAGGACACTTTCTTTGCCTGAATTATTTATGGCAAGCAAAAAAACAATTGCATTTACACTTTGAATTAAAATGCTAATTTAAATTTCAAATAGATGTTTCTCTATGAAATGCATGCAACATCAGCACTCACAGGGTGCAAGCCAATATACGGTGACTTCAATAGTCATTCTTATATCATATATATCAATGGATATATGTCTATCTATAGTTTCTATAGTAGTAGTGCCTTGAGATAACTTTTGTTATGATTTGTCGCTATATAAATAAAACTTGATTTGATTTAATTGTCATTAATGGTACATATGTTGACAATTATCATAGAAGTGATTTTCATATTTTTTTACCTCTGTACTGATCATCTGATATGTTTAGTGCCATTTCAGAAGAATAATCCTAAAACTTCTCCAGACAAGGTGGAGGAAGGTCAAGATGTTCAGACAGAGAGCAGCAAGATGCAGGAGAGAGACTTTCAGCACAGGAAAGACAGACAGCACAAAATCATAAGACAGGACAGGCGCTGAATTTATGAGAGATGTGCGGCTGCTACTGTCATTAAAAGGTATGTTTTAGTCTGGTCCATATTTTAGTGGTTAGTGTCGTACTACACAGCTGAATTGCTGAGTTTAGGGGGGTTTCTGCTTGCCTACCTGTAAAAGTCACTGCATGCCACTGGAGCACGGTATGGATTAATATTGAGATGGTCTCTCAGAATCCTGACCTTCAGCAGATTCATTATAGTTTTGTGCACAGGATTTACCTGACCTCCACAAGGTGTATCTGGAATGTTGAATGACATTTCTTCGCTTCAGGTCCATTAATATCAGAGGCATATAGTGCTTGCAGGTTTAACAGCCGCTAAGAAAATGACTGCAGTACATCTGAAGCCCCCAGACACTCTTTCCTTTATATTATTTACGTGGCATTATCAACAGCTTGTATAAATGGGGCTAAAGAGGTGAATGTGAATGTGGCTCTCAACTGAAGCAATGAAATTTGTATTGTCATTTCTGTATTTGTCACAATCTCATGTTGTCTGCTGCATATTTGGCCTACATTAAACCCCATCATCCTAGACCATCTAATAGGTGTACACTAATTGTTCACAGGTCCTGGGTAGCGTCTTTTCTTATGTACTTATGATATTACAGTATGTTCACTTGCTTTACATCACTGTGTTGATGTGTTATTGTAGTTAAAATCAATCTTAAATAAAGCACTAATAATCTGAGAACAGTATGAACGTTATTGGATCTACTTTTCGTTTCACCTGTATCACCTGTAAACATGCACTTTCATGTGCTGATATTTTGCTAAAAAAAAAAAAACAAACAAACAAAAAAAACACATTAACATTTATAACCAAAACTTGAATTCTAAACCTTGTAAACATTTTTAGTGATGAGGTGATTAAAGTCATTCAGAAATTTAATGCAGTTTGATTACTAAAGTCTAAAAACTTGATACTATTTGATACTATTTATTTCAAAGCCAGTAGCCTACACAATTAATATTGATGGGGTAAGTGTCAACAAACTGGTAATTGAGTCCCTCCCTAGTGTCAAAGGTGGTGCCCTAACTGAAGAAGAAGGAGAAGAGACAAAAATGGACTTTTCACAGTTTATTGAAAATGCATTCAACCCCAAACATAAAATAAATAATATTTTGATGAATGGAAAGTGCAATCACATTAAATTACTGGAATAATACAAAATTTGAGCAGCATCCAGCAGAAAAAATTCCTATGAGATGAGTAAAGTTCTATCTTATAAGTCCTGATCAAAATGCCAAGCCTCAACACTGTTTTTGTCTATTGAGGGCAAAGGTAGATATCACATGCTTTGGAATTCCAAAGGGGTTTTGTTTGCTTTAACCTATGCATCCAGCAATATGCACAGGTCTTGTGTCCAGCAGTACATTCTGCAGTTGACTTCTTTCTCCAGTTCTGCGTCCACAAGCAGGAAAACCTACAGGCAAACGTGCCCTTGAAAGGCTTTGGGCTTGCATAGAAATTGTCCATGTACATGTTATCCAAAATCCAAGTACCTTCTGAAAATCAGTGTCAATCACATAACAGAATCACAAGAGATTCCTTGGCCTGTGACAAACTTGAAACTTGGTTGGTTTGTTCCTCATGTACTGCCTCATGCCTGTATCTCCTTTGCAAGGCACCATACATTCATCTACACAAAGACTTCTGCAGGGGTAGTATAATGCTTTACAGGCCCCAGAACAGTCTGTCATGCACTGAGCTTCCTCCACTGGCATTATTTACTCTGTCCTCATCTGGGTCACTCAGTGGTGGTGGTGCGGCATCGTCATCACTGTCTGTCTTCCATGACAGTGGTTCCTCTCTAGGCTGACATAGAGCTTTGCAATGAATGAAAAAAAATTTGACCAGTTGCAGTTTCATCATATGTTCAACTATTTTTTTATCACAATATTTTAGTTTCAGTTCATTTATACATTCAGCACTGTAAGCATGTGTAACTTATTTTTACTCTTTTCGTTTGTTATGAGTGATTGCATCAGAGGGAATCTATCTATTTCAAAGTATTTTGATCATTTACACCTGACATATGCATTAGTATAGCTACTAATGAGACTAACCTCCATGAGTCTGATTTAGTTGGCTCAAATGAATATTACAGTCTAACTTCTGTGGCACCGATTATTACACTACAGGAGCTGATATGTTGATGACACATAAAATAATTCAACAGTAAGAGAGCTGCTCTGGACATTAATGCATGACAATAACAGAATGGAGCAAAGACTGAGAGGGTAAACTGGAAAGAATGAGAATTTTGAATCACTCTTTCTAACTTTAGTTTACAGGTAATGAGTTCACTTTGCTTTCTACATTGTGTATGACATGATACAGTTTTACAATCTGCTGCCAAGACGTTATAGCTGCTTTGGCTGCTTTATGATAGAAGTTTTAGCTGTACAAAGTGATATGATGTGCTATGCCTGTACAGAGCCAACAGATGTAAAATAATTTACTTACTCATCACAAACATCCTCAGCAGGATCAAGTCGAAGCTCAAAATGGAGACCGTGTTCCTTGCTGTCCTCACTGCTTTCATCTGAGAAGTTGCAGTCAGCACAGACGCATCTGTGTGCCATCTTCCTCGGTCAGCAAAAACAATTCAAACATGTGCTCTTGATTATAAGAGTCACATTAGGTGTTTTCACAAGTTTGATGATTTCTAAATTACCATGTCATTGTCATATAATTTGCTCTATTTGCAAATGGGTCGACCATTAACAGCTGATTTCTGACTGAGTCTACATTCACACTACTACACTTTTATTCCTGTGTGTCAACTATATTTTAACCAACAGATGAAAATTCACTCCTACCTGTAAAGTACTGTGTCTTAAAAGTATCATTAAAACTACATGATTTTATTTAAGCCAGACCAACAGCGATTACCACAAGAGCTCACCTGAGAGCCTGTAGCTCCACCTGCCTCCAGCTGTCTGTCACTGCAGCTGCTGCTGGTGCCTCAATGTCCCTGATAAGATGATTCACAAACAAATCAGATAAATGTCCTTTGGAGACTTTTGCATATAACTGGTAAAATGATAACTGATTGACATTGCTGACTTTATCTATCAGTTATAAATAATGGATTTTTGTCATTCAGAAGGAGATGTCCATTATGTTCTTCATGGTTTTAATTCAGAAATGACAGGAGAGTTACAGAAAAAGTGGCAATGCTTGTGAGATATTTGTCACCTGGCCTGCAGAGTCACAGTCATCAAGTTATAACTTATTTTGCTGTTGAGGCCTTAATCAATCCCCACCGTGAGCGTGACAGAGACCTGCCCTCTTACTCATATAAACCTCAGACTTGGTAGTGTTAGGTGCTTTGCTGGATAATTTTTTATCTATGCAGGGGCGAAAACTGAAAACTTAAGTGAGTAAAGTTTATTTATATAGCACCTTTCACAGATAAAGAATCATTAAGTGCCATACATCATAAAAACCAAGTACAAAATTTAAAGAAATAAGACAATAGCAATGCAATAAATACAGAGCACTAAAATACAAAGGAGGAGGTATTCAGACAAACTAACCAAAAGCCTTTCTGAATAAAAGTGTTTGTAGCCGCTTTAAAAAGATGTCAATGGAATCTATGGATCGCAAGGAAAGGGGGACAGCATTCCACAATTTGGGTGCCACGGTTTATATAGCAGGTTTGAGGGATGGCCAGTAATTTTTGATCAGAAGATCTAAGATCCTGATCATGTAAGGTAGGAGGAGGTTAGCAATGTATTGGGGTGTTTTGCCATGCAAGGCTCTGAAGGTGAGCACCAACAACTTAAAACTGCCTCACTCAGTATTTTCTGTTGATGCGCCTGTTTTCTTGGCCCATAAAAGACAGACTGCCTAGGCCTTAACATTATCATAAAAAAAAACAAAAAAAAAAACCATTGGGTCATTTGACATGGGGTTGTGTGAGGTACTCATGCATAGTCAGTGTGTTACCTGCAGTAGATTCAGATCAGCACGCTGCCAGTTTAGAGAAGCAGCCAGGAGCATTGGCACAGACGTAGAGCGATGTGCTGCTGTGCAAGGGGTCAGCAAGCAAAAAAAAAAAAAAGTGTTTTAGTTAATTTAAAAAGATTCCATGTCCATTTAAATGTATGCTTCATTTCATTCATTTTGAGCGTTTCATCTTCCCTGCCCTGTAACCTTTTATTCTTCTTTTTATTAAGTTTTATTCCATTTTAGCTTATTTTAAGCTTCCATTTTATTTTAGTATTTTTGTAATCCTAATTATTTATTTATATATCATTTTCAGTGGTCATTTTCTGATCTTTTACTAAAGTAAAAGAGGAGACACTACAAAGTAACTATTTTGAGTGAAAGTTCATTCAATGTGTCATTCATTCAAAATGTCACGTCATTAAAAGTAGTAGGTACTGTCAACAAAATCTAGGGCCTCAGAGTTACATTTTTATGTAATATATTATTTGATTTATATATCATAAGTAGAATTTTCATGTTGTAGTTGGTGAAGCTTCTTTTACTTTCTTTAGACATTTATGGTTGTTTTATCTGCAACTGCATCATATTTTTATAATGATCATGTTTGGTCATGTTTTAAATTAGCAAAGTAAATAGTAACTATGCACTATAGGTCTGACAAATTTAGTGGAGTAAAATATATAATAGTTTCTTCTAAATGTATAAGTATGAAGAAAAATAATTTGGAAAATAAGACTAAAATGAAGCATAAGTACCCTAAATCGTCTGACATGTAATTCCTCTATGGTTGACAGGTGTTCCTATTATTTTGTCCATCCAATTCAAATTTAAGAGGGTAGGCTAAACAACAGACAAACCTCTCCGTAACACAATGTAGTTAAACAGCACCATCAACTGCAGCCTTACTCAGCCAGTGTCAACAAAAACTGGACATTATAACCTTCATGAAGGAACATTTACTGCAGGGCTGTTGGATTACGGTGCCTTAGGTTTAGCTAGGTGTTCCTAATAAACTGACAACTGAGGGAAGTTTCAAAAGCAGCTAGCTGATGTTCTTACTTACATTTGTAATCTCACCTGCAGTTGGCCTGGTGTCCCCTGTCCTCGCTACACTAAATGAGAACATATATGATTAAAAAACAAACTTACGCAGCTAGCTCAAAGATTTGTTCACTTTGAGCGACGTTCAGCTCTTCTGCCCGCGCAAGAACAAAATGGCGACGGTGAGCGAAAGTCATCGCTGAGGCAGAAACGCACCTGCGCCAACGGTAACTGGGTGACGTCAGCGCTGGGAGGCTCATTCAGCCAATAACAGAGCTCCGTGTCGTTCTCCGTAACCCCGCGTTATCGACCAGCCATGGGAAATGCACTACATTTCCCATGTTTTTATTATTATTGTAAATATCCCACATCTTTGATGTAAATATTTTATTTCAATCTAATTTTAATTTAATTTTAACTTTTAATTTTACCTGTAATTTTACTCTAAGTTGATTTATGTCACTGTTTTGCACCAAACACCAGCACAAATTCCTTGTATGTGGAAACATACTTGGCAATAAAACTGATTCTGATTCAATGAAGACCAGCCTAAACCATTTTATTATTTTATTTACCACAATTTTTCCATACTATAATACTGTGTTTTGGTTATTGTATGTAGCTATTGTAGTTAATTGTATTGTGTGTATTTTGAAAGTAATTTTGATATTCCCCTGCCTTTTGTTAGAGCTGTGCCTGACTTGTTTTTGTTTTTGTTTTAGCTCCATTCCGTGTGTCTGTCATGATATGGCCACTGAGAGGCGCAATCGTCAAATTCTTCAGCTCTGTGTGTTTTAGTCCGTGCTCTTATTTTGATAGTGGGGCAGGAAGTGTCATTGTTCGTGCCTCTGAGCTTTGACTCTGGTCCTGCTTCTGCTCGCTCAGCCTCCTCCGGCCGTCGCCATGGTGCAGATGATGGAGTCGCAGTGCGAGTATTTCATGTATTTCCCGGCGGTGCCCATCACGGATCTGTCGGACCCGGCCCGCTACCGCACCCTCCCCCGCCGGAGCCACCTCTACCTGGGTGAGACGGTCCGCTTCCTCCTGGTGCTGCGCTGCAAAGACGCTGGGACGACGCCGACCGAGCGCTCTCCCGGTGAGGCGGGGGCGGGGGCGGGGGGGGCGAGAGGATGACGCCCATTTGGCTCTGGATGAAAGGGTTGTGGGGACACAGATGCCCCCACGCATTTTTGTTGTGGCTGTTATGTTCATACAGGGAATCAGTGTGTTTTAATCAGTAGTTTACAGCATCACAAGTCCATATTTGATATTCATGAAATACCCCTTAATATTTATGTGTGATGTAACAGTGAGTATACCTTTCATCCCATAAAACCGAACTGTGATTATCATGGAGCCTCATTTTTCCTAGAATGCAGGTGAAGGTCGGACAGTATATGATGTTTTTAACATGCAGGGGAATTCTGCAGTTGCATCAGAATTTGTGAAGGATGTGTCATGTATATTGCTTAATGTTTTCATTCCTGACACCTGACTCTACTCAGAATATACACTTGTAGTACCAGAGTAGGGGAAAGTACTATAAAATGCAACCCAGTATATTTCTAATACACCTTATGACCTGTGAAGTGCAAAACAGATTTGTAGTTATTGTTAAAACAAACCTGATCATAATACAGGATCAGACATGAAATGAAGAACAGATTAAATTAGTAAAAGATTTGGACAAAAAAACAAAAACGCAGGTGTTACCATCAGAGAATTAGCAGCCAGATAAAGCTGACTCCATCCTACAGCGATAATCAAAACAAGGGCTAAATCACCAGAGAATACTGGAACAAACTAATGTTAAACCACCAGAAAACGTTGGACCAAATGTGGACCAAACCAAGGGTAAAACACAAGAGTATATGGGAAAACCAGCAGAGAAATGATTAGGGTTCAAGGTTTATGGAATGAGTGTTTCCAGTGAGGATTCTGACACGTGTGAATTTACACGTGTGAATTGTATTTACTGTTTGCCTTTTTAGTCCTCACCACCAGGGCGGACTTACAGAGGCTTATACATCAAGAGATAGTATTTGCTCTTTTCCGTTTGCACAAGATGTGTTCGAAACTGGAGACAAGGCTGGAAGGATGCTGGCTCATAGACTAGAACAGATAGAAAAGAGGCAGATAATTCCAGCAACTAGAGATGATAATGGTAGGTTACAATGGGATACAGCTATGATTAATGAACCTTTTAAGAATTACATAATACATCTGGTAGATTACCCCCCCCCCCCCCCCCCCCCAACACACTCACACACTCACACACACACACACCCCCCAAACACAGCTATCAAGATTCCCCATGATAATTGTGTTTTTATGTGTTATGTTAAAAGGGCCAATAAAAAATTATCTATAAAAAGCACTATGTGCCTTTTCCAGTGGACAGTGACGGCACTGCAGCAGGTTTTGGAACAGAGTCAGCCAGTAGCCGGGCGTGGAGGGAGCTGGCCGGTTCTCTGTGCGCTGTGGCCAGTGTGAGTCCAGGTGAGAGCAACCGCCACCGAGGCAATCACCACCAGCATCCCCATGACTACCAGAGCAGCGGGGACGAGGCCAACGAAGACGGCGAGGAGGACTACATTGCAGCAGCAGAGGCGGCAATTGCGGCGCTCGGCAGCAGGGTGGACTCCCGGTGTCGGAGCTTCAGGGACTGCAAACCACTACTCATCCACAATTCATCTGGGACGGCTTCGAGGGAGTTCCGCAGGGCACCTGTTCAGGTACAGTGGTGTCCATGCTCAGGTTGACAGGCCAGAGAGCAGGACAGCAAGTCCAGCAACTATAAAATATTGTATTTGTTAGAGCATGGCTCTAGGGATGGCAATGTCAGTCAGCCAGTCCTCCACTCTTGGTCAAACTGAAATATCTAAACAGCTATTGTATAGATTGCCATGACATTTTGGACAGACATTCACGTTCCCCAGATGATGGATCTCAACGACTTTGGTGACCTCTTGAATTATCCTGTAGCACCACCTGCAGAAAAATCTCAAATTCAACTAAATAGATGGAAGGTTTTAACTTATCCAGTGGCTTGTCTTGACAACTGTTTGATTGATTGCTATAAAAGCTGGTTCAGCCATTCATGATCCCCTCAGGATGAATTGTATAAACTTTGGTGATCATCTGACTTTTCCTCTAGCACCATCATCAGGTGAAATTTGTAATTTGTCCAACACTTCAGTTTGTGATCAATCATCCTCAGGACTTAACAACAGTCTCATCAGCCTCAGCTGTACTTTTTGTTTAGTGCTAATACTAAATGTCACCATGCTAACACGCTGCACTACAATGGGAATGAGTTACAAGCGACCTTCAGGGCCATGCTGTACCCAGCATCTCCCTCCGGAGGCCTTGGAATGCATCAGACAACGTCACTTAATTTTACTGATTTATGATGGTTACGTCTCTGTGTCCCTCTGAGGGTTGACTGCTGCTCATTGAGAGTTGAAAACCATGATGATTTCTGTTTCTCCATGTCAGTCTCCTCTGGACGAGCCGGTGGTTTTGACGGATGAAGTGATCTTCCCCCTCACCGTCTCTCTGGACAAACTCCCTGTCAGCACCCTAAAAGTCAAGGTCAGGAGGAACACCTGTCAGTCGGCCTGTCTGTCACCTTGAAGGCCCAAGGCTCTTCTCTCTTAGAGTTTGTGAAATCTGAAATCTGTTAGCAAACTCAGATGCAATCCAGAAAACTGGTCATGGGCTCATCACAACATGGTGTCCTGGGGTTTGCTTGTTCTGTTAGCGATACCTGACTCTAGTTGTGGATAAGACTCAGTATAGTTTCTTTAGACAGTAATTTTGTTCTGTCTGTGTTCAGGTGATGGTCACAGTGTGGAAGAGAGAGGCGGAGAAAGCAGAGGTGCAGGAACTTGGTTACCTGAGTGTCCTGCAGCAACGAGAACCAACACACACCTTCAGACACGACCTGAACACCTTCAAGGCTCAGGGTACAATACACACTCATTTTTACTTCTACACTTGTGAGCATCCTCATCACAGAATCTGTTTCCCACCTCTAACATTAACATTACCTGTAAAATCATGTCTTCACCCTCAGATGCTTCTCTTAAAAAAGTTACATCATTAAATTTGGTGAGTAAATAGGCAGATAACTTTACGTGTCACTGTATCACTGTGCCACTTGTAGTACCCGTTGTACACACACTGGGGCAGCACGTTCCCTCCATGTAGGCCATTCTGTTTTATGAGATTCAAAATACAGGGAAGCACTGAAAAATAAAACCACTGTGTTTTAGTATGAGGGCACAAAGCTCTCAGCATGCGTTAACATGGAAAAGACTAAAAGTAGATATTGACCAGGTCATTAAATCCTTGAAGATGTCTCAAGTCTGAGACCCCACACAGCACAGAAAACAAAGATGTTTACATGATGAACTATGTTAAGTTTGAAGCACAAAAAGGGAAAAAAGACTCGCTTCATCATGTCCTAAATGCACAAACTGAGGGCAGCACGTTATGCCGTGTTATGGACATGTCAATTGAATTGGAAATTCTGGCACAAGATCTCAAATGAAATAATAAGCATGATTTTGGGGATTGATAATGGATTGAATCACTTGCCCTTATTACTGGCTGTTCCTGATGCAGTTTTTAAGCCACAATAAACACAGAAAAAAACATTTTCTACAGTCAAAGAGCTTTGTCTAGCGAGCTGGCTCAGAATCTGTCTCTCAACATCCTCAGTTACTTTTCACATTGAGATTTCGAATCCCTTCTTACCATACATCAGAGCAGACATTTGTTTCATCTGATATACCCATGTCTTGTTTCATGTATGTACAAATGTGTGTAAATGTATATGGGACTCAAAGGTGTCTGTGTACACCTACATCCTCATATGTAATAGATACACATGTCTTTTGATTAATATATCTGTCCTGAGTTTAACTTTGTGGTATTTCTCTACTCATTATAAGACAGTGTGGCCTCCTGTTATTTATTTTTCTTTGTTTCATTGCCGAGAGCTGTATTGTATCCATACATTGTTAAAATCATCACAAGTGACTGTTGAAGGAAAAAAACCTTCCTCTCCTCGTCTACAGTGAGCACCACCCTGACAGTCCTGCCGCCTCCAACTGTCCGCTGTAAGCAGATGACTGTCTCTGGGAGACACCTCGTTGTCCTCAAAGGTAGGACATCATGTTTTCATCACTTCTTATGTTAGATTCACACCAGACCTGTCATAGGGAACAGAGCAGAGGAAATGAATCTGATCATTCAGCAACTTCATTCACATGAATTAAAGAAACAAGAGCAAAGATGGAAATAAAGAAATCAATACTGCTCTCACAGGAGTTTGGAAACCTGGTTGTTGTCAGAGTTTCCCAGCACACATGGTTGTGTTAATCAGGTTTCTCTTCCTCTCTGAACCAGGGAAGGAAACCAGGCTCCTCTCTCTCTCTCTCTCTTTCATGTGACTATTCAGATTTTCTTTTATAAGTTTGATTTGTTCCAGGCAGGTTTTGCTGGCTCAACACTTTGCTGCATGTCATTCCCCCCTCTCTCCCTTCATTTCCTGTCACTCTACACTGTCCTATCTAATGAAGACCCCAAAATAACTATAGATATAATAGATATTTATAAAATTATTTAATAAATTGTATTAATTAAATAAATACATTTTATTTGAATTCAAATGATTTTAAATCTGTAAACTGGTACAGTTGCATCTATTGTGTTGTGATGATCAGTTATCTGAGTTTAATCATAAAACAACTAATTTTATAAATCACTTTACTGCACATCGTAAAACAAATATTTGAACCACAATAGAAATTTCCTACATGTTATTTTGTTCCAATAGTTTCAATAACTTCAAATCTCAGGGGAGACCTGAGGCAGCATAAAAACATAGAAAATACAAACACCAAAAACTGTTGCAAAATTTAAGAGTATATAAAATACCCTCTTAAGAGTATAAATCCACTTAAAATGCATTAAAATCATTATCTAAGATAAAATAAATCAATTCAATTCAAATAAATTCTATAAAATACTATTATCTTTCTTCTGTCTGCCGCCCCATCAGTGTTGAATGAGTCTTCCCAGGAGGAGGTGAGTGTTCGGGATGTTCGGATTTTACCAAACCTGAACGCCTCCTACCTTCCCATGATGCCAGACGGCTCCGTATTGCTGGTGGACAATGTGTGGTACGTACAGAAACGTGTTCCTGTAAAGTTGAGTTCTGTCATGTCTGACGTCTTACGTTGTTTTACTTGTATCTTATGTCGTAATATGTGTATACTTGTAATATATCACATTTCACCCTGTTACACTGAAATACAATGTGTTAAGATGATGATGTTTTTTATGTGGTTGGTCTTTTGTTATATTCAAGTAATGACGTATTTTATGTAGTTTATAGTACAAGTCATTATGTTGTCATGATGTTGGGGTATTACATGTTTTGAGCGCTTTGATTATGATTATTATGATGTTATGTTCCACTATGCTGAGTCCCAACACATTACATGTTGTGTTACGTTGCACAGTGAATCTGTTACAGTATGTTATCATGATGTTGTGTTCCATAATTATACATGACATAATCTCATGTTACATTATATTTCATGATGTTACTTTTATTACATTACTTTGTGTTGCGATAAGTTTTATTCCATTACATTTTGTACCACTTGTCAAATTTTCAATCTGTTATATTCCATTTTATTATTTTACGTTCTGTTGACTTATGTTACAAAACTTTCTGTTCCATCACATTTTGTTACATTTTATTACATTTCACTGTTACGTTACCTTTTGTCACGTTACGTTCTGTTACCTTACGTTCTCTTATGTTCTATTACTTTATACTGTTATCTTACTTTCTATCATATTACATTCTGTCAATGTTCTGTGACTGTAAGCTGTGTTACCTTGTGTTCTGTTGTTATATTTTATTACATTACATTTAGCCTCTCTATGTTCCATACTGTTACATTACGTTCTCACATTATGTTCTGTCACATTATGTTCTAATGCTCTTCCCTCTGTCACCTTGTGTTCTGTTGCAGTACCTTTTATTATGTTATGTTCTGTCACGTTATGTTCTATCACTGTACCTTGTGTTACCTTCTGTTATGTTATATTTTATTACATTATGTTCAGCCTCTATATGTTCTGTTTTGGTGCCATCTGTTTATGTTCTGTTACTTTACATTCTGTTATATTATGTCAGATTATTTTATGTTACATTCTGTTCTGCTCTTTATGTTGCCTAAAATCTCCTTCTGTTACTTTATGTACTCTCACTTATGCTTAATTTCATTACACTATGTTCTGTTACTTTCTGTTACATTAAGTTATTGTACATTAGTCTTCTACATTATGACTTCTTAAATTAGTTTCTGTGATGTTTTCTTCTGTTAAACTCTTTTGTTACATCGTGCAGTATTTTGTCAGCCTGTCAGACTGACTGTCCACATGAGTTTCATGGTTTGACCTGATGGAGCTCACACTGCTTCCTCTCCTGCTCTGCAGCCACCAGTCAGGTGAGGTCGGCATGGCGTCTTTCTGCCGGGTGGACAGCCTGGCCTGTCGCCTTCCCAGCATGCTCAGCGCTTTAGAGGAGCATGACTTCTTGTTCCAGCTGCACCTCAATGACATGCCGCAGGATGACTCCAACGAGGTTTGGACATGTCTGTGTGGTTGTCTCAAAGGCACCTCTTTGGGTTGTTTCTGGCAAAGTTATTGTTTTTATTTATGACTTAACAGTTTCATTTTGTTTTTTGTGTTTTATGTTGTGATATAGAACTAGTTGTGGTGCCTGTCTTGGCCAAGAAACGTGTAGGTTTTTCTGAAAAAGGCTGAATATTTTAATAAACACAAAGTGAGATGGGAAAATAACTCAGCTGGCGATTATAGAGAGAGTTGGCTGACGATGGTAAACATGATAATCATGATCACTTATATGAATAGCATGATTTGTTTCAATCGTTTAATTACAATTTTGGCCCATAACATATTTCCACTGCTTATTATCTAAAACTGGAAAACAGTTTTACATATTTAAATTGTTGTTTTGAAACTGTGTGCATATAATCAGCATTTCCCACTTTATTAATTTGTGTGTAACATCAACCTGAAAGCAAACTTACATTCAGACACTGTTTTCTTTTTTTTTGTGTCAACACATGAAAATGATGTTTCAGTCGTGTCTTGCATGTTGAGAAATTAAGTGTGTATTGTCTGCTGTTGGATTTAGTCAAACAAAACACACAGGGAGCACTAAAGAAGCACTGACACGAAACTGGTTCTGAACCCTAAAGAGAAAGAAATCTAATGAAGATAAAACTGGAAAATAAATAGATGCATTAATTGTGTGTCTTGGTCAAGTTGTGGCTCCAGTTCCATGCTTCAGGTATCCTGTATTTCACCAGTATGAGTTCCCTCTTGTGGACACAATGTTCTCTTTATTTCATCCCAGTATGTTGAATGTCACTGTGTGTGTTAATGTATTTTCAGGGGCTGGAGGTTCCCCTGGTTGCTGTGCTGCAGTGGTCAACTCCCAAGATGCCTTTTACCAACTGTATCTACACCCACTACAGGTAAAGACCAAGCAAGATTATTTTTCAGGCAAAGTTGGGAGTCGCCTGTACGGCCAAAACAGAATAAGATAGTGACGTCCTGTCAGGACGAGCAAGACAAGCAGTGCTCTGCTAGTTCAAGCTAAAAATGGACATCAGTTAGAACAGAAGTGGACGTGATATCTCTCATCATCTCAGATCAGTGTTCTGTCCCATAAAGGATCTGATGTTGCCCGTTTGCATCCATCATGTAGTTAGCTGGCCTTTTGTGGCCCCAGCAGGTGATTGTCTGTGGAAGTTAGCTTAACTACCAGCTGTTGCATCTATATTTTCTGTCTTTTTTGTGCACGTGACCTGTTGACAAAGGCTTTAGCTGGTCAAGCTAGGAGGGGAGCAGGATATGAGGATAGTCCTGGGATTATTGACAGGTGACTAGTCATAGCTAGCTACAGACAGGTGTGCTTGTCAAGCTGTCCTCGACGCAGACTCCGTCCTTTGTTCATGTTGGGGTTAAAGAGAACCCTGCCCAGAACAGATTCAACATCATCTATGGCTGGATAACGAAATATTATAGAAAACAGTGCAGGAAAGCTGTGCTACAGGTTCTGTTGTCTTAATGCAGACCTGCTCTGATGTCACACAAATGTAAACAGCTTTTATTAATTTGAATGCAGGCGTAATGTATGGTAAGTGTGGTTGCCAGTGGTTGTTTGACATGGCCACCAAAAGACTGAAGCACCTTCAGTTTGAACTGACCCCAGACACTCTTCACAGCTGACACTGTTGGACAGTTAACCTTGTCCCTCCATCCTCCCCCCTCTCCACCTCCCTCTCCCTGTCAGGCTGCCCAGCATCCGTCTGGACCGGCCACGGTTCGTCATGACGGCGAGCTGTCCGAGCACCGTCAGGGTGAAGGAGCACTTCAAGGTCAAATACGTTCTGCTCAACAACCTGCAGGACTTCCTGGCTGTACGGCTGGTCTGGACTCCAGAGGGTCAGCGTGTGTAATGATGTTATAGGGACATAACTCTGTTTACACTGCAAGTGTTAAGACTCAGTTTAAGGTTAAAGTAAGAGTAAAGGACGCAGCAGTAAGTCAAATGTGATGGATACAAGTTTGATTGTTGATATTGGGCAGAGTTAGGCGACAGGGAAGGTGTGAGTGAGGATGATTAGATTTATATCACTGAGTGTATGTAACAGATTATGTGATCGCTGAGCTTTTGGAATCATTTCAGACTAAAAACTAAAACTAAACATTATTTCATTTGTTTCTGAAACAGTTACATTTTTTAAAATCCACATAACCTCACAGTAAAAACATCAGAAATGAAGCGACATGTCCAAAGAAATGTTGAAACTGTGTGTGTGTGTGTGTGTGTGTGTGTGTGTGTGTGTGTGTGTGTGTGTGTGTGTGTGTGTGTGTGCGTGTGTGTGTTCAGGTCGAGGTCAGGGTGAGGACGCAGCGCTGGCTGCTGTGGTCTGTCACACTCCTCTCAGTAACCTGGGTCACTGTCGGAAAGGAAGCACTCTGTCCTTCAGCGTGGCCTTCCAGATCCTCAGACCAGGGCTGTATGAGGTACTGAACTGAAAAGGCCATTGAAGAACATATTTAGTCATAGTTTTCTTTAATGAATTAACACTAGTTAATATAAAAAGCATTTCATGTATGAAGTGTCAAAGCCTGATGGTTTCCTGCAGCCTCTGAACATCCGATTACGTTTCTTCAGTTTTCTTCTTCTCTGTCTCACTCCAGCTGAGTCAGCACATGAAGCTGAAGCTTCAGTTCACTGCCTCGGTTTCCAACCCTCCACCTGATGCTCGGCCCCTGTCACGTAAGACTTTTAATTTTCCTTCATTTAAGCCGGTAAAAGTCATGCTGACAGTAACATCTCATTTTCAAGAGACATTGAGACAAACATTATTAGTGTAAGTGTCAGTCACACACTACAAAGCAAATACACAGCTCTGATTCTCCAAAGATAAAGTAAGAACAATAAACAGAGACAGTTTGCCTCTTTTTTTGTTTTTCATTTTTCAGCTTCAGTTCCAATAAAGTAAGTAACAGGGCCAGACAGATAAATGAGTGCAGCTGAATCAACCAGACCCCAGATGTCAGCATCAGCTTATCCCATACACAAAGGCAATATATGTAAATATATTGAATTTCCATATATGAAATATACATAAATATAGAATTAAAAAACATATAAAATATATATGTAAAATGATATATGAAGCATTTGAGAAATTAGAAAAAAATTCATATATTGACTTATGTAGTTCTACCCCATACAGTGTCAATGTATATGCTTATAGACATATGGTACAGAAAAATATGTATCCATCCCAAAGCCAGTGTATGTTGATATTAGATACAGTAGGGTCCAAAAGTCTGAGACCACTTTTGTAGAATGGGAAGACAAACATGTTTAAAATGAATGAGAAATTAAAGTAAAAAAGATTTACTGTGGGAAGAATTCAGGCTGAGAATTAGATCGACTACTGGGGCTGCTGTCTGTCAGCATAACAAGGCCTGTAAAACACTGGATCTCCAGGGAGGTCATTAACTGTACAGCTCACTTCACTCATGGTGTAACATGCTTTTTCCATAATGGGACTATAAGCTACCAGAAACATTGCAGAGGTATTTTCAAGAAGAGTAAAACCAGTCACCACATTAAGAACACAATCTACTTGTGTCTGTAAACACATCGTCCCAGAGCATGCTGGGTAACATTAACCCTAACCCTAATTCCACCCACCTATCCCCAACATGCTACAGTATATCAGTATATAGAATTTTTACATATATGTTATTTGTTTTTATACCAAAAAACCAAAGCTTGTTGCGTCAGTTCGCCTGCATGTTGTAGTTGTTCTCAGCTGGAGATGAATTTAGTCCATAAATCTGATTCTTCATTACTTCTTCTTATTAACGTTACTGCAACAGGTCAAACAGATGGATCAGCTTCTGAGCAGCAGATATTATTATTGGCTGCTGCAGGACCCAGGAGCTACAGTCATGATTAAGGCTTTGCACTCACATAGTAATTATTCCATCTTTACATTGTTTAGTTTTTATTAATGAATTAAGAATGTAAAACATTTAATTATAGTCTAGTTTCCACTTTCAGTCTTTGAGTCTCGTTTTCATTGTTACTTTTGTTGCGGTAGAGAAATGTCAAAGATATGTTTGAGGTCGTTCAGAAACAGTGTCCACCAGAGCTTAGATAAGACAATGGTGGAGTTTAAGCGTTTAACTGTTGTCCTGTCACCACCCAGGTAAGAACAGCCCATCCAGCCCAGCAGTTCGAGACCTGTTGGACCGACACCAGGCCAGTCTGGGTCGGTCTCAGTCCTTCTCCCACCAGCAGCCGTCTCGATCCCACATCATGAGGTACCACAGAGAGTTCAGACAGAGTGGACGATGATACCACAGGATTTACTTCAGCCATCTATAATATCTGTTTTATGTGTGTGTGTGTGTGTGTGTGTGTGTGTGTGTGTGTGTGTGCGTGCACTTCAGGACGGGCAGTGCCATGGAGCGACGGGCCATCACGCCGCCTGTTGGCTCTCCAGTTGGTCGGCCGCTCTACCTGCCGCCACAGGACAAAACGCTGCTGTCGCTGGACAAGATCGCCAAGAGGGAGTGTAAAGTCCTGGTGGTGGATCCTGTCAACTAGGGAGTGAGGAAGCAAGGAGGGGAGGAAGCAAAGAAGGATAGAGATCAAAGGACAAGGAAGCATAGAGGAGAAGCTTTAAAAGAAGAAAACAGTGACAGGAGCCTTGTAAGCAGATTACAAAGGAACAAAAATGACTGGAAAGGAAAACGATCTCCACTCAGCTCCTCTTCAGCTATAAACTTCCCTGAACCTGAACCTGAACCTGAACCTGAACCTTTGCTGTAACCTGCTTCCTCATCACGTGGTCCTGTTGGAAACCATTTACATCAACAACGAGAAACTTTCACGTGACGAGAAATATAAAGAGAGGGACTTTAAATATATATGTGATATATTATCATGTTTCTGTATTATTTAACTGTACATTACAGAGAAAACAGCACCACTTTCTTGGTAAGGATCCATTTATAAAGTGTCTTTAAGCTTTAATGTGTGGATTTATTATTATTAATTTACTAATGCTTTGTAGATCAGTTATCAGCCTTTAATAAGAACTTCTGGGTTGCCAGGTTGTGTAAAATCCTCCTCCAGCAGACGCTTTTTATATTTCTTTAATTCATTAGTGAGACATCTCTAGTGAACTGTTTGACCACTGATCTTCACTTTATCTTTACTTATCCATCAAGTCTGCAGCTGTAAATGTTAATAATCAGTTCATAAATGGATTTTGGTCCAGATGTTCTGCAGCTGTTTTCCAGAAGTTCAGTGGTCAAACATCCCACTGGAGACGTCTCAGTGGAGAAGTCTTTCTCCTCTTGAAGAGATAAAAAGACAAATGCTGTCGCAATTCAGCAGTTTCATCCTTTGGAGGCCGAAGTGAAATGAGACGATCTGGTCCAGAGGATTTTTGCTTTACGTCACCAGTTGTTTCCACCGTTACTTTTCTGTCGCAAAGCACGGTTCCTGTCGCCTAGCAACCTCGACAACACCTAACTTTTCCTCACAAAAACTTGAGGTTTTGAGGCCCTTGGTTTTAACAGTTGTACCGTTAGCTGTTGACCTGAGCTGAAATCCAGTACTTACATTTACAGGTGTGACCCTCAGGCTCTCTGTTGGTGTTGTTTGCCGCCTTATTATTTTCATTACAATGAATGTTGTGATAGTTTGGGCCACAAAGGATCCTCCTGTTGGACCCTTTGAAATGGGACGGTCTAGTTGCTGTGACATGAACGTTCTTCAGATGCAGCCCCTGATCTGGGACACAGCTAAAGCGTCTGATGGAGCAGGATTTCCCACAACCTGCTTTGTAACTGATGTATAAAGTGATTTATTAAAGATGACTAAATTCATTAATTACATCTTTTATAAATGAGGCTTCATCAGAAAGTGATGCTGGAAGAACAGTCGTTTTAAACAGTCATGTAATGTGCAGAAATATCACACAGGAAGTAGAAGTTTGTATTTTATTTCAGTGTTAGCAGATTGTTCACAGCCAGTATCTGCAGGTAATGTAACAGGTGTTCACAGCTTCCCTTCACCTCACAGTCTGAGCCGTTTGCATCAGACATGTTTCTGAGTGCAGAAAAGGAACTGGAGGATGGAGTCGTGCTCGCTGCGTGGCTTCACAGACGTGTGCGTGTCAACAAGTGGTCCAGACTGAGAGCTGAGGACGTCACCATCAACCTCAGCTCCACTTGTCTTTACACTTTAGTGTTAATTAGCACATGTTAGCATGCTAACATGCTAAACTAAAATGAACCTGCTAAAAATCTGCATGTTAGCATGCTGATATTAGCATTCAGCTCAAAGCACACTGTGTCTAGATACAGGCTCAAAGAGCTGCTAGCACGGCTGTAGACTCTTAGTTTGGTTTTAAAAACATGATTTGAATTCTTGCAGAACAATATATTTTTGTCATTTCCAGTGTCATTGCTGTATTATTGGTGGTTTCATTTTAGACAGCTGTGCCTTCAGATGATGAGTAAATGCAAAGAAACCCACAACAAACAAAATGTACTGCATGAAAGAATAAAATATATTTACAGTCAAATGTAATTCTGTTTAATGTTCTACTCTCACTTTAGGTTTAAAGTAGGGTAGGGCGCTCAAACTTTAGTACACGTCACAATTTACCGTTTACTGGTTGTTTTCTTTATTCTTTTTCTTTAAAAAAAAATTAAACAAATAAAAAGGAACACAGCATTAACATTTGAAGAAAGGCTCATTTTAATGTTTGCTGCAGGCGTTGGATTCACTTCTGTCAGAATATGGAATTTTCCCAAACTTTTGCAGACGGTTGAATCATGTCACACCTGCTAAATTCTGCATTTTTTGACCTTGGTAAACTAAACCAGGGGCCTGTCTCACAAACAACTGTTACTCACAAAATTGCTCCATGTTCATGGGTTAAAGCAGCATTTGCTTTGATTAGTTCAATGTCAAAATGATGAAGCGGAAATGATCCCATTCAGAGCTTGCATGAGGGTAATTTGGTTAAATGTTTCTGCATGTGACAGAACAAATGCTCCAAATCAAATGTTTACATGAAATTTACAGTATTTCCAAAGCAAGCTGTAGTGTTCTACACGTCTAATGTGTTTGCACTTCCTGCCCGTCAGCTGCATCAGTTAATTGCCACAAATCAGTTTACAGACACTTGAGACTCAGTCAGTGATCTTTAACAAAAAACTAATCTCCAGTTATTTTTTGTTTAAGTAAGTTTTGTGCAAAACACATATATTTCTGTCTGTTAAGTAAAAAAAAAAAAAAAAAAAAAAAAAAGTCTATGTTGTTTTTTTGTCTCAGATGGTTTACATCCATAACATGAGAGAGAGTCAATGATTCATTCATTATAATACACTAGGTTTTATCATAGTAAAAAAAAAAACACACTGCCAGAGGGAAAAAAGAGTAAAAGCTTCAGACCACAAAATTAACCTTATCCATTAGAAATATCATGAACATTTAAATCACTGATAATCACATGCAGCTGTTTATACTGGATTTTCATTTCTTTGACACAATAATGATTATACAAATAATCAATCAAATAAATGCTGTTAGATAAGGTTACAGAATAAATGTTAGTTTAAATGGCCACGCTGTTCTCAATGTGTCTGGGGCACAGGTAAGGATACGGCAGCTCCAGCCGGCTGTTGCGCTCTGAGATGTCTTCAGAAATAGTCTTGAGTTCGGCCTGCACCTTCTCCACCAGCCTGCGGTGGGCGTCATCTCTGAAGATGGCCTCCTTGTAGTGACACAGAGGAACCTGCGGGGGGATACATGCAGAGGTTTATGTCAAAACACCAAAGCTGTTTGGGGCGTGGCTGAGGGCGGTGACTGCTTTGTTGTGACATCACAAAGTTCCAGAAGTCCTGACGGTTGGTTTTAAGGCTCAGTGTCTGAATACAGGCTGTGTGCATTTCTCTGTGGACTGAGGCTTTGATACTTTCACAGTATTAATATAGAATCTAGACCTGCTTTATAATCACAAACACATGGACATCTACCTTTAGACTGGATGGAGCTTTGATAATTGACTGATGGTTCAGTAACTAAAATATCAGAAAAGAATGGAAATGTGGAATCAGAAAACCGACAAATATTCACATTTTAGAGGCTGTTGTCAGTGAAATTTAAATTTTTTTTGTTTGCTTAAAAAAGATTTAAACAATTAATCAACTATCAAAATTATTACAAATTAATTTTGTGTCAATTGACTAATTGATTAATCACCTAATCATTCCTGGGCTAGAGTTCTGGTTGTTTTATGGGTGCCTGAGGAAATAATGAGACTGACCTTTATACTGGGGTTCACCCGGGGCCAAAAATCAAGTTTCTGTCTCAGGGCCCTGTCTCCCATGTTGTGAGATATGTTTTATTTTGACAGCATGTAGCATTTAACACATTAGCATGCTGTTTAGCAATAATATTTAACTCTCTGACAGTTAGTTTCACAGGTAAATATGAATACAACCAGCCTGTTAATATGTTAGAGGTTAGCATGCTAGAGCATGTTGAGCCACCATGTTTCATTACTAAACACATTGCAGTGATGAAAACAGAATTTAAATGGAGGCTGGTTCAGATATTCCTGCATGTGAGAATTTCATCACTATGTGTTTGTATGAATAATTGTTTGACTCTAATTTCAACCAGGTCTTATCTATAAAGGTATAAATCAAACTGTAATGTCACATAATGAAAACTGCTGCATCAGTAACAGTTATTCACATGTACATTATGTTGTTACAAAACTATGATTCCCACAAAACAACAAAAGGCCATGGGGCCTGTTTGTATCAGAACCAGGTGCATTTGATTTTTTTCCTTGCACAGCAGACAGAGCGGTGTGGGTGGAGCCTCACAAAGTTAACAGCGGGGTGTGACAGCAGACCCAGCGTCATCAGGACGCGACAGGTCGAGTTCATGTCCGGCAGAAAGGAGATGATGTCACCCTCCGTCACCGAGCCTTTGACCTGCGGAGGAGGACGCATCATGGAGGCCGGACAGTTTGGCATCCAGAGAGCGAAATTCAGCTGGAGGACACGAAGACAGAGAGAAGAGTCAAGGAGGAAAAGGATTAGAGAGGACAGCACTAACCTGACGTGGTGGTTTGTTACACGGAGTCATCTGGAAGGCTTCATCAGAAACAGGAAAGGAGCAGGTGCTTCAAAAAAATACTTGGCAGGTGATTGGTTAACCATCTGTCTGTCATGTGACATAGCAAAAGAAACACCACAATAAAAAGCTACAGTGTGAGGAGCTTCGAAAGCCAGTTAATATGTTGAAGGACGATTCTCGCCATCTTTGCACTTCTCTGAATAGAGACTGTCCTGTAACAAAAGAGGTCACGGGTCGTCTGTCAGCAGGTTATGACCCATAGTTAGGTTCTGTTGCTAGGCGACATCTAGTGGTCGTAGTGACAATGACAGGAGCAAAGGGAAAAGTGCGGTGATGTAGTTTATAGAGCGACAAAGTCCACGTCAGGAGGAGGTCGGGGTGGAATAACAAAACAAATTACAATACAATACAAAAGATGGAGTTGGTTGATGTCATGAGGTAGCATGGGATCATGGGAGTTGTTGTCTTCACCACCATTGCCGTCAGCTTCTCCTGGTTTGGATTTCTTCAGTGTCAGTGGTTCAGGAGGTTTTGACCTGGAGCTGAATGAGCCACAGAGGTCTCCTCCTCTCCACAACAGACAGACCCTTACCCCCAACCCTGCTGATGTTTGGCTTCTGTCTGACTCACCTGGGAGAAGTTGACGGCGGCGTGTAGAGCTGAGCAGGTGTAGATGATCATGGTGACAAACTGAGACACTTCAGCTTTGGTCCTAAAATCCTGAGGGAAACCTGAAGCACGAGAGGAAACAAACTGAAACTACGGCAGAGTTTCCTGCTTCTCATCGACATGTGATCAAGCCGTCTGTCTCTGGAACAAACAAACAGGATAAAAGTTACAGGATACAAACAAACACACCTGAGTTGTGTGTGAAGCCGTGTGTGTTGATGTCAGTGATCCAGTGATGAAGCTCAGAGTCCTGCTGCACCTCATTGTCTCCACTGTAATACAGATCCACCCAGCTGACCACAAACCTGCCCCACACACACACACACACAGAGAGAGAGAGAGAGAGAGAGAGAGAGTCACTCCATGAGACATCAGAAGTTTAAGATGTGTAACATGCGACTCGTACAGGAAACAGATCATGTGACTGAGCTGCAGACATCACCGGAAGATTCACATAACACACACCAACAGGTTTTTAGGTTGAAATAAAGTTTAATTTCAGGGGTTTTATACATTTCTGTCATAGAGCACGTTGTAGAATTTAGTTTGATGTTGTTTGAGTTTATATTTATGGTGAGATTCTGCAGGTATTTTGTAATCAATCCATCATTGGTTGATCAGAATGTGAATGTAGCTTCACCTCCACCTTTATCTTTCAGTGTCTGGACCCATCACCTGGCTGAGGTGTGTTACCTGTGAAGTGCGTGCCAGACTCTCAGCGCGTCCTGGGCGTAGTGGCTCTGCGGCAGCTCGTCCACGCCGCGGTCGGACAGGTCGTCGGGGACGCACAGGGACCGGTAGTGGATCCTCTGTGAGGCCCGTGAGAGGAGAACAGGTAACGCCTTCAGACCACAGCCCACCGCCTGGAGGGAGGAGACCCAACGAGCAAGAAGTCACCGTCTACACTAAACTCTGTACCACCCCCTGATCAACGTTTATCAGCATGAAATAATGGATTTATTCTTATTTTGTATTGATTAGATGGTTAATTTTTGGACCAAAATATATTTATAAACTGATCATTATTATTTGATCATGACCTGATGGATTATTGAACCTTTTCTTAATAAATGGAGTTTGCTCCAGATGTCCTGCAGCTGTTTTCTAGAGGACCAGTGGTCAAACTGTCTGTTGTAGGGATAAAAAGACAAAGTGTCTGCTGGAGGAGGACTTTACAAAACCTGGCAACCCAGAAGTTCTTAATGGCTTTTAACTGGTCTATAAAGCATTAGTAAACGACTTATTGACCATTAATGAATCCATTAATTAAAATATTATAAACCTTATCAAATACCCCGTCAGCAGCCAGCAGCGATGCTCTGGCCTGGAAGTTTATCTGGAGCGATGTCCTGACGTGTGGCATCAACAGCTGTCCACCAATCAGAGAAGAGATGAGTGATTTTTTTTTTAAAAACTACACATATGAGTGAAAAACACTGAACAAACAAAGGTGGAAACACCTCTAGACCTAACAACAACTGAGAGATTTTGTTGGCTGTTCACTGTGAGTCTCTGGACACCAGCTGCTCTCTGACTGTGCGGCTCAGCTGTTTGCTGCCGAACAGGAAGTAGACACATGGCTGTTTACAGCTGTTTCTCTAACTATGAGTGAACCACGAAGTGAAATTGTGTCTGGACAGATAAACAATGAGCTGAAACTATAAAGCTCTGTGAAGACGAGGGAAGCTGCAGGTCCAGCTGCTTTAATAAATGCATGATGATAAAACACCAAGGTTGAGGTTGATGTGGAGGAGGAAGCTGCTGCAACATCAGCATGAGAGTAACAGTGACGGTAACAAGTCGAGATGTGATTGGATGTTGCTTGTCAGGTGATGACCCAGTGACACTGAGGCATAAATGAAGCAACCGATGCTAATCAGCTTCTCTGCTTCTGTGAATCAAACTTAATTCTAATGCTCCAGCGGATCACTGTGACTGTCTGTGTCGATGAACTGATGTGTTCACTCCAGGTGAATTCTCTGATGTTCTGCAGGTGTGTGATTTCGAGGTGATGTGAACCTGGTGCAGGGGGTGGACCTCCGGCAGCTGTCGCAGCGTGGCCACACAGCACAGCTCCCCCAGCATGTGGGTCCTCAGGTAGTGGGAGGCCAACTGGTGACACTGGAAGTCTGCGCTGTGAACCCAGATCTTAGCCAACAGCCAATCACAGCCGGGGTCAGAGGGCAGGAAGACCGGGTTCTGAGAGCCGGGGGTCTGCTGCAGCTAAAGGAGCGGGGAGACTGATTGATTGATTGATTGATTGATATAGCCTGACATTTCTGAAGGGGCGTCTTAAAACTGACTCTGAGGATTTATTTATTTGTTTATTTTCCTTTATTCATCCAGGTAAAAATCCCACTGAGATTAAAAGAGAGACAGTAAATGCGAACAACAGTCAGACACCATGAGATCATATACAACATCAATCTGAAATCTGAGCAAAGACTCAATCCAAGTCTCAAAACAACCTGATGAAATAAGAACAGAAAATTTCAAAGTAAAATCAGTGACCAAGAGAATGAGTTTGTTCTTCAAACCACCTGAGGCTCACCTGGATGGCGATGGGGACCAGCTGCTGCTGCTGGTTCAGGTGGAGAAGGCACAGGGGGGCGGACAGATACGTCTGCTTCCCGTTGATCACATTGGCCGGGACGCCGTCCAGAACCTCGTAGTCCAACAGGTAAATGGTTCCTTTCTGTCACATGACAGAACAAGATACAGCAGCTGTGATGAAGTGCACAGCTGGAAGCAGAAAACAGCTGCAGGTCAGAGGTCAGAACACACACCTGTAGCTCCTGCTCGAGGGAGGAGTCTTCAGGCAGGAAGGGCTGGAGCATGTCAGGGGTGACGGACAGGTGTGGAGGGAGGAGGCGGGTCTGCCGCACCAGCAGAGGGTTGCAGCCGTTCAGACACTGGTGACCAAAATACCAGTCGTCAGTCCAGTGAGCCCTGACAAACCCTGAGAGAGAAGATCTGAAAATGTCAACAACTCCATGAAGGTCTCCGGCTCTGATCCACCTGCAGGGTCTCATGATGTCTTACATTCATCTTGCACCTAAACTGCACTGTAAAGAAGAAAATTTCAACGCAACAAACTTCAACAAAATTTCACTTAATATTGGAAAAAGAATAATGAACACAACATCCAACATCACCCACAAAGAAATCTCTGTACTCCCAGAGATTTGTATCCTCGGTCTTATTCCAAAACCTTTGTCCCTAAGAAGGAAGTGGGTCAACCTCTGCCTATCACAAACCAAACGTCTTATCGTAAACATTGGAAAAGTGTTTATGGTTCATCTTTGAACCTTTGGATTTCCTCTTGCAGAGCGATTGAAAGGCTCACATACAATCAAACTAAAAAGTTCAGAAAATGTGGGATTCATTTCTTACATTTTTTTATATCAATACCTGATCAATTTTGCATTTACCAAGTGAGATTGTACCCCCCCCCCCCCCCCCTTTTTTCCTTTCTTTTGATATATAGGTAAGTAGGCACACATGTAAATGTGTTGGTTTATGCTTATAGGTTTTGTTAATCATCATCATTGTCATAAATTCTGATTCTGGCACAGTTCATGGGTGAGAGGCTGGGAGGGAGGAAAGTTGTTTCAGGGAAGTCTATTTAAAGCCAAACCACTGGAAGAGTGATGTATGGTGTGTGTATGTGAGTAATGGTAGTAGTGGCTTTTTTTTATTTGTACGTAGATTTTTGACTGTTTTGTTTCTCACTGGCGACGTTGTTCTGGTGTCCACTGTGGGCGAAAACCGTCTCCAGCTCTGTGAGACTGGTCCAGGGCTCAGCTCGGCCAGTGAAGCCTTTCAGATAGCACAGGTCTGGGGCTGAACTGAAGACAGGGAAATAAACACAGTTCAGACTCGTCTTCTCTGTCCTGAGTCTGTCTGCTTCTGTCTCACACCGCTCAGATTTACAGTAAATATGTAACTGGACTTCACCTTTTGTGGGAGTAGCTGAGGTTCGGCCCAAGTTCAGACGTACTGTTGAGGTCCACACACTGGGGAGCACCCTCTACGAACGTCCGCCATCTGCAACAACACAATGCAGATGGAGAACACAGTGAATGGATGTAAACTTCAGTTACTAAAAGTCAATAATCTCTGACACCTACTGGCTCCAAACACCAGGCAGCAGCAGATGCAGCAGCTCTTTTTCACCTTTTCAGGCTTCTCACAGGTTTAGGTGTAACTAAAGGTTTGGTCACTGTCTTCACAAACTCACGTTGTGTTGATCTCCATCAGAAGATATATCTGTGGTTTAAGAACCAAAAACCATCTCAGTGTAGTTTTACATCTCCTCTCTCAGGCTTCTCTCTGGAGCTCTAGTAACAACAGGTCAGTCAGCCAATCAGAGGAGAGGATCTGAGCCTCTGAAATAATGAAGCCACCATCTAGAATATTTTCCTTTCATATAATGGTGCATTCACACAAACAGAGCCTGGGGTTTGAGTATTTCACTCGTAAACATCACATGACTTCACTGAAAAGCTGAAACTGTGTTCAGGTCGTTACAGGTGGAACAAGAAGAGCTGTGCTCCCTCAAAAGCACATGGAGACATTGATTAGTGCACTGACTCATTGATTAATTATCAGTTGCTGTGACTTCAATCTTTCAAATTACCTGAAGAGCTTCTGTTGATGCTCCAGTTGTTTGAGTCTGTGCTGCTTCAGCTTCTCCTCCGTCTCGTCCTTCAGCAAACACACTGCAGAGGAGTAATGGTTACTGAGCATTTAAAGAGCAGCTGTAAAATAAAATTATAAGCTCCCAACCCCTGTACGATGTCTCAAACGACCTTATTCATGAAGCTGTATTTCATTATGTTGGTTGCTGGTTAGCAATAGGAGGAATTAACAGGACAGAGAGTCAAGAGACAGATGGTGAATCAACAAGTGAGGCCTTCCTCTGCTTTCAGTTCAGTCCTGAATATTTGATCATTGCTATTGAAATATAAAGTGCTCTGAGATGGCATCATTTGGCCTCCGTATATGTGGTCCGCAAACATTTATTTGAGATTTTCAAGTGGGACATGAATTGGAGAAGGTTGGGAATCGCTGCTCTAATGTATGAGCTACATGAGAAAATACAAAAGATGCATTTTGAATTTATGGCAAAGAGAGGATCCTCCACAGCAGGATCACGTATCTTATAAAGTTATCTTACACTTTCCACTCCGCAGATCTACGTCACCATCAGCTGTTCGAAGCCACCTGTCACACAGGAACACCTGTGCTTCTGGATCCTCCGGTCCTGACCCCTGTCTCTCAGCCTGCCTGCGGACCTCCACGTGGCTGCAGTGCCAGTCCAGCTCTGGGAATCCTGTCCGAGCCTCCAGCCGGAGCCGGACCAAAACCAGGCGACCCAGAGGGCCGCTGGTCCGGATCTGGACAGGACACGCCTGTTAGGACAGGAAGAGGAGATCGTCAAAGTAAAAGTCAAAGGACAGTTTTCATTATTCTGCAATAAGCACTGTCTAATTATTGAAAGAGAACAGTAATTTCAGGTTCTGACAAGGTGAAGTTCAACATTGGTGTTCTGTATTCTGATTGGGTGGCAGCAGAGCAGGCTACCTGTGATCCCATATCAACCCACATATTGGGAATATTTAGTAAAATAATCTCACTACGAAGTCAATTAATCAGCTGTTTTACAAGGTAAATAACGAACCTTCAAACTCAGTTTATCTTAATGACTCGTTTGCTGCTCTGTTTGTGTTGAATCTCAAACAGGAAACACAGTGAAACTCACCGATCCAGGAAGCAGATGATGGTCGCCCTCATTCACGCTGATGGGCGGAGTCTCTCCCTGTGAGCCAATCAGGTTGAGCCATAGGCGGCTGAAGGTTCCACAGGTAGGACCTGATGAGGTGTGGACGGTCACCTCAAACTCCTGACAGGAAGCCATGGTGTCAGACGTGATTGTGAAGCAGCTGGTGAGGACAGGGACAGGTCCCATGTTTTAACTTTTCCTGTCTTTTTTTTGAAGGGTTGATCTCCATCAGAAGATACATCAACGGTTTCATCTCAGTGTAGTTTCACATCTCCTCTCTCAGGCTTCTCTCTGTGGATTCAGCCTTTGATACTTTCACAGTAATAATATAGAATGTGACCTTTGATAATAATTCTGGCTGCCAGGAGGCACTATCATTTGAATGTAAACAAATGTTTTAGATAGATAGGTAGATGGCTGAAAGCAAAAACACAGCTCTGTCTTCTGTTGTATTTTGTGTTTGTGGTTTTGTGTTAAATCTTCCTGCTGACTCCGATGAGAACTCATTTGTTTACCTCTCTGGTTTTGACTTGGAAATGAGCAACACGACAGTTAAGCGTGGGCGTCTTGTCCACACGAGACCTGTAGTAAACACACTCACAGACAAACACTGAGCTCTTTCATCTTAAAGGTCACTTCCTACATTTTTAATGAGTCCCTGACAAGGAAGCTTCCTGCTCTGTGTTTAATGGTCAGACTGCTGATGGTAACAGGAACTAATGCCAAATTGAAATAATTAACAGACCTGGCTCTGTTCAAATATATTAAGTAAATGGACAACATTTAAAAAAATAATCATATACTACATATTTCTCTAGGCTGTTTTGGGACATTTGTTTTTCAGTTTCAAGGTGGACAGAGGACGTAATGTATTATTGTAAACTATAAATAGAAAATTCTTTGAGAGAACAGTTCAGTTTAAACCCAAGTAAATATTCAGTATTAAAAACTTTAATCCTCAAAAGTATTTCATGTCGTTGACAAAATTTCATTATTAATTTTGCTTGTTCATCTGACTTGCATTAATTCTCTAGTTAACATTAACATCGAGCTAATGTTTGTTAGCTGGAAGTGAAATGAAATCTGTCGCTATTTTCTGACAGCACGAAGTTACCGAGTTCTTTCCAGGAAATATTCTAGGAAATTATTGAACCATTACAAACCTGTAAAATAAAGCATCACTATTACTCTTGGGAAAACTGCTCTGGTTTTTCACATCAAAGACGGACAGTGAGATGAAACAGTAAAGTGTCCTGTCTGAACGGTTCATGCAGAGGGCACAACCTCCTGAAGAAAGGGAATTCTTGAAAAACAAACTTTGTGACAGGACACGAAAGTCAGCTCTATTTTCACTGACATTTTAGGATCTTTTTTATGCCTTAAAATAAAAAAATAAGTCCAATTGAATCACTGATGAAAATTAGAAAATAAAAGCATGTGTTTACCTTCTGCATGACTGATTTATCTGAACTGTGTCAAAGACTTACAAGATAGACCTGATTTAACGTCATATAAAACAAATTACAGCCTAAAGTGTAGGTTCAACATTTCTGTGGGACTTTAAGACTGTCCACTTTATGTTTACTGATCAGACAGCTGTGACCTTTGACCCTTTCAGTCCTCATCTGTCAATTCTTTTGTTGTTTGTGATCAAGAATTGAAGCTTATTCTGTCACTGTGCCTTGAATAAAAAAGAAAATGAACCCCTGGCTGCAGCCTGAGGACACATCCTTGGTGTTGTCTCTGAGATTCTTGTATTTTTAATGTTCTAAGCAGGAGTTTACATTCGACAATCAACATAAAATACACAAGATGAGTTTAGTATATAGGGCTGACTCTGGTATTTTTGGTCAGAATCTGAAAACAGCAGGCAGACAGACAGGTAAGCTTACCTGCAGAGTGACACCTCCTCTCCTCTCTGGGCTGTTGATGTGTTGAATGCAGCATCGGGCACGTTGCACATCTCTCTCTTTATTTTTTTAATGCCCCACCCACTGCAACACCTCCACATCCTATTAACTCAACCTGAGAAACCTGAACACCTCACCACATGTACTACACTGCTGGACTGTAAACTTAGATGTCCATGACACATATGTATTAAACTGCTAAAACTCAAAATTTGGAGTTAGGTGCAAATAAAAGTAAAAAATACTGACATCTGTTTGATTTACAGTCATTGTCCAGGTTTCCTCACTGTCCAAACTGTACTTCTAGCAGTTTGATGGGTCAAACACGGATCAAATATCTCAAGGCACTTTACAGAGTAAGTTCAAGACTTTGCAGTAGGCCACGTGCAGGTGAATGAGACCTTCCAGGATTTCCTCCACTGAGGAAACCATCTTTTTCCTAAAGAAGGCCTCAAACGAAGAAACAGAGAAGACCAGAGCGCAGGCGGACTGGCCAAGGGGAAGACTGGCTCAAATTCTGGAGGACTGTCAAAAAATCCATTAAGTGTTTAAAGGTTTTACGAGCTCTGTCTACGAGCTGCTAATGGGCGCCATCTTGACTTAGAACTGGTTTTCTTCTCCTTGATGTGTAAGTAACTTTGGGGCATGCAGGTCTGTTTTCCTCTAAATGTGACCAAAATTTAAAAAAAAAGGAAGAACATCAAGCTGTATTAAAGAACTAGCGCTCGAGGTAGTAAATCAAGTGAGAAGCAGGGTCATTTCCCCATAGACTGCTTTTTGCAGCCAGTGCTGTCGCCCCCTGGTGGTCATTGGAGAACACAGGCACTTCCGGTCAGTCTATAAAGCACGTGTTTGGTCCTGATGCTGGTGGTCGTCGGAGAGAACCGTGGATGTATTATAAGAACCGGTGGTCGTCGGAGAGAACCGTGGATGTATTATAAGAACCGGTGGTCAGTGCGAAATCCAGTGACGAACCTTTGAAATGAACCATTACACTGAAGAGATGAACAATTTGGAAGACACAGAACTGACATCTGTAAAACTGCTCAGACGGGCCTTTTCAATTGTGTCCTCTGTGAGAGAAGCCGTGTTTTGTAGAGAAACACACTCCGGACCGTGAGGAAATTTTTTACATATTTTAAAACATTCAAGTCCGTTGCTGCCGAGAAGCTGTGATATAAACATAAATACCTTTCAAAAGTTTTCGGGCGGCTGGTTCCATAGTGTAGCGGTTATCACGTCTGCTTTACACGCAGAAGGTCCTGGGTTCGAGCCCCAGTGGAACCAGGGTTTTCTCTCTTTTTCCACTAACTCGTCGCAGCTGCGGTGGAGAACGTGAATCCTGCAGTGTGACGTATGTAAACACGACCTATGATCAGCTCGATTGCTACAAAACAAAATGTATTTGAGTAAAAGTGGAGATGCCGGGGATTGAACCCGGGACCTCATACATGCGAAGCATGCGCTCTACCACTGAGCTACATCCCCACACAGTGCACTAACGGCGCCAGTGATCAGTATTTACCGCTGACACAGTGAGTATATGTGGCGTTGTAGGCGTTTGTACATCAACCTGTTATATTTTACGAGACAAATGTAAACAAAACACTATATTTTTGTGTACAGAGCCCTTCGGTAAAATGCATGGCAGTGCTATGATATGTGACGTTTCCTCATTACAAGGAAAAGAAGACTGGAAACGCACATGGTTGAACTGTATTTGATTCTCACTCTCAGTCTTTCACAGTTAGTAGTAAGGTGGGGAGTTGTTCTTATTCACCTATACTTCTATTTTGACACTTAAATAAATGGCATGACGTACACGGTATACACTTAGCAAAACAGACTAGCAAAGCTAAAGTGCGGGCAGCGCAATCACCGAGGCTGCAGAACGCAACAGGAACATGAAGCAGCTTACGATCCGTGTATCATTCGTTTTTCAAAATAAAACCAAAAATAAGAAAACGAATAAACAACGCTTTTTCTCTGTATTCGTTTCCCATACTAAAATGAAAAAACGGATAACGACTCGTTTTTTCAGTTTTCGATTTTATGCTCAAATGAATAATGGAAAAAACGGATAACGAGCGTTTCCCGTTTCATCCAATTTTGATCTGAAGCAAGTTCAGTGAGCCGGAAATGACCGTGACCCGGAAGTGGTCGTCCCTGCCTTTACTGCGAGAGCCCGCAAAACAAACATAATGGCCGGCCCATAGACTGTAAATAAAAATACCACGGATGTATACATCCATGAAAAATACATCCATGATAAAAATGGACGTCGACGTCGGCTCCGGAAAATGAAGCCAATGCGGAAGAGCCTTAAACCTGCATTCTATCCAATGACCATCAGGGGGCGACTCCACTGGTTGCAAAAAGAAGTCTGATTGTATGGATGTCTATGAGAAAATGACCCTACTTCTCACCTGGTTTATGACCCCAGTAACCGTTTTCATAATGAGTTTATGGTCTCGATCGCTACTTTCAAGTCTTCTTCAATACAACATGATGTTCATTTTTAAAATCATAGTCCCATTTAATTTAAAATAGACGATAAAGTAGGGTATGCATTGGGGCGTGGCTACCGTATGATTGACACATGCCACTTGTCAGTCAAGAGCAGTCCCTTCTCACAGAACCGACGATGCTGAATAAGTCGTGAACTGGTTTCTGGGTGCAGTGTTTTCGTCCTGGAGTTTTCCTCATACAGTTACACAGACCTCCCATCGCGTTTTCAGGTCGTGAAAATTAGTTTTACCTTTTTGTTCGCCTAAAATGTCAGCGTTGTTCTGGTTGAACCAAAGACACTCTAAGGAATCAGCTGTTCAGAGCATACGGTAAGTACATTTTATTTTTAGCTTAAGCGTGTTTTCGCCAAAATTAGCATCACAATTTCCAGTTGATATCGTAGTGTAGATAAATTACAAATGCACCTTGCTAACCCAACTAGCTGGCTAGCTAGCGCTAGCTGATTACCAAGCGTTTTCTATGCTAACAGGACCGGGCTCCAGTGAATGAAATAACATTTGAATGAGACTGATTTCACTGCCAAAATGGTGTTGACTGGTGTTGAAAGTATTTCCCAATTTGACTTCCCAATTTGACATTTAAAGGATCTTCACTGGACAACAGCTGGCACTGTCCAACCAGAAGTGCCACCAGGAGCAGAATGTGACTCCTGTAACAGATGTGTGCTGCTGTCACCACTTCAGAAATATTAGCCTTCCAAAATCTTTGGTGTGTACTGCAGATTTGACAGTGAGATTTTAAAAGTCAAGTTAAGTAAGCAGTAAAGAAATTGATATTTTATGTCCTTTTATGGTTTTTCTTTTGTATAGTGAAGTACAACTTGTGCACATTAGTTTTACTCATATCTGCTGTTACTGTCATTGAAATGTGTTTGATGTGCTTTTCTAATTTGTGATTGTAGTTTTGTTTATGGAATCTTAAATAAACCTACTGTGATTAAAGTGTACTGAGAGCATTTTCTATGAACTACAGAAGTGTTGCCTGGGTTTTCCAGATTTACCATACACCTTGTGATGAATTTAACAGCACAGTTTAGTGAATGAGTGTTCAGTGTCATTGAAGTTGATCATTCATAGTACATAAAGTTCATAAAACACATGGAAAGCACAAACTAAATATCTGGCTTTTGATCCTTCATTGTCAATGTTCTAGGATTGTCAAAATGTATACCATAAAACCATCAACAAACTTAGACCAAGAGATTCATAAATAGTTTTATTGCACCTTTTAAAAATCATCAATTTCAACAAAATCATTAACCATCGCCAATACTGTTACTGGTATGTAAAAAGTTTTTACTAAATTCAGTAACTTTTATAAAATTAAATTACTTTTGTGGCTCAAGGTAAAGGTGAACTGTCACAAGTTTGCATAATAAATTGTTCAATCCCTCATCTTTAGTAACAAGTAGTAGAGATGTCAGACAGCTTCCCCTTCAGACCACCCCAGCCAAAATAATGGACGGAGACACCATCATCGCCAAGGTTGATCCCCGTGGTCTCTGTAGCTCTTTGGGCTCCACGATGGATGTAGTTGTCCCCAGTGATCCAGACCTTGGCCAGATGGAACGAAACACTGTAATAGTGAGATATGTATGATATTCTAGCAGGAAAAAGGTAAAATAAGAAGCACTCTTATTAGATGAACTCCGCACAGTTATCTGAAAATACAGCACTCCCTCCAGCTAGTTGTAAAAACTGCTGTACTGTTTTACAATATATAATAGAAACTAATACTCACTTCAGTGCATTGAGGGGGTGCAGATGCAATAATCAGTCCAAGCAGACAGTGATGTTACTTATTCTGAAAGAGAGAAAGAATAATTCCAACAGATGTTTTGACGCCCGTTTTTAACAATGAAATTAACGAAAAACTAAAAACAGTGAATCACACTTAATATCAACGCACAATTACGTGATGAGCGATTGTACTGTGAGAATAAATATTAATCAATAACACTGATCTGCTGGGTCTGCAGGTCTCCAGCACAGTTCACTGTAATTACATTATCGTTTTGTAACTTAACAACACCGACAACCTGCTGTCATCGTTAACACTCATGAAGTCAGACAATAACCTTTGATTCACAGAACCAGTTTTAAAACACAACAGTAAAGTGTTTCACCATTTACAGTCTATGGTTTTACCACAAGATGTTACACTGCTGCTACTCTACAGTTAGCTCACATACAGTTAGCTTACATACAGTTAGCTACAGTTAGCTCACATACAGTTAGCTACAGATAGCTCACATACAGTTAGCTTACATACAGTTAGCTACAGTTAGCTCACATACAGTTAGCTACAGTTAGCTACAGTTAGCTCACATACAGTTAGCTGCAGTTAGCTCACATACAGTTAGCTTACATACAGTTAGCTACAGTTAGCTCACATACAGTTAGCTACAGTTAGCTCACATACAGTTAGCTGCAGTTAGCTCACATACAGTTAGCTTACATACAGTTAGCTACAGTTAGCTTACATACAGTTAGCTACAGTTAGCTCACATACAGTTAGCTTACATACAGTTAGCTACAGTTAGCTCACATACAGTTAGCTGCAGTTAGCTCACATACAGTTAGCTACAGTTAGCTCACATACCGTTAGCTACAGTTAGCTCACATACAGTTAGCTCACATACAGTTAGCTACAGTTAGCTCACATACAGTTAGCTTACTCTGTGTAAGCTAGCACACGGTAACTTCAGTTACAATAACATTTCATTATGTGTGTGTACATTACATTCCTATATGTGATATTTTCCACATGTGGTCATACATGTAGTTATCTATTAACAGTAAGTTATCGCTTAGTACCTTAGTTACCTTGACTTATGGAGAATGACTGATTCACACGGAGCAGCCTCTCACGGTCCGTCAGGTAGCCGGTGTAGGTGGGCGGGAACCGGCGGGCACAGTGACCTCGGCTCTCAGGTCAGCTCCACCCCTCGCTCCTCCTCAGCTCCAACATGGATGTATTATAAGAACTCTTATAATACATCCACGTCACGGTGGGTTGCCACTTGGGCCGGACTTGAGGATCATTCAGGTCAGCAACAGCAGCCAGCATTCAGTGTGTCTCCGGTGTAACCGCCCCGGTCCCGGTCCCGGTCCCGGTCCCTGACTCGGCTTCCACCGTTCAGAGATTTCACCCATTTGAGATCACACAGGATCTCAAATGGGAGCTAAACATCAGCTCCCTCATCAAAAAAGCTCAGCAGAGGATGTATTTCCTGAGGCAATTGAAGAAGTTCAACCTGCCAAGGACTATGATGGTGAACTTCTACACCTCCATCATTGAGTCCATCCTCACCTCCTCCATCACCATCTGGTACGCTGCTGCCACGGAGAGGGACAATAACAGACTGCAGCGTATCATCCACTCTGCTGAGAAGGTGATTGGCTGCAATCTTCCGTCCCTCCAGGACCTGTACACCTCAAGGACTCTGAGGCGTGCAGGGAAGATTGTAGCTGACTCCTCCCACCCTGGACACAAACTCTTTGAGACACTCCCCTCTGGCAGGAGGCTGCGGTCCTTCAGGACCAAAACCTCTCGCCACAAAAATAGCTTCTTCCCATCTGCTATTAGCCTCATCAACAAGGCTAGAGAGCCCCACTGTTGCTGATCAATTGCACCAATCACCAGAAAAAATTCCTTGTATGTGAAAGCATACTTGGCAATAAAACTGATTCTGATTCTGATTCTGATTCTGATTCTGATTCTGATATTGCACGCATCAAGCGCATGCGCAACATGCGTATTAAGCGTGAAGAGGCAGCATTAGCAAGTAGGCAGCAAATTGCAGTAATTTTGACACACCTGTGCAAGGTTTGCAATAAATTTGAGACCTTTTAACCAAAACACTGTTACAGCAGCAGAATAGCGCCTTTCAGGAACAGCTCAATGCGTAGACTGCGGGACTGGCGGGAGAGAGAGAGCGGTGAACGGTGAGCCTGGCCATGGACGCTGAGACTTAGCTAGCTAGGTAGCAGCATAGCACTGCCATGTATACGCACTTTATGGTGCTTGTCATTAAATAAATGCTACAAGTCCTCAATGCCGAGGTTCCCACGTCTCCCCTGAGCTTCATCTACACACACGAGCTAAAAATCAAACAACACCGAGGCCGGAAAATGCCGGAGACAAGATGGCCGCCGGAGTCAAGATGGCCGCCGGAGTCAAGATGGCCGCCGGAGCGTGTGATGTTAGTGGTTGAAGATTACCATACAAGCGATTTTTACATATTCCTTCCTCTTTTCCGCACATGTGATATTTTTAGTATCAGTAAAGAAGAATAATCCTAAAACCTCTTCAGACAGGAAGGAGAAAGGTGAAGATGCCCAGGCTCTGCAGCGAGATGGAGGAAGAGACTTTCAGCACAGAAGGGACAGACAGCACCAAATCACCGGAGCGGACAGGCCCTGGCCTTAGAGACGTGCTGCTACCGCCGTGGAAAGGTACGTTTTAGTCTGGGCCGTAACTTGGTGGTTAGTGTAGTATTCAGTGAGTCGCAGATTTTTGCCTGTGCTCTGCTTGTGCGGCAGGGAGCGCTCTTCTGAGGATGAGAACCGTCTCATCCACAGGAGACATCACGGCCAAGAGGGAGCCAGCGAGGGCATGGCTAGCTAACTAGCGTTAGCTTAGCAAGCGGCCAAAACTATTACTCGTGAATAAAGTTACTATTTCCGCACAGAAATGTCTGTAACTTTCATAAGACATGCTAACAATATTCATCGGCAGAATGCATGTTTCTGATAGATGCTAATACCATCTCAAAGCATTAAACGCAGAGACTTTTCCTTAACCGAGGCGCGTACGGCGCGGGAGGAGGAACATGCATGCGGCTTCACTGTGACTCCACCAGGTGGCAGTAAAACGGTTCACATGAAGGCGCATACATCCGGATTCATTCATAATACAGACCATTTCTGACTGTCACACTTGTCCATCTGTTAACGTAACAAGCTGTAACCCCCAGCTTGTTACCCACCCGACGTTAACGTTAACACTCCCGTTAACTCCGAACATTTGCTAACACGTTCAGCTGCCGTCGAGCGAGATCGTATTGTCAGCATCAGTCCAGTAATTATCACTTTGCGGCAGAGAACAGCGCAGAAGCCGCTGACAGTGTTTGTAGTGAAATGTCCTCTCTCATAAACATAGTGTCAGCAAACCTTAGTACGGCTCAGGGACAGATGGGATCAAATATGTAGGAAGTAACCGTTATGGCGTAAGCTGCGATGGCCGAGTGGTTAAGGCGTTGGACTTGAAATCCAATGGGGTCTCCCCGCGCAGGTTCGAACCCTGCTCGCAGCGGAACAACATTTATTTAGATTTTTGTTTTCCCATTTAGAGTCACTCACAAACTGTATTTTGATAAATCCAAGCAAACTTTTTTGTGTAATATATACAAGCAAGGCCGAAATGAGTCAATTGACAGAAAATAAACGTGTAACTGTATTATTATGATCATAATCATAAGACTTTACAGCAAACACTGTGCTCAGTAACACACACCAGAAACGGACAACTCACCACCGTAACAACCTCATGCATTAGCTACTGTTGTTGTAATTGTGTAATTTTTTGTAATATATATATTTAGTACATTATTATTTTGTTATTATTTATCGTTCTAAATATTTGTTATTGCAGTTTCTGCAGCTTTCCTGTTCTCTGCACTGCCACTTTGCTGCTGTAACACAGTGTATTTCACCACTGTGGGACTAATAAAGGCCATCTTATTTTATCTTATCTTATCTTATTATTACTATACTATTACTATTATGATAATCTCAGTCTGATCTTCTTTCTCTCTATTGTTTTTTTGTGTTCATCTGAAGATAGTCTGATGAGGAAGAGCAATGAGAAACAACATGGAGCTGTGAGATTGAGGTCCAGGTGGGACAAGAACAGATAAGGCAAGTAATTTAACTCAGGTGTGAAGTTTGATAGCAGATTAAATGATAGGTTGAAAAAAATAGGATTCCAAGAAAACCAATAACTGCGAGGGTTCTTCTGATCTAAGGAAAACATGTCCTAAACCATGCACAAAGGCTTTGTTTTTATGGAGGAGGGATTCTCTTTTGATGAAGCTAGGCTAACAGTTCAACAGTTCTAAGATCAGACACCTTCACACAGTCAAGGTGATGAAGCCAAATAAATGTTAGTGTGTGTGTGTGTGTGTGTGTGTGTGTGTGTGTGTGTGTGTGTTATGGCCACCTGCTCTGTCTGGCCTTTAACATCAGAACAAAATGTCCCTGTTCTTCAACAACATGAGGTCTCTCACTTTTCTCGACCATATTCAGCCGCAGTCCTGACAGAGCACAGTATGAATATCGTCCACAAACATTCAGAGCAGCTGTTACAGTAAGAAAAAGGAAACAGTGGCCTCAGTCTAATTAAACACTAATTGAAGTTTGAACAAAAAGGAACAAAAACAATTTATTGTGTGTGAGTTATGAATCAACAATTAATCATTCAAATAATAAAGATGTAAATATTGCACATATTTTCATAACAAAGCACAAGGAAGATCAACATGAATCAGTATGAAAATGAATAAATAGTAAGAAGATGAAGGAAGTGTAGATCCAGCGGGTCAGTCGGATTCAGTCTGACAACAACACAACCTCCTTTGTGATTGTGCCCCCCCCCCCCCCCCCGTCCTGGCAGAGGTGAGGAGTCACACAGCTCCACACATATGGTCTCTGCAGCACCACGTTGTGTTTTTTATGGAGTTTCTGTGTGGTCGGTCCTCAGAGAGAAGCTGCCTGCGTCATCTCGGTTTGGACTCAGATGACAAATATTTGTTCGTCCAGTCTGTGTCACAAACCTGAGGTGAGGAGTTTTAAAGACGTGAGTTTATTCTAGGGCAACCTGGCCTTTAATGTTCCAGCCATACAGAACAACTACCAGACACTTACCAGCCTACATTTAACCAAACACTTAGTAAATCTCTCATTGTTGTCACAGCAGAGGCAAAAACACACTTTTACATAATATATGTTTATGTTTAAGTTACCTTAGCAACATATTTCCAAGGTTACACAATATGAGATTATAGCTGCGTCTCCGTATTTTGCGCTCCCACTATTTAGTCTCTACCATGTCTCTGAAATCCAGCTGCACTGGTGAAGCAATGTGTTCAATCAGGAGTTACACTCAGGAGTCAGTGTGTTTGTATCAAGCAGCTTGTAGGGCTCCTGAGGGTCCCGGTCCCCAGGTTAAGAACCGCTGCTTTAGATTTTAATGACCCCATGACCTTTCCTCTGGTGCCACCCACTGGACAAACCTTATATTTTTAGCTCCACTGCTGTTAGGACCAGTTTAATGATGAGGATGTTGTTTGTTAATATGGCAGCTGTAGTGAGCACTGCAGCCTGTAGGGGGCGCCAGCAGGACAGGACTTTACCCCGACAGACTTGTTCATGGTTCTTAATTGAAGGAAAGAGGACGAGCTCCGCCTCGTCTCAGTGTGTATGAAGTGACTGCAGCTCACACTTTGTTCCCTGTTAATCCTTCATCTCCGCTGGTAATGTGATGTAAATGTATTCAGCTGCTGAGGATCTCTCAGAGAATTAAACCTGAGAGCTCCCAAATTAGAGGAAACACACACACACACACACACACACACACACACACACACACACACACACACACACACACACACACACACACACACACACACACACACACACACACACACACACACACAGAGCCATTTGTTGTGTCTTCCTCCTCTGTTCACTGATCTTCTGTTGCTTCAGCTCGTGTTTAAATCACTGTATAAATGAATTTAGCTGCTGCTCTCCACCAGCTCGTCTGAGCTGCTCAACAGTCACATATTAACCTCCGTCACAAACGGAGCCGTCAGGTTTGTTTCAGTGTTTGAATACAACTGCAGGAACAGTTTACATTTTACCAGGACTGTAGAGAGGAATCAGTCCAAAGTCCCCATGAAGCTGAAACCCACCTCCCATACAATCAGCTGAAGTCCTGATAGGTAGATCAATAGATAGATGATTAAAAACATGAGATTGTTACATAAAATAAATAAAGCTCATATACATAAATACTGTATATCCTGATGTATTTTGTTGCCATCATTAGCTGTTTCAGCTTCACAGCTGAGGATTTGTCAAACGTGGGAAACTGAACATCTGTACACAGCTGGTCGGACAAAGAGACTTCTACTGAAATTTTGTGAAAAAATGGATTTATTGATAACTGTGGTAATAAAAACAATCGTCTGTTTCACTTTGGTTTTTACCAACACACCAATTTTAACACCTCAGACAGGTGAGATTTTCTGACTCTTTTTTTAATGTGCAAATTGAAAACGTGCTTACAATACGTGGATGGAAACACTTAATGATATAAAACAGCAACGTTGGAGAAACTGCAGCCAGAGGATCAGTGGCCTTGTTGCTTGTTAAATTACTGAGACAATTAAATGATCCTCAGTCTGTCTGTCGACTGGCTGAGTGTTTGAGCTGTAGGTTTGTCATTGTTCGTTTTCTCTCCTGTGAAATAAATTTTTATCTGAGTGACACAGATAAATGTTCATGTTGGTGTGAGTTCAGGCTGCAGCTCGTGCAGAGCATCGTTACATAACATAAAATCCAGTAAACTAACACTTGTATTGTCCATTTATCTCCATTTATTATGTATGATAAGTTTTCAGAGCGACAGCGTCTCTGGTGGATCCTCAGCCTCATCAGGGCGGGGGGGAAGAGAGAGAGAGAGGACACCAGAAATACTTCCATTTCTATTCTGTCTTTATGTCTCTCGCCCCCCCTCTCTCTCCTGGCTGTGTGTGATGTGAATTGAAGTGGGTGAAGGAGAGAAACATTAACGGCAGGAGAAGACAGCGGGAGGATAAAGAGAGACTGAAAGAGTGAGCGAGCGAGGTAGAGAGACAGTGGGAGAGGAGAGACAGGGAGGCGGTAAGAGCGTGTAAAGGAGGGCGTCTGACGGAGATGGGAGTATTTATAGGTGGAGAGATGAGATAGAACGACAGTGTAGAGAGAGAGAGGGAAGGAGGGAGGAGAGAGACGAGAGAGGGAGGAAAATCCAGACACAATAAGAAGAAAAGGAAGACAAAGAGGAGGAGAGGGCGAGCGAAAGACCATGCTGAGGAGGAAGAGGAGCGTGTCATTCGGAGGCTTCGGATGGTAAGAGTGTGTGAGTGTGAGTGTGTATAAGAGTGTGTGAGAGTGTGTGTGTGTGTCTCATCCTTTGGTAAATGGCTGAATGATCTCATCACCTCTCCTACTCACACTTTCAGGGTTGTTGAGTTCATTTCCAGTCTGAGCTGCACTGAAATGACATCACAGTGACATCATGGTTGCATCAGCACCCCCCCTCTAAATAAAATCGTAAAATCATTTTATTTTGTGACCGGCTGTGATTCAAGATGAGAGGAAATCTGAACATTAACGTGGTCAAAGTGAAAATGTGACTTTTTTTGAATGGGGTTTGGTTGAAAACTTTCCAGGCTCTGCTGCAGCTGGTGTGTAGTGTTTCCACAGAGTTAATCCTTTGTCAGTGTGAGATACGTTTGCTCTGTGTCTCTGTTTCCAGTCGACTGACAGTGAACAAAACCCTTTTCGCTGCTGCAGTTAATGAGCAACTTTCTGTTTTCTCAGGAATGGGACGACAAAGTTTTACAGCACAGACTGCTGTTTTCTGATCAGCTGCAGGAGTCTGTTAGGATCAGTTATGTCTGTGATGGGAATGAGATGAGCCGTCACTGTTGATTCTTTTAAAGGAAATCCATTCCATCTCCACGCTGGGGTTCGGTTCTGATGCCCAGTTTAACTTCAGACCTGGTCCTTGTCTGTTTTCTGTTAAAAGGAATAGTTTGACATTTTAAATAAAACATTTATTTGCTTTAGGGCTGCAACTGATGATTATTTTCATTATTGATTAACTGTTTTGTCTGTAAAATGATAGATAATAGATGGCAGATAAATGCTATAATTCCCCACAGTCCAGGTTGACGTCTTCATGTCATTATTCTCTGACCAACAGTGTAAAAGTCAAACTTATGAACAGATACAAACATATTAACTGTACCATCATCAAATCCTCTCATTTTAGAACCAAGTCCCAGTAAATTTCTAGAATGATTATTCAATCATTAAAATAGTTGCCGATTCATTTTCTTGACTAATCAATTAATTGATCAATTGCTGCAGCCCTGACTTTATCGTCACGAGTTGGACGAAAAAATTGATACGACTCTCATGTTTAACCTGTAAGTGCGGCAGTTTAGCCAATGGGTGACTGGCGTTTGGCATAAAAACTGGGAAACAGGGAAACAGCTAGCCTAGCTTAGCATAAAGACTTAGCTTAGCATAGAGACTTGAAGCGGGGGAAACAGCTAGCTTAGCTTTGTCTCTGAAGCTTGTTAATCGGATTTATGATGTGACTCAGAGATTTAAAGTGATAGTTGTGGTTGACACGTGGTTGTGTGAGGCAGTCAGGTGTCGTCAGTGTGTTACCTGCAGAAGGTGCAGATCAGCACTGACAGTTTACAGAAGCAGCCGGGACAGAGTGGTGTGCTGCTGTGGGCGGGGCCAACAGATACTTTCAGACCAAAATAATTAAATATCTGTTTAAATGTAAAATAGCAACACAAGAATATTTCCAGCGCTTTATTTTAGACTTAAATCTAATTAGTATTTAATCTGATATGTGACACTTGTTAAATGTGAAATTATGTTTAATTGCAACAGCAAATACATTTTGTAGGAAACAGACCTGCGACCAGATGATTTTACATTAATGTAATGAGGAAAACTTCATTTACACGTTGACACTGAACGTCTCAGACAACCTTTTTGTTTTCCACATAAATCTCAGACCTCATAGTTCAGTCTCCACCTGCAGTGACTTTATTAACCTGGGTTCTGGTTCTGTCCAGACTCTCATAGATCCTGGTTCAGGTTAAAGATCCTGCTCCGGTTTAATCCAGAGACAGTTCACAACCCGTTTATTTACATTGAACCTAAACCACCATCTTTACTGACCTGAACCAAAGAGCTGCTGCTGACTGAAACACAGACGGGACGTGGACCAGGTCTCTGAGTGTGGACCTGGTCTCTGGATGAGAACCTGGTCTCTGGATGTGGACCTGGTCTCTGGTTGTGGACCTGGTCTCTGGATGTCTCTGGATGTGGCCCTGGTCTCTGGATGTGCACCTGGTCTCTGGATGTGGCCCTGGTCTCTGGATGTGGACCTGGTCTCTGGATGTGGCCCTGGTCTCTGGATGTCTCTGGATGTGGCCCTGGTCTCTGGATGTGGCCCTGGTCTCTGGATGTCTCTGGATGTGGCCCTGGTCTCTGGATGTGGCCCTGGTCTCTGGATGTCTCTGGATGTGGCCCTGGTCTCTGGATGTCTCTGGATGTGGCCCTGGTCTCTGGATGTCTCTGGATGTGGCCCTGGTCTCTGGATGTGGCCCTGGTCTCTGGATGTCTCTGGATGTGGCCCTGGTCTCTGGATGTCTCTGGATGTGGCCCTGGTCTCTGGATGTCTCTGGATGTGGCCCTGGTCTCTGGATGTGGCCCTGGTCTCTGGATGTCTCTGGATGTGGCCCTGGTCTCTGGATGTGGCCCTGGTCTCTGGATGTCTCTGGATGTGGCCCTGGTCTCTGGATGTCTCTGGATGTGGCCCTGGTCTCTGGATGTGGCCCTGGTCTCTGGATGTCTCTGGATGTGGCCCTGGTCTCTGGATGTCTCTGGATGTGGCCCTGGTCTCTGGATGTCTCTGGATGTGGCCCTGGTCTCTGGATGTGGCCCTGGTCTCTGGATGTCTCTGGATGTGCACCTGGTCTCTGGATGTGGCCCTGGTCTCTGGATGTGGACCCGGTCTCAGTTGCTGTTACTAAATGTGCCACATCCTGTATTAAACTGTCTCCACCACGTTTCCCCAGAATATAAATAATAATTCAAGACATTCACAGAGGATGATGACGATGATGATGATGACGATGACAATGACGATGACGACGATGATGATGACGACGACGACGATGATGATGATGATGATGATGATGGTGGTGGTTCATCTCTCTGTTGAACGTCAGTGTTAAAATGGCGGCTCTGCTCAGACGCCCGTCAGTTCACCGGACCTGACGTCTTCAACCTGGACTCAGATGGAGCAGAAAGTTCTGGTTCAGGGAGGAATATAAAGCAGCTGCTGTCTGCGTCTCAGTAAATCTCAGTCTGCAGTCGGCCTGTCAAAACTCTGTGTGTGTGTGTGTGTGTGTGTGTGTGTGTGTGTGTGTGTGTGTGTGTGTGTGTGTGTGTGTGTGGAAACTCTTACACAAGCCTCCTTTTCAATCATTTACTTTACTCAGTTTTCTTTTCCTAACCTGTCCTTCTCCCCTTCCTCCTCCTCCTCCTCATCCTGTCCTTCTTCCACATTTCCCTCTGTCCTTTTATACCTCCTTATCTCCTACCCTAACTCCTTGTTATCTTATATACCTCCTTATTTCCTTTCATACCAGCTACATTTCCTTATCTGCTTCTGCACGTCTTTTTTCTATAGATCCTTATTTCCTTCTATACATTTCCACTTCCTTTCCTATATCATCCATTGCTTCCTTATATCCTTCTCCCATACCTCCTTCTTGTTTACCTCATTTTATACTACCACCCCCTCTTTCCACTCATACATCTTTCTTTCCTTGTTATTTATTCCTACACATCCTACTTTCCTTCTCTACATCCTTATATCCTTTTATGCCTCCTTATTTTCCTCTGTAAATGCTTCTTTCCAGCTATACTTTCTTTCTTTCATGTTCATTCTTTTTTCCTCCTACACATCCTACTTTCCTATTCTACATCCCTATTTTCTTCTATACCCCCTTCTTACCTTTCATATCTCCTTTTCTACCTCCTTCTTTCCTTCTTTTTTCCTTGTGTCAGTGCCTCTTCCTCTCACTCCATTCTTCCTTCATATTCACCCTCTCTTCCTCCTCTCCTTTCCTCTCTCTCTCTCCTTCGTCCTAATAAAAAACAGAATATCTTCATAGTTCACCTCGTTCCTCTTCGTCCCCTCTGTCCTCCCAGCGTTTAGACCGAGCCGACTAATAGAATTGCAGTATTTAATAATGCAGGAGCAGCTTTGGGGCAGCTGCAGGAGCAGTTCATATTAAACCCTCCGACTCTCCACCCGTCCCGCTCCACCTCCCCTGCTCCCTCCTTCAGCAGTGATGCTTCTCCTCAGTTTAACGCCACAATCTGTCGTTGGATTAAATCAGAAAATGTTAACTCAGCAAACTTTCTGTTAATCTGGTTATTACAAATATTCATATGAACATTACAGAGGAAAGTGTGTCCATAATAAAGTCTGTAGCCACAGTTGTCTTCACAGGGATAAATAAAGGTATGAAACTGAGGCTGTAATGTTGAGTCTGCAGCAGAAAACAGAACTGATGGTGAGACTGGGTTTAGTGAGGAAAGATCCTGTTGTGAACTACATTCAAAGTGTTTGTCTTGTACGGTGGCCTCTTCAGGACATCTCAGGTTGAGCTCTTGGCCCAGTGTTTATCAGGCTAAGCTGCAACTGAACATCCATGGTGCATGTTTTCATGTAACATTGAACACATTAGCTCCTCAGTACGTTTAGATGATGCTGGGGACGGTTGCAACACTTGTTGCATTTCTCTCACTCACTATTTGGATGAGACCACCTAAACCTTTACATATTAGATTTCCCTCTGTCTTCATTGCCCATACCATTTAAATATGATTACATAGGATATATCATTCACAATATTTATTTGAATGGAAGAATTCAGAGGTTGCAACTGACCCCAACACTGGGGGCAGTTGCAACATGGATCAGTGATGGTTGCAACATGAAAATACATTGAATTTCATGAATTAACTTTTGCATTTTGTCTCAGTGAGCATAGTATTCTGCATTGTTTTAGTACTATTTATTTATACAGCAATATTACAGTATTAATTATTTATTTTAGTAACTTTTATTAAAGAACAGTTACTGAGTTCTGTGTCGTATAGAACATAGAACCTATTTTGAATTAAAATAGGTACAGTTTAATCATTTTATCATTAATGATGAACAGAACAGACAAATATATTATAAGATCATTAGAGTCCAAAAAAATAATTCCCACAATAACTTGTTTGTCTTCTCTTATGAGTTAAAAAGAACAGTTACTGTTGCATCTGTTTGGACAGAATTAGCTGCATATTTTGTCTATTTTGAACTAAAATGCTGAAACACACTGTTGTGTGGTCTGTTGTGATTTGGCTGCTTGTCGGCCATGACAGAACATCATGAGCTCTGACCTGGACACATGCACAGTTCTGATTAATTCAAACAAAAGCTCAGTTTGACAAAATAAAGCTCATGGAAAAAATGACTTTCTCTTTTTTTTCAATAAATGCAGCAGCAGATGTTGAATGTGTCGTCTGTCTTCAGTGGGAGGAGGGTCTGACTGAGCATGTGCAGTATGAGTGTCATCACTCTGTCATGTTTCTGATTGGAGGAGAGGACTTGTTGCCCAGTCTCCCCACAGGAAGCTCTTTGAATACGGCAGCGCGGTGTAAGTTCAGGCTGATTCGACTCAGCTGCGTCATTCACCTCGTTCATCCATTATGACCTGACGCTTGTTGGAGGTGATGATGGTGATGATGATGGTCCATGTCATCTGTAGCGGTGGGTTATGACACGTTACCTTTAAAAACATGGCTGATTGATCTGATTGATCTGGATATTGATCTTGGTCAGATTGTGACAAATTTAAAGAACTCAGTAACTGTTCTTTAATGTTCAGCTTTGTTTCTCAGCCATCTTTGTTTTCTGTGTGTGTGTGCGTGTGTGTGTGTGTGCGTGCAGATTTAGCAGCTTATATGTGTTATTTATGACCTGTGGGAGTTGAGTTTTCACTGAGTCATCATACATCCAGGCTTTTAACGTTAAGTTCGATCACTCTCTCTCACTTTCCATTTCTATCTCTCCTCTCCCTCTCTCCTCACCTCTGCTTCTCTAGTCTCCTCCCAACCTCTCCTCCTCTCCTCTCCTCTGTCCTCCTCTCTTCTCCTCTCCCCTTCTTCTATTCTCTCCTTTCCTTCTCTCCTCTCCTCTGTCCTCCTCTCCTCCTTTCCTTCTCTCCTCTTTACTCCTCTCCTCTCCCTTCCTTTCCTCTTCTCTCCTCTCTTCCTCCGTTTTCATCCTGTTGTCCTTTTGTTTCCTCTCCTCTTTTATTTATTTTTTTATATTTCCTTTCCTGTCTCCTCTGTCCTTCCCCTTTATTTCCTCTGGTCATCAGTATCTAATCCTGGCTGCTCAGTCTACAGTTGTGAGAGGTGTGTGTGTGTGTGTGTGTGTGTGTGTGTGTGTGTGTGTGTGTGTGTGTGTGTGTGTGTGTGTGTGTGTGTAAGAGATCTGGACTGTTTCGGGGCTCAGACATGAAGCAGGAGGAGGTTTTCACTCAGGGGTGGAAGTTAATTTATTGATAAGCACATGTAAACACAGTCAGTGCTGCTACAGGAGAACGAGCATCACCTACAGTTACCTGCACACAGACTCGTGTGTTTTACACATTTACTGACGTACAAAACAAATACTGACACTGAAGCGATCTGACAATAAATATTTGTGGTTCATTCTGGTCGTCCATCGTACTTTTGTACTTTTAACAGTAGATATTAAATTTCAATGGTGTGAAAAACATTATTTCTTGTGATTTATTTATTGCGCTGTGATGTTTTACAGCTTCTTCGTGTGTGTGTGTGTGTGATATAAATGTGTGATTTACTGCTGCTGAAGCTCTTAAATAAAAAGGGTTTTTATTGCGTCACACCTTTCTTTGACACACACACACACACCTCTGTGTCTGTCCAGCTGTCTTTGTGAGGACACTCGTTGAAATGCATTCTTTTAACCTGACCTCAACCTAAACCTGATTCTAACCTGAACCCTAAAACGTCCTCAATCCAGAGGTGTAGAACTCCAACTGGTCCTCACAATGTGTAGTCATACCAGTACACACACACACACACACACACACACACACACAGAGAGAGAGAAAGGTTACCTAGGTTAATAGAATATGCAGCTGTAACTCAGTAATGTCTGAATGTTCCTCCTGTTATCAGAGAGTTGAGTGCCATAAACAATATGTTAACAGCATCTCTCTCTCTCTCTCTCTCTCTCTCTGTCTCTCTCTCTCTCTCTCTCTGTCTCTCTCTCTCTCTCACCCCCTCTCTCTGCAGGATTGATAAGTCCACAGTCAGCGCTCTGAGAGCTCGGTGAGTAACAACATGAATCCTGTTGTTTCAGAGTCAGAAAGAAAATCAATGAATCAAGAGGAGAAACTACAATCAGCTGATCAGACCGGTGTCATGAGTTCGTCGCCATCATGGTTACATGGATCTAATGTGAGCGCAGGTTGGCTCTAAATCCAACAAAAACAAATACAGATTGAAGTTATTTATAGATCAATTGACTGATAAAAATTAATCTGCAACAATTTTGATAGTTGATTTAAATTGTAACGTTAAGACAAACGGCAAAAATTCATCATATAATAAATGAGAATGTCTGTAGGTTTCAAACTCTCAGTCAACAAAATACACTATTTGAACATGTCAGAAATTATAATGTAATAATGCATTTCATGCATTTCAATCAATCAATCAATCAAATACTTTATTGAGAATAACTGAAGAGGTAAAGAATATAGTTAAGTATAAATATAAACATAAACAATATATAAAAAAATAGAAATATAAACATAAAATCTAAGAATGTCCTTAAATAAAGATGTAAAAATATACAGTATAAATATAAATGTAACAGTATATAAGCAGGTAAATGCCCAGTTTTAAAATTGCACCTATTATTGGAATATTGCACTTATCTCAATGATTGCATAGAAGAATATAATAATAAGTCCTGTTTCAGAAACCAAAGAGTTCATAGATTGATTGAGAAATTAGTCTCCACTGACGTCTGATCGGCAAACTGCTGTTTCCTGTTATATTTTGATCGTCTGTTAAAAACTCTTCTCCTCTGTCTCGGTCTGAAGAGGATCAGACAGTGGGTTCTGTTGTCCAGCTGCCTCTGGGCTGCACTCAGTGTGTTTGTTGTGTGTGTGGTCGGGGCAGAGAGGTGATACAGTGAGAAACATCAGTCAGAGAAGTGATTTATACAGACACAGCTACAGAGTCACTGTGGCTACAAGCTCAGCCAGTGAAGCTTCAGCTGGATCAGCTGTGATCAGCTGTGATCAGCTCCTGTCTGCAGTGTCTCATGATGCTCAGACCACTGTCACTGGATCACTGTGATACTGAAGGAAACTTAAAAACAGGAGGATTCTGAATGAAGTTCTGCAGGGAGAAGGAGAGTGATTGTTCTGTGACTTACAGGTGGATTTATGAGCGTTTATTTGTGATCTCTAAATGCTAACGTGCAAAACTCAAGCCTGAGTGTACGGAGACGTGAAATATCTACTCAGAGAATCACATTTAAAGGTTTATCAGACCACAGCAGTGTGTGACACTCAGACAGGATGTTACAGCTGTGGACAGTCATCACAGAGTCACCATTGTTTTATTCTCATAATGTTTACAGTCGACACATTTACGTAGAATTTGTCTTGCATTCGTTTGATTGGCCGGTGCATCTGGATGGCGCTGTATCTGGTTAAACTGGGTGTTTTAGCAGAGCCCCTGTTTGTCCCACGTCCTCAATCTGTTTTCTTTGTCCTGAAGGTGAAGTCACAGTTTGATCTGTTGTGATTGGACGAGAAGAAGCTGCAGGGGATTTTAATCTAATGAAGCTCAGGTGAGGTGTTTGTCGGGTTATTGTGTGATGAAACAGCAGGTTGATACCGTCAGGGAGAAAATCCTCGTCTGTTCCTGAACGGCTGATGACATCGTGTGAAAGAAAAGCTGGTGTGAGGAGACGCCACAGAGACGCAGCAGAGTTCAAAAGTTCAGCTCCATCCTCAGACGTTTCCTCCCTGAGGAGTCTGCTTCTCTGCAGCGTCGTCTGTGTTGGATCATGTGGCGTCACAGACGACTCCTGTCAGCGTCCTGATTCACAGCCGTCTGTCCCGTGGCTGATGGTCTCACTGAGGATGAGTGTGGTGAGCTGTGTGCAGTCAGACCAGGTGCTACAGGTGACAGCCTCACCTGGGCTGCAGCAGCAGTGAAGGAAACTCACACACACTGTTTCTCAGAGGCTTCACCACTGTCCTCCAACATGTTGATTGATTATTAGCTCAGTTTACTGATCGATCAATAGGGCAGCAACAGGTCAAGCTGTTAATGAACTTTAAGGACCATAAGGAAACCTGTGCTCAGGTTATAACATCAGGTTTCAAGCGTTCATATATGGACATGAAGACAATTATAACTGGTCCAGTCGCACAAATACCAGGACTGTCAGACCGGAGACCAGGTCCTCATCCAGAGACCAGGTTCTCATCCAGAGACCAGGTTCTCATCCAGAGACCAGGTCCACATCCAAAGACCAGGTTCTCATCCAGAGACCAGGTTCTCATCCAGAGACCAGGTCCTCATCCAGAGACCAGGTCCACATCCAGTTTCCTGCAGAACAGATTTGCTGTTTCAGTTTAGTTGTGTAGACCAAGTGCAGACACACACACACACACACACACACACACTGTGGTGACATGTGACAATAATCATGTTGGTTCTTCTCAGAGACACAGAGGTGATGTTTATAAACATGTGACTGAGGTGTGTCTGTGTGTGTGTGTGTGTGTGTGTGTGTGTGTGTGTGTGTGTGTGTGTGTGTGCGCCTGCCTGTGGGGAAGGTGACCCGTCTTTCTGAGAATATTCTCCTCTTTTCCCTCCAGCAGTTTTTCTTCTGATTTACACTTTATCATCTGTCCATCATCTCTCTCTATACATCCTATATATATCTCTCCCTCTCTTTACACATCCTCTCTGTCTGTCTCTCATATAAAGTCATAGTCATAGTGACGCCAACTGAAAACAGGAAGTGACCTTTGATTGACAGTCATCATTTGATTTACACAACATTTTCATGTTCTGGTTTACACTTGATAATCAGGAGCTTAGTGCTGGCTGCCCCGAGGTGATCCTGACTTTTCCTCCCTGAACGTCACAGCGGTGTGAGCGCTGGGGGCGGGATCGGCAGTTCTCCATCACCACAACAGTGACAGAAGCTTCTGAGGAGAAGCTCTCACAGCTCGTCCCTCTACCGTGTTCTGTGTGCTGAGGTTTCTGTTTACTTTGTCCACATGGAGGATATTTTGTTCTCAGCTGAGGACGGGGCTCAGTTCTGCCCTCTAGTGTCTGAAGTGCACCAGCAGCAAAGCAGCACCGCATTCCTTCACTGTGTGGAAACAAAAACCAACAACAAGTGTATCTGCAGCTGCATCACTCTCTTCTCTCTGCTCTCACTCGTCCTCTTTGTCTTCTCTCCTCTGTCTTCCCCTGTTTTTATTCTCACTCTCTCTGTTTTCCTCCATCTGCCTCTCTCTCTCCCTCTCTCTCTCTCTCTTTCTTCTCTCTAAGTGATCAAGGCGCCATAATCCTGATGGTCACCCTGACGTTATGAGAGAGAGGGAGGAGGAGTGAGAAAGAGAGCGAGTGAGAGAGAGAGAGAGGAGTACTAGTGTGTTAGATTTGAGCGAGATGCTCAGTAACCGACGGCAACGCAACAATGCCGCACGACCACTGGTGAGTCTGGCATTTCCCCTCGTCCTCCATCTGTGTGTGTGTGTGTCTGTGTGTCTGTGTGTCTGTGTGTGTATTTACAGACATAATTTTGAATGTGTTCACATGACATTGTAATCTAACCAGTGATGCATTCAGGTGTTGAAATATTTAACAGTAAATATCAGGTTTGGAGTTTATATTTGCACATGTTGTGTTTGTTTATATGAGCAGCTGCTGCTATTAACAACACACACACTGTTGTGTGAAACGGTGTGAACTGATTTTTGTCTGAAGATAGTTTTACCCAGAAATCACCTGAGTCTGTAAAACGCCTGCACAGCAACATGTTGACAACTGCAAGATGAATTAATACAAGAGGAAAATTAAAACTCTTGTTTTATTGCAGGAAAAAAATGTAATCTCATTTCAATTTCAATTTAGATATATAGAAGTTCCATTTCTGCAGCTCATATATTAGTCAGATCACATTTCCCCAAAATGCATTAAGCCTGGGGTGTGTGTGTGTGTGTGTGTGTGTGTTTGCAGCTAAAGGGCAGACACTCCGTCTGTCTAGAAACAGAAGCAGCAGCGACTCCTCTCCCTGCTGCTGCTGTTGTCGTTGTTGTTTATGATTTTGTTGTCGTCGCTTTTCATTTTTACGCCGTTGTTGACAGCAGCGACACATTTGCCACCTGACGGCTGTAATCAGCCTCCTGACAACGAGAAGAAAAAAACTGTGTGGCTGCAGAGGACGTCCCTGCAGGTGGTGGCGAACCACAGATTTCTAAAAAGTCAGTGAACACACAGATTTATGAGTGTTCATGCAGAGCAGCGTGAGCCTGGAGCTGTGAAGTGAGTGTGTCCTGGGAGGAGCAACACCAACAGTGTCACCAGCGCTCCCTGCAGGCGCCATTGTTCATTACAGGCAGATTAGTAAAGTGTTGGACTGATGATCGTAGGGTCTGAACAGCACATTTTTGGTTGGACTGTATTTCTCAACATTTCAGTGGTTTGTACAGTGTAGGACAACCAATATTGATAATAATCTTCAATATCATTATTGTAGCAGGCATCAGTGCTAACAGCAGTTACTTGGACCGGTCTGGTAGTAAAGGTCATTAATGCTAATTGAGCAAAGGGATCAGACAAATTGAGCCCAATGAAATTCGTCACCTACAAGTGTAAACCAGCCAAAACGTCATGGATCGTCCTTTGGTTTAGCAGATACGGGTCTGACAGATGTAAATACCGAGGTTTTTACTTTGTCTGGCTTCAGTTGGCAGTGGTGCAGGAAAACTGAGCTTCCCAATGTGCTGAATGTTTGTTCAGACGCTGCTCTTACATTTACTCCTGTGGCAGACACTTTTATCCAGAGAGACTCTCAGTGAGGGACATCACTGAAGCTTCAGTGCAGTGGGAGACCTTGGTGTAAGGACGAAGTACAGCATCTAGTTAATGAGTGAAGAAGTGAATAGAAAGTCATAGTAAAAGCTAGTTAGACATGTAGTTAGAGATTCTTGAAGATAGAGAGGGACGCCCCTGCTCTGAGAGACTTCAGCAGCTTGTTCCACCATCAGGGAACCACAGACCAGAACAGTCTGGACTGAGATGGTCTTGTGTGTGATGAGACGGTGGAGAAGGAGCATGAGGCTGTATGATTGAGCTCAAGTATGGTTCAGACCCAGAAGTCACTCTGAAGGCAGCATTAGTGAATGAATTGGATTCAGGCGGCCCTGAGGAGCCAGTGGAGGTCAATGAGTAGCACTGAAAGCACAAAGAGGGATTTATGGTTTAATGTGTTACCAGCTTTGTCTCTGTTGGCTGGCACACCTGTATCATTGGGTCTGACTCCAAAATGTTCCCAAACAGGGGCAGAGGCATTTGTCTGACCTCTGGTGATGCGTGATGTGCACTACAATACGTCACGTTAATAGAGCATCTGTCTCTTTTTGATAGGAGAAGGAGCAAATGTTTTGATGGTGGTGAAAATCATACCTTCACGGCTTCTAAATACCGGGGTGTACCTTAACATCATGACACCGAGATATCCTTCCTAGTGGGTTGAACCTGAAAAACATGCTGATGCCGGGAATCAAAGACTCAAGGGTCTGCCCGTGGAATGAGGTGGAGAAGAAAGAAGAGAAACATCCTCGGGAGTTCAAAAGTCAGGAGCTACGAACTGGAGCCAACCAACCGGCCTGTTTTCATCCCATCTCAACTACGTAAAACAACTTTAAACAAATCAAGAAAAGCGCCGTCCACAGCTTCACAGTTCTACCATGGAGACACATTGGCAGGAAGTGAAATACTGTGTTATACAATAGTTCAGATGAAAAGAAGCTGTTGGCTTAAGGTTGATGCTAACAGTACAGTTTATTATTGACCTTGGAACCAGCAGTTGACAAAACAATCTCAACTCAAGGTCCACTTGCCTTCTCTTGAACTTTCAATCAGTGAGTTGAGTTGAGATTCCTTTGTCACTCAACAAGAATGTTGCTTTAGCCTTTTAAACTGCTGTGACATGTTCAAGTTCAGTTTCAGTGTCGTATAACACCACTGCAGGGTCCACCAGAGGTATTTGTCACTTCAGATTTGTGGTGGCTCAGCTGGCAGGGCTCATACCAGCCAGCCCTGCTATAAAATTGAAACTCATCCAAAACTTTGATATTTGCTGGCTCTTTTCTCTGCTTTATCCTTTCACTTTGCTGCAGACATGGAGTGAGAGCTCCATGTTTTCATGCTTTGAGGCAGAAGACTTGGATCGAGACCCCTTCATTGTCATTGATACTGTCTGTGATTTTCATGGACAGAACCTCTTGGTGTAGCCAGCGAGAGAGTCTGACCTCAGGATTGAAAAAGTGCTTTTTGCCGATGATGTGGTTCTGGTGGCTTCATCATGCCATGACCTCCACTGCACCCTGGCACGGTTGAGTGCTAAGTTTTGGGGATGAGAGTGAGGGCCTTGTGAAGCGTTGGGTCATCTATCAGAAACCCCTCCCCGTCACACCTGTCTGACTTCAGAACTAAGGAACAACAACTGATTATTGTGCAAGGTGCTGCAGTAAAAAAATGAAAGGTCACCTGGCAGGAAAGTTTTCTGAGCAGGGCGCTGCATTGGCCAGTCACATAAGTGCAAGCACCATTACTAGTAGATTACTTGGTAACATGAAAGGTGTAAGTCTACTGTTTACCTGGCGTTTGTCCCAGTTTAAGGCAAAAGAGTATTATAAATGGCTGTGCAGCCTTGTCTGATAAACCCTCAAATTCATGAATCCGTTACTCAAACTGGACTTCCTGCATCGTATTTTACTATCACACTAGCAACACAACCCCACAAATGGAGTGCATTAAAACAACAGTTTCTGGTCTGAGTTCTCCCTTAATTGTTAGTTGATATGGAAGTTAGTCAGGTTAGTTTAAATGTGTCAGTATGATTCCAACAAAGTGGTTATTGGATCAATCAGTGTCTCTGGCTTCACCTGGACGGGCTACATCTGACAATTTCTTTTTCAGTTTTCTTTTGGAAATTGCAGAGATTGAAGAGTCCTCTGTGGCCCCGTCGGTCGGCGTCACCAAACACAGTTGACAAACTTGGCAAGAGCAGGGAAAACAAATGTGACTCTCTAGTCGTTTTGTCAGGACATTGTCTGTTGGTGGTTGTTTTCCACTGTGACTCACCACATTTCTAAAAAAAACAGCGACTGTTGATCTGCACACGTTTTCATTCCTGTTGACCTACGTCTTTCAGGTCGGGCTCTCATCGTAAAGTCTGATCGCAGCATTAGAAGCATTGGAGACTGTTTGGTATCCAGCCTCGGTTTGGGCAGTCAGACAGCAGGTTCAGCATTTAAAGGTGATTGAGTCCTGACTGTGTTGGATTATATTAATCTGCTGTTTCAGCTCTGCAGGTTGATTTTAACAGAAATTAACTGAAAGCAGTGGCGGCCTGAGAGGAATAAGTTTTTCTTAAATAAGTTACAGCTAAAGCAATTAAACATGAAACACCACCTGCGTGCTCGGTAAAAAATTTTGGTGTCCTGCTGTTGTCACATTACTGATTCACGGTGGAGGAACTTGAGGGTTAAGTTTGAATTTTAATGAAGAGCTTTGATGTTCCCTCAGAGCCCAGGAGGCTTCCTGGTTGGAAAAGAAATCACAAATACATTTTTCATGACTTTTCATGCAGGAAAATTACCTGGAGCTGTGCCAACTGAGTACAGATGAAACAGAAGAAAAAACGTCCGACTGTATCTACAGTAGTATAAACAGTGTAGCTGTGAGGCTGTGCTTTGTTTACATGCATTTGTAAACAGCTGTATCTCCTCCTTGAAGGTATTCATAACTGCTGTATGAACAGTTTGGAGAATGCATTCACACATAAGCACTTTTATATGAAGGACTTGTACTATATGTGTTTAAACCAGCACACACCAACCACCACCAACACAGAGGCTAAATAAAGCCTTCTCAAAGCACTCTTGTTTTAATGATAATGATCGTACATTCAGGACTGAACTGAAACCAGGGGAGCTCACTTTTAATTTTTCGTTTGATGGGGAGAGATCACCTGCCGAGCTTTTGTCATGATGTGATCTTTTATCGTGCAATCAGACTGAAAAACTTGAAATCTTTTTAGAGTTCATTTCTTCTTTAAAATGTTTAAAAACATTATTTGTGTTTTAATTTTTTTTGTAATTACAGCTTTTCATCAAAATTATACTTTTTGCAAATGATTTGTTGCAATTGACTTGCAATACCTTTGTGGCCCACCAGTAGTCCCCGGCCCACAGATTGGAAACCACTGCTTTAATCAATACAAATAGCGTTTGCTTTTTCCTTTAAACCACCTCCAGACACAGGTGGAGGAAATACAAACATAAATGTGGAGGAGGTTCGGAGAATCTCACAAAGCTCCAGGATCTGATGCAAGAAACAAGTTTTTAATGTTTTTGTTAATTTTTTTGTCTAAATGTTATCATGAACTCTACTGTTCTTTGTTACGAGACGTTTTATTTGTGAAAATAAAACGAAACGAATAAAATGTGTTTGACCAGCAAATCCCGCAGGGCAGGTTTAACGATAACACAGTGACTAAATTTATCCGCTGCTTCCTCCAGTTAAACTCAGGTTCGGTTTGTCAGAAGGTTCTTCTTTCTGCTGTGGAAACACCCCGACAGGTTTCTTTGTGGTCGTTTTGTATTTTGTCCATCACCGGTTTCAAACTGAAACTGTCATGGACAGGGCCCGGAGGAGTATTTGACATCAGCGTATCATATTAACGTGTGTGTGTTTGTCAGAGATGATGTTATTGGCTGTGACGCGCAGATGTCAGAGGAGATAACGAGCCAGCTGAGAGTCAGTGAAACTGGTTTTATTTTTAATAACTGAAGCTCAGGAGGTTTATATCTTACACACACACACACTTTTGATACTGATATATTTAAACTCAGAACATAAATTCTAAAAGTGACAAAACTCTGAGTGGGACTCTGTATTGTCAAGTTGCACTACGATGGATGCAGGTAGAACTATTCCTCCAAATTTGATCACGCACACACACACACACACACACACACACACACACACACACACACACACACACACACACACACGACCCCACAGAGTGACCTTTTCTCCCTCAGCAGGTTTTGTGTCTCCTCCTTCCCTTCAGTTCTCGTTTCCTCATTGTGTCTTAATGACCTTTTTGTCCATTACTTGACGCTCTAACACTTCCTCAGGTTTTAAAGCCAGGGCTGTGTTTTGGCTGAATTTGTATATATGAATAAAAACTAGTAATTAGTTAGATTTCCCCTCTGCTGAAAAACTAACAATGTAGACAGAGCTCCCTGGTGTGAGGCTTAAATACAAAAAAACACGTATAAAACTGAAATACTGTCGATCCAAAAACAGTTTCCCCTTGTTAATATATATAAGGACTAATTCATTTAAAAGTTTTTTGACAGAAACTGAGGTTCTGACCTAAATGAAACTGTCAGGGTTTGATTAATTAGTGTTTAAAAGTCTAACATTTCATTTACAAAGGTCTTTAATTAGAAGAGAGGCTCTGAGCCGCTCACTGTTGTTACTAGAGCTCCAGAGAGAAGCCTGAGAGAGGAGATGTAAAACTACACTGAGATGGTTTTTGGTTCTTACAACCACAAATATATCTTCTGATGGAGAACAACACTTCAGATAAAACACAGGAGAAGTTAAAATATTGGACCTTTAATCTTTTTCTCTCCTGCTGTAACGTCACTAATAAAAAAAGTGTGATTTTAGCTAAATCAGTCTGTAGATTTTCCAGTATCTTTGTTCTAGACCTCTGCTGTTATGTAAAATTCATGTGTTGACCCTAAATAAATAGGCTATGTTTTATTCAGATAATTTTCTGCTGCATATAAAAAATGGGACAGAAATCTCCATAATTTCACGCAATTAATTCTGGGCCTTAACCTTGTGACTGAACCTGATTCACAATGGTAGATGATAAGAATATGAAATGATATTTTTGTCTGACCACCACTGTGAAACACACCTTGGTAAAATATAATTCACACACTAATGTTTATTACAGTGATGCACTGGAAGGTCGAGCTCCACTCCGACTCTCTATCTCCTGCTTTTTTCTAGGTTTCTTTCTTTCACGGGTTTTTATGTAACATCCCTCACTATGTGTCCATCAAACACACACACACACACACACACACACACACACACATAGACTTACGCAAGGTCATTAACCTCTCTGTGTGGCTGCTGGCCCTCTGGCTGTTCCAATTTTATCTCTTTTCAGTGAAAATGTCAGTTTGGTGAAATTAATTTGGATTCATAAAGGGACAGTAGAGGAGGAAGGCTGAGGATGAGGAGGAGGAGAAAAGTAAGAGTTCTCGAGGGCTGATGGGAGAGAGGGATGAGATTAGATTCAACTTCGTTGTCATTGTGCAGTTAGTATCCAACTAGAAGTGCAAGGACACGGCTTTATTCAGGAAACAGTCCCATATTCTACATTTTATAACTGTTTTATCTGAAGTGTTGATCTCCATCAGAAGATATATTTGTGGTTTTAAGAACCAAAAACCATCTCAGTGTAATTTTACATCTCCTCTCTCAGGTTCTCTCTGGAGCTCTGGTAACAACAGGTCAGTCAGCCAATCAGAGGAGAGGATCTGAGCCTCTCTTCCTGAGTAAATGTTGTGTGCAGGTTTTACACTGTATTTAAAGTTGCTGCACAAACCTGCAGAGCAGTTGCTGTTTACTGTCTTAAAGTGCTGGGGCCTGTGATGGCGGTGATGTGTGCAGCCCTGTGACGCCGCAGGAGGAGACCTGACACCTCTGATCACAACCACAGTACATCTGATAATGAAGCTCCCACTCCTGACACTTCCTCATCCTGCAGGGATCAGAGGCTAAACGTCTCAGCTCAGCAGGAAATGAACGTCGGCTCAGTGACTCTTCTGTATAAAAGTGTTTTAATGCAGAGAACACTCAGCAGCGCCCCCGACCCCCCAAATGTCCTCTCACGTCACCAAACATCCCTTCACCTTGGTGTGAAGGTCAAATCCCTGGTACCAGGCTGTAAACATGTTTATTTCTGCCTTTAACATGGGAGTCTATGGGGACTGACTCCCTGTTGGAGCCAGTGGTGACTTCATGTTTCAGCCTCAGCTTTTGTGTCTGGAGTCGATGTTCAAGTCCAGGTACGAGTCATCAGAGCTGAGTCAAGCGTAGCACGACTCAGCAGTTTGACTCAACAACATTCAAATCAGAATCATCTCACAACTGTTGGAGTCTGAGTCTGAAATCTCAAGTTGTTCACATTCAGATCTAAGCATGACTCGTCAATATTCACGTCCATGTCAAATCATGAGCCGTCAACTTTTAAAAACCATGAATCCAGTGAAACTCTGACAGCAGATCAGCGACGTGATTGGCTGCTGACAGCTTCTCCAAAAGTTTAATCTAGGTCAACATCTTCTTGGACACCTGGCGAAACCATGGCAACCGTGGTGAGCAGTGTTCGACGACTCGCCTGAGGGCGAAGGAAATGAATGGTCTTCTGGCTGGTCGGCACAGATGATTACTCTGTGTGTGTGTGTGTGTGTGTGTGTGTGTGTGTGTGTGTGTGTGTGTGTGTGTGTGTGTGTGTGGGCTCCTGACAGATTGGAGCTCTATCTTTAGAGACAGACTCATCGCTGCTCTGTGACAAATACGATGATGACATGTGGCGCTCAGTAAAATCAGGACACACACACACACACACACGTGCGGCAGGAGGTGTGTTGTGTTTAATCGCACAGTGTAACAAACGTGATACTGATACTAAAAGTTGTTACATAACACTTTTTAAAGAAGTTTGCATTTCAGTTTCATGCCATCACAGATTTTTCCCGAAGGTTTGATTTGTGCTCTGAGTTTAAAGGCTGAGCACTTAAATAATCAATACATTCAGTTTAGTCATTTGATTTATGCCCAGTCAGGCCATTAAAAAGTATAAGTAGCAGCGACACACACGCATCTCAACAAAACAGCAAAGTAATGCAATAAATATTATATTAAAGCTGCTGTAATCTATATTTGTATGATCACTTCCTCCGTCCTCCACCTGCTGAGCAGCAAACAGCTGACGGACTCAGTCAGCAGCTGGTGAACATGGTGGAGCGTTTAGCAGCTAAAGAGGAGCAGGAGGAGCCCAAACCCAGAGCTAAAAGAGAGGAAACACTGGGCACAAAAACCACAGCACATGAAGAATGATGGTCGTTAGTTCAACTCAACTGATAAGTGAAAAATGCTTCTTTCAGCTGGTTTCTCTCAATATTTTTACTGATGATTGTTTTTCTTTGTTTCAGCAAACAGGAGCTCCTGACCATCTCCAATGTTCCTGTGGGAGACTGCCCCCCCTCTCCGCCCCGCACCGCACCCCCCACCATGAAGGTAACACACACACACACACACACACACACACACACACACGTACAGATGTGTTTGGGCTGGGACTTGGATCAGCGTCAGCTCTGGTTCCACCGGCTCAGACTCACTTGGGTGATGCTGCCACCTGCTGGTGTGAAGGACGATCACTGTTTCTGAGACGTGGAGTCAAATCACTTTAAAAAAACTAAACTGGGGAACAACTGAGAAAAGGCTGAACTTTATTAACTATCTCTGAATTATATAAAAAAAAGATTAAAAATGCTCCTGTGTATTCATGTAATTACTTCTCTGTTTTATCTGATTTGATTTTGTTGTGTTTCAACACGGTGACGATCTGAACATGTCGGCCAAGCTGCTTCATCACTGTTTATGTTGTGTGTTAAATGTGGAAATAAATCATTAGTCAGTCTCTCACACACACACACACACACACACACACACACGTGTCTGTCAGACACATCACTGACAGCGTTGCCAGTTTTGCTGCTGTGGATTCAGTGAGTTACTCTGTGAACTACAACTTCAGATGCATTTGAATCTATATTTGTTTACATTTTATAAGACTGAATAAGCTGAATTAGCTGTTAGCAGATTCAGTTTGGTTTTCACCACTGGATGTACTGATAATTATCACTGGGTTAATTTGATGCTGAAGAAAACTTAAAAACCTGAGGATTCTCTGCCAAGTTCTGCACATAATGTCCTCGTGGTTATCAGACATAATGTAGTGTAAGTCACATTGAATCAGCCAAACTACAATACAACACCTGTACACACCTGTACACACCTGTCCACACCTGTCCCTTCACCTCACTCAGTACCTTTGCCTCACCTTTCTGCCCCTCCCTCACAACCTTTCATTGGTATAATAATAATACATCATAACAACCCACCTGGATCAACCTTCACTGTCCAGCTGAAGAGAAGGTAACTGAACTGTACCTGAGGCCTTAATCTCCACCTGATTATAAACCAGGTCCTGACTTCCACACACACCTGTGAAGAAGTGAGTCAGAGGTAAAATGAAATAGACTCAACATTAACACAGAGTCTGTCTCTGTCTGTCTGCAGTCGGCTCATTTCTTTGACATGATGGACAAGATGGAGGTAAGAATTTAATCTAAGTCTGCTGCTGTGTGTGTGTGTGTGTTTAAGACACATGGGAAGACATTTTTCATTGTTACCAGAAACTATTAAAACGACCAGTGAGTCACACACATGTTCCTTCATCACCCTGAACACACACTGTTTATTCTGACTCAGCACCCCATACAAACACACACACACACACACACACTCTGCCATGCTTCCACAAATACCCACCTCAGCACCAAATGTGGATTAATTCACCGCTGAAAATAGTCCGCAACAAATGCACCATTTCCTCCTGTGTGTGTGACGAAACCTCCTGAAGTGAATCTGTTCGTCAGCGACGTGTCTCTGAAGATCCGGCCGTCACTGAGCCGAGCGACCGTCCTAACACTGTCCTCTCTCCCTGACGCTGATGCAGCAGGTGCCAGAAGCTGCAGAGATGAAGACAATCCCTCAGAGACAGAAGGCACGTCTGTCCATCTGGCCGTCCTCATGTCCATCCACTCACACTGTCTCTGCTTGGTTTCATTCATGTGTTCATGTTCGCACAGACACACACAGAGTGGCGTCTCAGCGTCGTCAGAGACGCTGCTCTGGTGTTTTTCATGAATTCATGCGTTGAGAAGAAATTCATTTTCTCTAAATGAGATAAATGAGGCTGTGACTGTGTGTGTGTGTCATCTGCAGTGTGTTACTAAAACATGTGAGTCACAACAGATTAAGCTCTTGCAGCATGTTTACTGTCGTGTTCGCCATTGTGCAGTTTATTCACGTGTGTGTGTGTGTGTGTGTGTGTGTGTGTATGTGTATGTGTATGTCAGTGTGTTTGTGTGTGTCTACATGTGTGTAACATCTTTGACTTCCTCTTTCAGGACGACTACATTCCTTATCCAAGGATCGAGGAGGTGAGACCAACCGCCCTCACATCTGTTTCAATATGATACGACACAACACAGGATACGAATCAACACAATACAACTTACACAACACGATACAATATGATACGACTCCAATACAATGCAACATGGTATGATGTGGTATGAAGCAATAAGAAACAGCACAACATGATAAGAAACAAAAAGACACAACGTGAAATGACACAACACGATAAAACATGGTCCGATACAGTGTGATACAACACAGCACGATACAGTACAAGACAACATGTCACAACACAATACAATATAATAAAATACGACTTATTTATGTACAGCTGACAAAAATGGAAGCGATAACATTTTAATGAGGGTTGAACAGCCTCCCCGGAGAACATCGGATCCATACAGTGCTCACTCAGCGATAACATTTAAAAGTAAAAACACTTTTTTCCAACAAGTTGTTAAAACACTGAAATTAAAACATACGATAAAATCCTGAAATCCAAAAACACGTCGCCACAAGTGAAGTAAGAAAACACCCACATCAGAAGACCAAAGTACAGGTCAAGTTGAAATGAACCTGTTGACAAAACTTAAAAACAACGTTCCCAGCATGAAGAGGTTCGTGTTCCTCAGCCCCTTCGATCACAGTCACAGCTTTACACTTTAAACCAGAGAGTCAGAGCAAAGGTGTAGAGGAGGCACAGAACCACAGGTACAGACAGACTCACCTGTGATAAGGATAAGAAGATAAGGTGTGCAGTCAGAGGAGACTTAGAGCTTTCAGACCATGTAGGTTGTGAGTCTGGTAGCTTTAAGTGTGTGTGTGTGTGTGTGTGTGTGTTTTGCAGGTGTTGGAGAGGGGGGGGCCGTACCCTCAGGTCATCCTGCCTGAGTTCGGAGGATACTGGATCGAGGATCCTGAGGCTTCTCCTCCTCCTGTGCCTACTCCCTCCTGTCTGGAGAGCAGGGGGGAGGGGGAGGAGGAGGGGGCAGGTTTGGGGGGAACAGATGAGGAGGACACACCCACAGGGGATTATGGGTACCGTCTGGAGGAGATCAACGAGGCTGCGCAGGCGTACAGGAAGCACTTCTTGGGCAGGGTGTGTTGTGTGTTGTTGTCAGTGTTGAAGCTGTGAGTGTTGATCTCTTCAGTCAGTCTCAGATACTGAGCCGCTGGACGGACACGTTTAACCTCTGACCTCGTGTCAGGTGGTTTGTTTGTGTTGTGATGTCACTGTAATGAAGAGAGTGTGTCTGTGTGTTTGTGTCTGATTCTCAGGAGCATTTAAACTTTTCCTGTCCAGCCAGCAGCCTGGGAAACCTGCTGCTGTCTGTGAGACATGAGGAGGAGAAGGAGCAGGAGCACCTCCATGTGATCATCAGGTACACACACACACACACACACACACACATGCGCGCGCACACATGCGCGTGCACACACACACACACCTTCAAATACATTTCAGACCCTTTAGATGAATGACAGTAAGACCCCAGGGCCCCAACATGAGGACGATCCTCAGAAAAGCCTGGAATTAAATGTTAGTTTTTATCTTTATCTGTTTTATCAGTATTATAATGAATCTCCAGCTGTTGGCTGAATACAACAGCTTCTCCTCTTGTGAAGTGTTATCAAGTCATTTTAAATGCTTGTTATGAACAATGTTTCTCAAATAGTCATTCCTGAAATAAGATCAGTTTACAGTTTCTTCACACAGGTACCAGGTGGAGCAGCAGTGCAGGTCACAGTTACAGGTGCTGAGAGGAGACACAACAACCAGGGGAAATAAATAAATGATAAAATATGATAAAAGTGGAATATTGCACTCTTGTTTCTACTGCTCAGATCCATAAAGTCAGAAAAGGCTTTATGAGTTCTTGTTCTTTGTATGTTTTGTTATTTCCTGGTTTCTGGAGGTTTGTCTCTTCTCTCCCTTCAGGTCTCGAGTGAAAAGCGTGTATCACAGATTGTCTCTGATAGAGCTGCCCGACATCCCCAGTGTACCAGAGCTCGCCAAGGTACACACACACACACACACACACACACACACACACAGGTCCAGGTCATGTTCACTGATGAATAAGAGCTGACAGGACCATGATGTAAATGCCAATCATTTTAAGACTTATTGTCCCTGCTGGTTTCTGTCATTGTTGTGGACCAACTGTGAAAAAATTAAATATATAAATTCTGTGGTTTATTAAAAAGCTCTTCAAAAGTCTTAAAGGCTCCTCTCTTCAAATTGGCTGTTTTCTGAGTGATCCGATAAAAATACAGCAGATTTCAGGTAAACACTCAGAGAAACCAAATCCTGCGAGGTTGGATGGTGGGTCCAGGTGGGCGGGGCTTGGGGCGGGGCTGGGGCCGGTGACTGTTTTGTTGTGACATCACAAAGTTCCAGAAGTCCTGACGGCTGGTTTTAAGGCTCAGTTTCTGAATACAGGCTGTGTGTATTTCTCTGTGGACTGAGGCTTTGATTCTTTCACAGTATTAATATAGAACCTAGACCTGCTTTATAATCACAAACACATGGACATCTACCTTTATACTAAATGGGACCTTTTAAGAGTCCCATATTAAGTATTGTTCTTCAGAAACAAGTGATGGTGATTTTGCTGTTGCTACTGAGCTCTGTAACGGCCACCTTAATGATGTTAGAAGTTTATTATAAAATTATAATAAAACCTTTAGATGTAATAATTCTGTGAACACTGCAGACACCCCTGTCATGCCTCTATCATGATAATAATAGTAATAACAAAATAAAGAATAAAAGTATTTTATTCAAAAAAAGGGGAAAATAAACAAATAAAACACATAAACCCAGTTAAACAGTAAAAATGAGGATGTGGGCTGAAACTAAATATTTTAAGATGTGATTTAAAAGATGCTACTGACTCAGTACAAAACCTCTTTCTAACTGTGTGTGTGTGTGTGTGTGTGTGTGTGTGTGTGTGTGTGTGTGTGTGTGTGTGTGTGCGTGTGTGTGTGTGTGTTTGTGTGTCCTCCTGTAGCTGCTGTGTGATGAGGCGGCAGGTCTGCGGTTCAGTCCCATCCTCTACCCGAAGGTGAGCCCAGCTGACAGCAGCTCCTTCTGTCCTCTGAGCGGAACTGATCACGTTTATCAATAACTGTCCGTCTGTGTGCAGGCGTCTCAGCTGATCGTCAGCTACGACGAGCACGACGTCAACAACACCTTCAAGTTTGGAGTCATTTACCAGAGATTTGGACAGGTACGCACCGACCTTTGTAAAACACACAGTCCTCAAAACCATCTGATATAAAGAAACAACAATACATTTCAAAATAAAAGCCTGTGTGTCCTTTGAACACCTGCTGTGTAGACACAAAATCCTGGTCCAGTATAACATAATGTGTATTTCATATTCATGTTGATTTACTCACACTTACCCGGGGTGGGGTCATGGTGGCAAGCAGGCTAAGCGGGGTATTCCAGACATCACTCTCTCCAGCAAAGCTTTCCAGCTCCTCCTGGGGGATTTTGTAATCATATCAAAATGATGTCAAATTCTTGTCCTTTCTTCTGGAGCATTACAATGATTTGTTTGCGTGGGAAGAAGCTCTTCATGTCCCACGGTTGTTTTCTAATGTAGATCACATGTGATCATGTGACTGTGTTGTGAGTGTGACGGGGCTGTTACCTGTGCGTCAGGTGTCTGAGGAGGAGCTGTTCAGGAACAACGAGGAGACGCCGGCGTTCACAGAGTTTCTGCAGCAGCTTGGAGACACGGTGGAGCTGCAGGACTTCAAAGGGTGAGTCGATCAGAGTAAAGACACATGAGACAACACAACATGTACAATTACAGCAGCACAGTTACACACGAGAAAGTTTTAAACCACAGAAAACAACAGGGACAAAGAAATTACAAATGAAAACTAAATAAATCTGTTTTCAAAGACCCTATTTTAATACTGAGAAAAAATTCACAGAGGAGAGACTCAGATCCTCTCCTCTGATTGGCTGACTGACCTGTTGTTACTAGCGCTCCAGAGAGAAGCCTGAGAGAGGAGATGTAAAACTACACTGAGATGGTTTTTGGTTCTTAAAACCACAGATATATCTTCTGATAGAGATCAACACTCAGATACAACACTGTGTAAAATGTGGGACCTTTAACTTATTGAAACTTGAACTGGGCCGGGACTTTAAAGTGTCAATAATTAAATGATTATTTGCCAGAGTTTTAATAAGCAACAAAAAAATCTTTTATTCATGTTTTCCTAAAGTTCCTCCAGACATATTCAAGGATTCATTACCACAGGGAGAGATTAGAGTTATTAGAAATATAAAATTAATTACATATTTTATATGAATAATTAATCGTCTGCATACAGCAAAACTTTATGTTCGTCATCTGGCATCAACTGTTCTCTGGAGCATTTCAGTCTCAGTAAAGATTAGAGGGTGGATACCTGACAGTCAGGTCGGGTTCAGGAGCCACCTGTGTAATCAGGGTGAGGAGGCTGTTACCATGGTAACAACAACTGTGTCAGGCTCAGACAGCTTCACTTCAACTTTAACAAAGAAAAGTTATTTCAACACTGATTCGAGATGAACAGCTCTTTATAAAGAAGAAGTTCAGATGAATTCCAGTTTGTTTCTAGAGCTTCACAGTTTCAGCTGAACTAAACCCAACAAGGGGTTACAGGTGGTTTGGAATGAAGGTTTCTCTGGGGGAACAGAAGATCATGGGAACTGTCCCTCCTCCCTGTGTGCAGGTTCCGGGGGGGTCTGGATGTGTCCCACGGTCAGACGGGGTCTCAGTCCGTCTACACCGTCCACAGACAGCAGGAGATCATGTTCCACGTCTCCACCAAACTGCCTTTCACTGAGGGAGACACACAGCAGGTAGACGCCATCGCACAACACCACACGACACACAACGTGACTCAGAAAACAGGCACAGACACAACGTGTTGTGTCGTGTTGTGTCACACAACACGACACAACACGACACAACACGACACAACACGACACAACACGACACAACATGACACAACGTGACACAACACGACACAACGTGACACAACGTGACACAACGTGACACAACGTGACACAACACGACACAACGCGACACAACACAACACAAGACACAACACGACACAACGCGACACAACACAACGTGACTCAGCAAACAGGCACAGACACAACGCCACACATCGTGACACAACACAACACTACACAACACGACACAACATGACACAACACGACACGTGACACAACATGACACAACACGACACAACACTACACAACGCAACACAACGCGACACAACAATACACAATGCGACACACTACACAACGCAACACAACACTACACAACACGACACAGTGCGACACAACGTGACACAACGCAACACAACACAACACTACACAACGCGACACATCGTGACACAACACGACACAACAGCACACATCGTGACACAACACTACACAACGCAACACAACGCAACACAACGCGACACAACGCAACACAACACAGCACGTGATATGTGATGCGATGACATCATGACACAGGATGATGTCACCTAAGTCAAGAAACTTCTTCTTCAGCTTCAGAGAAAACGTCACATTGGAAATGACATCGTGGCGGTGGTGTTTCAAGAGGAGGCCACGCCCTTTGTTCCCGACATGATCGCCTCCAACTTCCTGCACGCCTTCATCCTGGTGCAGGTGGAGCAGCCCTGCTCTGACAGCACCACCTACAAGGTACCTACGTCAGCTTCGTTTCCTGTTACACACCGAGTCAATCTTCTTCAACTCCCCATATAAAACTGTGTGGAGGAAAATGTGAGGAAGGACTCAGTTACCCATGATTCACAGCATTATCAGGCTGCTGAGAATCAGACATTTGGAGTCGCTGACGTTAGCTTGATGCGCTAACAGCAAACGCACACGTGTAGAAACGTGTTGATGTCAGATCAGGGACACCAGCCACACAAAACACACCAGTGAACTTTAACCAGTGATGTTTCTGTTTACCTGACAGTAGAAACTGTTGTGATTGACAGGTGTCCGTCACAGCGCGAGAAGACGTACCTCCGTTTGGCCCACCCCTCCCAAATCCAGCCGTCTTTAAGAAGGTGGGGCACAACCTTTTTTGGAGGTTGTTTGATAAAACCTGACATGAAAACATTTAATAATATGAACTTTTGTTTCAGGGTCCAGGGTTCAGGGAGTTTCTTCTCACTAAGCTCATCAACGCAGAGCTGGCCTGCTACAAGAGCGACCGCTTCGCCCGACTGGAGGTGAACACCTGCAGGACTCAGAAGGCTGCCTCTTGTTTCTAACAGAGATTATAAAGACTCAAACTAAGATCTAATATGAATAAGTATATGAATATAATATAAATGAGTCCAGGAGCAACAGAGTCCTTCTAAAACTGAGTGTGTATTTGTTTAGGAGCGGACCCGGGCCGCCCTGCTCGACAGCCTCCATGACGAGCTGCACAGACGCTCCCAGAGCATGCTGGGTCTGACATCAGGTCTGGAGGAGGAGGGCCGAGCTGAGAACGGACACGCCCACGGAGGACTGCTGGAGTCCATCAAGGTGAGTGTGTTTATGTTCTTTCTTTCTTTCTTTCTTTCTTTCTTTCTACCTTTAATTTCTCTGATCAGACCACCAGAGTTTAATCCACCAGTGTATTGACCTGTAATGACCTGTGATGACCTGTATTGACCTGTGATGACCTGTATTGACCTGTAATGACCTGTGATGACCTGTATTGACCTGTGATGACCTGTGATGACCTGTGATGACCTGTATTGACCTGTGATGACCTGTGATGACCTGTGATGACCTGTGATGACCTGTGATGACCTGTGATGACCTGTATTGACCTGTGATGACCTGTGATGACCTGTGATGACCTGTATTGACCTGTATTTACCTGTAATAACTTGTATTGACCTGTATTGACCTGTATTAAAGTTACATCGTGCTGCTTTAACTGTGTTAAAGTTTGAACTCATTTTGGATCTGACAGAGTGTTTGAGTGTGTCTGACTTTTTCATCCATCTCAGAGGGCGATGCGAGGACGGAGTGTTTCCATGGAGACCATGTCACGGGGTGGGGCAGGTCTGCCCACTAGCCTGAGTGGGGGGGGTCTGGCACACATCAGCGCTGAGGTGAGCAGAGGTCAAAGTTGTCTCTTTGTTTTTCCTTCAGTGCTCGCTGTCGTTATTCTGTGATTGTGTGCGTTGTGAGTGTCGCTCTGTGTTAACAGCTGGTGTGTTTTGTGTGTTTGTCGTCAGTACAACGTAAAATCTCCTGTGAAGAGGCGTTCAGGACTTTTTCCTCGTCTGCTGAGCGTCGACAGCCAAACAGAGAAACACAACCAGAGAAGGTGACGTTTGATTCAGACTCATGACGCAAACACTCAGCACAGAGACTCTTCATGTGACTGTTTAACACGTTTGTCTTCACGCATCAGTCTCCTCAGCGAGCAGAGGAGCTTCGACAGCTGCCAGCCGACACTGGAGGTCAGGTCAGAGCTTCCATCCAATCCCAGCTCCCCAGAGGCGGGACAACGGGACAGGTGAGTGTGTAACTGGGCAGGTAAACACAGAACACAAACCAGGAGATGCAGGAACATTGTGTTAAATACACATCCTGATGTTTTCATATCTGCAGGATTCACGTGAAGAAGGAGAGCAGTAAGATTTCCAGATCAACATCCAGCACCTGCAGCTTCAGCGTCCCAGCTGACGACACACACCTGGTGAGACAACACACTCACAGCCACAGCACAGTTCTGGGGCCACATCCTTCATCAGGGGAACATTTTGCCCTCAGGGTGGCTCCGGACAGATCAGGACATTTAAACAGGAGATCGTGTCAGTTCTCACAGTGACGCTGGATTTCAAATTAAAAGCAGAAATGAGCAGCTTTAATAAACATCTGTCTGTCTGTCCTCAGCTCGCTCAGGCTGCTGCAGGAGAGGGTCAAAGTTCAAGTCCGCTCATCGTCTGTCGCAGCCCGACAGGTTCAGTGTGACACAGTTTCACACAGACACACACAACTACACGCACACACACACACAGAGTCAGTACAGTGTCTCTGCATCAGTTTCACTTCATGTCTTTTCATTTTCAGAGATGAAGAATAAAAATTCTCCCAGATCCAACCTCAAGTTCCGTTTTGACAAGCTGAGTCACTCTGCTGCAGTAAGTGTGTGTCTGTGTCTGTGTCTGTGTGTGTGTGTCTGTCTGTGTGTTGTCAGCTCCACCTGTGAGATGTCCATGTGTTTGTGATTATAAAGCAGGTCTAGGTTCTATATTAATACTGTGTAAGTATCAAAGCCTCAGTCCACAGAGAAATGCACACAGCCTGTATTCAGACACTGAGCCTTAAAACCAGCCGTCAGGACTTCTGGAACTTTGTGATGTCACAACAAAGCAGTCACTCAAAGGAGTTTTAAATCGAAAGCAACTGGACTTGGTCATTTGTCTAGGAAGACGTTTCACCTCTCATCCAAGAGGCTTCATCAGTTCTTTCTCGCACCTGACCAGGCTGGGACTGGTCCCAGTCCAGTTGCTTTCGATTTAAAACTCCTTTGAGATACTATGACCTGGACAAATGAGAATATTCACAGGCCAACAAAGCAGTCACCACCCTCAGCCATGCCCCAAGCCCTGCCCACCTGGACCCACCATCCAACCTTACAGGATTTGGTTACTTTGAAATCTGCTTCATTTTCATTAGATCATTCAGAAAACAGTCAGCCAATCAGAGGAGAGGCTCAGATCCTCTCTTCTGATTGGCTGACTGACCTGTTGTTACTAGAGCTCCAGAGAGAACCTGAGAGAGGAGATGTAAAACTACACTGAGATGGTTTCTGGTTCTTTAAACCACAGATATATCTTCTGATGGAGATCAACACAGTATCGTTGTAACAAACTACAACTGTTATAATTTCACCTGTTACTGGTCGATGACTTGACACAGACGACTGAGTCACAGAAAGGCAGACAGGGAATTTCCTCATCCAATCAGAGCGCGACACAGCAGACGACCTGCTGACCTCACCTGTGGTGTGTGTCTCAGTGACTGATGAACAGATGTTTTCTCTAACACTTGTCTTGTCATCAGCAGGGACATTAGACTGTGGACAGCTGTGGAGGTACGTACACCACTGAATCATATTCATCATCATAAAACTTTATTGATGAAGCACTAATTAAAATTACAAGACGGCAGAATTCTGTGGGTGTATCTTTACATATTTGATGTGTCTGTCTGTCCCACTCTCGTGGACATGATTTCACAGTAATGTCTTTATGGAACTTCTTCAAACTTGGCACAAACATTCACGTCGACTCAAAGATGAACTGAATAAACAGGGATATGATCTGAAATTAGTCTGAGTGGTGGAGCCTCGAGGCTGTAACTCTAGTTCTAGCTGTTTGCAGATGTACATGTAAATACAACCTGTATGTGTTACTGCACAACAACACACAGGTGAACACACACCACCACACAGGAGCTTCCTTTGTTATATTACTGTTATGGACATTAAATATTTAAATTCACGATCTTCTGAAACCAAACCTGCTCCTGGATGTGACCAGTGACACAGTTCAACACTTTGGTTCAGGACCGTCTCCACACGGACATGTCTCCACACATGTCAACCTGCTGGAACTGAAGTCTGGAGGTTGTGTTGTTGTTGTAGTTTGAGTTTTGATTAAATTTTTTTATCAGTTTTATTTTTCTTTGCGTTTTGCAGATTAACAACAAAGAAGTTCAGACAAACATCAGAGGAGGAGGAGGAGGATACACACACACACACACACACACACACACACACACACAGGTGAAAAAGGGAAAACACTTCAACATTCCTCCCTCACTGCTGCATCTCTTCAGACCCGCAGGACTGTGAACAGAGTGAACGCTCTGCTCCTCGTTCAGCCGCTCACCTTCATCATCATCTTCACCAAACAGACAGTTTGTGTGATGCAGGAGCTGCTGTCTGTTCTCTGCCAAAGATTGTTTATGAGGTAAAAGAAGCATCACTCTGTAACACCACTGTTGACTGAGTGTTTCTCCAACAGAGTGATACATCTTCTCTCCAGCTGATGGCTTCGCATCAGGAGTCACATTGTTCCTCTTAAATACGGTATCAGCTCACAGTCTGTAGGGAGGTCCTGACCCTGACCCTGACCCTGACCCTGACCCTGACCCTGATCCTGACCCTGACCCAGATCCAGATCCAGATCCAGATCCAGATCCAGATCCTGACCCTGACCCTGACCCTGACCCTGACCCAGACCCAGACCCAGACCCTGACCCTGACCCTGACCCAGATCCAGATCCAGATCCTGATCCTGATCCTGATCCTGACCCTGACCCAGATCCTGACCCTGACCCTGACCCAGACCCTGACCCTGACCCTGACCCTGACCCTGACCCTGACCCAGATCCTGACCCTGACCCTGACCCTGACCCTGACCCTGACCCAGACCCTGACCCTGACCCTGACCCTGACCCTGACCCTGACCCTGATCCAGATCCTGACCCTGACCCAGACCCTGACCCTGACCCTGACCCTGACCCAGATCCAGATCCAGATCCTGATCCTGATCCTGATCCTGACCCTGACCCAGATCCTGACCCTGACCCTGACCCAGACCCTGACCCTGACCCTGACCCTGACCCTGACCCTGACCCTGACCCAGATCCTGACCCTGACCCTGACCCTGACCCTGACCCTGACCCAGACCCTGACCCTGACCCTGACCCTGACCCTGACCCTGACCCTGATCCAGATCCTGACCCTGACCCTGACCCTGATCCAGATCCTGACCCTGACCCTGACCCTGACCCTGATCCTGATCCTGACCCTGATCCAGATCCTGATCCTGACCCCAGTCCTTCATGGGGGGGAACCTGCTGATCCAGAGTCTTTTATTTACTAGAGGTTGATTAAATCTGTCTGACACTGAGGTAACAGCTGTAGGTCCTGATGAATGTGATGACATGCAGTGATCCACTAGAGAAAAGAGGTCTCACTCTGAACACAAACACTCTGACTGTGTCACAGAATGGAGCTTCTTCCCCAAACAGACACACAGACCGACGACAGACGGGCGTCATGATGTTTAACATGCGATGAACACTTGAACGCAGCCTGCAGAGGTCGAGCTCTGTTTACACAGAACCTACAGTCACATGATCCCTGCACCCCTACAGATCTGTGTCTCAGGTTCAGACCACTCTTGGTTTTCCCACAATGCACCACCCAAAGACGTGTAATAAAGAAAGTAAGTGATGGTAAACAGACTGACCAATCAGGCAAGAGAGGCCATAATCACATTTCACAAACTGGGACCAGTGGATTTTGAGCATTTTTGCTTGAAAAATAACTTTAAAAATTAATCAATTATCAGACGTCTTCTGTCAATCAACTAATTGATCAATCACCTGAGCGTTTCTGCTCCAGAGTGCAGGATGGTTTTATGGGGAGGTGATGCTGGGGGTCAGTAGGGGCCCCTCAGGAGGTGAGGTGAGATCGGCTGTAACGACACTGAGCAGAACTGAGGCCTGAAGTTCACTGAAAACATCGTCCAGGAAAACATTTCATTCCCATCAGGTGTGGATTTGTAGTTTTAATGAATCCAATGTGCATCAATACTCGTTCGTCCCTGTCAACAGATCCACAGTTTAAAAACTGCAGAGGCTCAAACTGTGTCTCAGTTCAGGGGCCACGTCCTGAGGAGGACGAAGTGAGCTGGTCTGGTCTACAGAGGATTTTCACTTTGCGTCACCAGCAGCTCTTACTGTTGCACTGCAAGGTTTGACAGCACTTAACTTTTTAACAAAAACGTGAGGTTTTTACTATAGACTGTAAATAAAGATGGACGTAGTCTCTGTGACGTCACCCAGGCGTCCAGCTAACTCCCGGCTAATCCAAAAACAGGCAAAGAGCACATACGCTCACCCACCTGTCACTCAAATAGGCCCCGCCTTCAATTATTCATAACTTTAGTCCTTAATAAAATGTAAACAGGTGAGTTCTATAAAATTCAAAATGATCTCTAGAGACCAGAACAGTTTGTGTACCAGGCTGTAAACATGTTTCTTTCTGCTGTAAAGACATTTGAACATGGGAGTCTCTGGGACTGACTCACTGCTGGAGCCAGACTCTAGTGGTCGTTAGAGGAACTGCCGCTCTTCAGCCCCAGAGGTTGATGCCTGAGGTTTCGGGGCCCGTGGTGTTAACAGTTGTACCGTCAGCTGTTGATCTGAGCTAAAACCCAAAACTTACATTTAAAGTGTGAGAAGGAAAAGGATTTGAAGGAGCCTTTGAAATGGGAAAGTCTAGTTGCGCCGCTGTGACGTAGTCAGTGTTAAAATACAGCCTGTGAAGGACGTGGCCCCTTTGGCCCCTGAACCTGGACACAGCTTGAGTCTCAAACACTTCATGTTGCCCCGGTTCATGACAGCAGCTCTGCTCTGTTCACATGAATGAAGTGGCTCCTCCAGGTTTCATTGGTCTCTGCACTAACGATGTTTGCAGTGAACACTCACCTTCATGTTGCTCTGGATCTGACTGACTGTTAAACACTGTAAATGTAGTTTCTTCTTCTCTGTCCCTGAGAGGTTCAGATGATGTCTGTGTCAGAACGGCCCCCAAGTTACATTAACATCACATTTATTGTCACACTGTGGTAAAAAGAAGCTGAACTGCTGTTTGATGCAAAAACTGACAAAGTGACAACTGATGTATATTTTGCACTAAAATGACAGAAAGCTCTGTGGCTCTTCCTCTGTGGATGTTATATATACATGAATATGTCCAGACTGACCGATACTAACCGAACTGTAACTGTCTCGATTGCACTGAAAGCACAAACTGTTCCTCTTCTCGCTCCAATTTCAGGTGTTAATCTTTTTTTCTGTCTTCATATTTTTTGCAAAATAAGAGTAATAATTTATTTTGAAAGGGGATGATGAGAGGCAGGAAGTAGCATAAATACAAAGATGTCTGTGTGTTTCTATTCAATGTTTCTGCATCATGATGGAAATCTGAGATTTCTGTGATTCTGACATGAAAATCTGATGATATAAAGTTTCTGCAGGACAAGACTGTGTCCCTGTTTCATTGACTTCTGTGGTGTGTGTGTGTGTGTGTGTGAGAGAGAGAGACTTAATGTTTCCAGTTAATTTTGCCATCAGTAAAACAGTCAGATCTATTGCTGGGTGATAAAACTTAATAATTATCCTGAAAAACATTCCAACAAAATTTTATATATATATAATTTTTATAATAATAATATGATATAATAACATTTCTTGAATTGAATTTAGTTACTTTACACATAAATCACATATATACAAGTATATGAAAGCCTGTCATTTGTTTTATGAGACTCCAGTGCTTTATTATTATTGTAGTTGTGATTACATATTATATATTTTACGTATCCCTCCAGCCTGTGGGTGATCTGTGAGCCTGCTCCGTCTTCCCTGAAGAAAAGCTTCATGTAAAAAGTCAAACACAGTTTTTCAAATATGTGAATCTGCTGCTTTTTCCATTGAAGAACGTTGATTTATTTTGTTCATGTTTAAGTTTGGACAAAACAGACATCATGAGGGTGACTGACCACCTTTCTCACTGTTTTCTGAATTTTTACAAACCAGTCAGTGAATTAAAGGGGAAATGATCAGCAATCAGCAGATTGATCCATAATGAAATTAATCATCAGTTGCAGTCCAGAGTAAAATAGTTAAATAGTAAAATAATCTGCTGCTTGCTGCCTGTGATAATAATGAATAATAATCTCCTGGTGTAATATATCATCACAGGGGCCATGAGTACTTTTACTTATATTTTATATTTTTACTAATATTTTCCTGATCACGCTCACGTACTTTTACTAACAGGACTTTAGTGAAGAAGTACTTTTCCTGATCAAAGGTCTGCGCTCCTCCTCCTGTGCTCGGTGGCGCCAGTGCTCCGGGGGAACGGTTCCCTCCACCGACGAAGAAGACACCGGGAACCGCTGCCGGGTCAGGGGTCAGCGGCGGCAGGCGTTGTTCGCAGGCAGCGCCATGGCGGCAGCGCGTAGCTTACGGGTGTCTGTGAAATCGGACAGCGGCTCGGACTCGGACTCGGACTCCGGGTCGGACAGAGATGCACGGGAGGCCGAACCGATGGAGGTGGAGGAGGGGGAGCTGGAGGCCGAGGACATCTCCGTTAACCGCTCCCTGAAGGAGCTGGTGCCGGTAGGTGCCCGGACTAGGCCCGGTCAGACCGGGGACTGGCGTCTCCTGCGGCCGGCGGATCCGCTGGAGGTGTCGGTGTGTGGTAACCTGTAGTCCCGGCTCCGTGTCCGGGGAGCTGATGTGAGCCCCGCGGCTGTGACGGTGCCCCGGTTGACGCTTGGCCGCTGTGGGCCCGATCCGGTCCCAGTTTCTGGCGCCTTTGTTCCGCAGCTGCAGTTTTTGTTTGTTTTCACTCACTTGTTGCTGGCAGCCTCCTCATGGGCACTGCCTGTGTGGGCTCACCGCGCCGCCCGAACTCCCATAAGGAAACTGGAAAATTAATTTTTTATGGTTAAAATAACGCAGTCGACAGAAGGAGATAAAAAACCCTCTACGGTTTCTGAGACATACCCCGTCACCGATCATTCCGGCGTATTATAATCACCCACTTCAGTTTTATTATTATTTTAGTGGCAGTTCATGTGTCGTTGTCTCACAGATAATCTTCCCATTAACAAACAGTGAACCAGGGCAATAGTTAAAGCAAGAACCCAGGGCCTCAACATGAGGAGGGCCCTCAGAAAGCCTGGAATTAAACCTTAGTTTTTATCTGATTTTATCAGTATTATAATTAATCTCCAGCTGTTGGCTGAAAGCATCTGACAACACAACAGCCTCTCCTCCTCTGGAAGTGTTGTACAGTATTATATCATTTTAGATGCTTGTGATGAACATATTAACCTCTGAAATCAGTTCACTCCAGTGTTTTGATCAGTTTACTCTGGTGTTTCTCTAACATTACTGATCTGAACAAACCTTCAGCAGCACCAGGAAGTTTAATAACTCATATCATTGATCATCACAGCCTGTATTCAGAGCGGTCAGTAGGGCTGAGACTGAGTGTTCAGGCTTGATGCTGCAGCTACCTGGAAACTGGTTCATCTGGACTCTGCAGATAAAAGCTGATCGCAGCGAGGTCTCACTCTGTTTGTAATGATGAAGCACTGTGGGGCGGTTCTCCACCTTTGTCTGATGCTCCGGGAAAAATAAAAACCTCAGTAAAACTTCGCCCTGTCAGACAGTATGTTGAAAAAAGAGGCTGAAAGATGCTGAGATACAGGGTATGTGTGGTGTGGTAGTATGTTTGGTCATTGTTCTATTCTGTGAGACTTAGATTAGAATTAAAATGACAGATGTTTGAATAGGAGTTTGGTGTTTTCGCTATGTGGGAGAAGTCGATTAAACCAGGCCAGCCTCAGGGTCTCTGTTGCTGTTGAGGTTTTGTGTCCAACTTCAGGTGTTGAACGCCTTGTTTATATGTTTACTTTTATTTTAAATTCATTCATCTTACAAAAATGGTCTCCATGACGTCAACCCACCGTCGCGTTGAAAGCGGGGGCGGTTGGAGAGCTGGTGTGGCTGCAGCAGAGACTGATGAGTGAGGATGGAGGCTGAGGTCGGTCTGAGCTGTTGGATTTTGTTTTGCAGGATACAAGTCGCAGGTATGAGAACAAAGCTGGAGCCTTCATCACAGGGATCGATGTCAACTCAAAGGTACAACACTACACTGACAGACAGACAGAGTGGATCCACTTCAGTCCACTGCTTCTGATCCGTTTTCTTCTTCCCATAAAAAATGAGGAAACTGTTTTTCCATTTGGTGCAGATGAAAACACAGAGTACTAACAAACAGTTAAAGGCTGATGGGAACTGATTTATTAAAGCCCCTCCTCCAGTCAGAGATGTGTTACACTCAGTTTAACACCTGGACGTACCTGCAGGGTTTATGACATCACAACAAGTTTGGAGCCAATTAGGCTCCAATATGAAACGTGTCATGTGGAAACTTAAATCGTCCAAGTCACAAACAGAGAACGGACTTTTCAGTGAAGGAGGAGGAGATGCCTCGTTCATGTTTTGTTTTTTTTTAATGATATTCAACAAAATTTATAGAGCCTGGATTTTTACATGAGAGAAGGAAGAGACTCTGAGCCTCTCCTCTGATTGGCTGACTGTTTTCTGAGTGATCCAATAAAAATGTAGCAGATTTCAGGTAAACACACTCAGAGCTGGAACAGAAGCTCCACATGCACAGACAGCAGAGTCTTAACAGTGTGTGTCTGTTTCTCCATCAGGAGGCGATCGAGAGGAAAGAGAAGCGAGCGAGACGTTTCCATTTCCTTGGCGAGGAGAGCGTCGGACAGAGGAACGTTTTCCTGGATAAAGACACCATGAAGAAAGGTAAGAGGAGACGGAGGGACTGGACTGGTCTGAGAGACTGGGGGGGGGGGGGGGGGGGGGGGGGGCTCAGAAAGGAACCAGTCGAGGTGGATTTGGCATCTGATCCGGATGCGTCCTGAGTCCGTCCAGACCAGAGTCTGTATATCTCATCTGGCCTCAGGGGCCCTGAAGAGGAGCGGGGTACATCACTTGGGGAGGGACGTCTCAGTCAGCCTGCTGCATCTGTTGTTTACAGATGTTTACAACAGTGGGACCCTGTTGTGTGTTTGTTGAACCTGTTGTCTTCTTCTTCTGTGGTGCTCAGCCATCACCAGACTGCGCCTGGAGGCGATTCACGTGACGGGCGTGGACGACATGAGCACACAGGACGTCTTCGGGTATTTTAAGGAATATCCTCCAGCACACATCGAGTGGATCGACGACACATCCTGTAAGTACAACACACACACACACACACACACACACACACACACACACCAAACAGATAAACACAGTTACTGTTAGGTCGATGAGGACCAGGTAAATCAGAGCCTGACCACCTGATTGTTTCCTAGGTAACGTGGTCTGGCTGGATGATGACACATCCATCCGAGCCCTCATCAACACCAGCCGCATGCTTGAACCGGAGGCTGTTATCACGGAGACGGAGAGCGCCAGCCAGCCGGCCAAGCAGGGCAAAGGTCTGTGTGTAAACAAAATCACACTGTGCAGATTCTCAAAGGGGAAAGACTGACGCGTGTTTTACACCTCACAGGTCAGCGGGGTCAGGGGTCAGATGAAGAGGATGATGAAGAGGAAGAGGGCGAGGTGGAAGAGGATGAAGAGGAAACAGTGAAGAAGAGCAGCGAGGAGATCGAGGGGAAGGACAGCGACGGAGAAGTAGAGCAGAAGCCGAAGACGGAGGGTGGTCAGGTAGAGCAGAGAGTAATCTGACACCTCAGGCCGATCAGCTCTATTGATCAGTGATGACACGACCTGTGTGTGTGTGTGTGTGTGTGTGTGTGTGTGTGTGTGTGTGTGTGTGTGTGTGTGTGTGTGTGTGTGTGTGTGTGTGTGTGTGTGTGTGTGTGTGTGTGTGTGTTTCAGATGGACGACCTGTCCCGGGCAGAGAGAGAGTCTCTGATGAGAAACGACCTGCGGCCGGCGATCAAACCCTTCAAAGGAAACAAACTCTTCCTGCGCTTTGCCACACAAGGTCTCACACATACACACACACACACACACACACACACACTGTGGATCTTTGTCATTGATTTTTAGTATTTGTGTGTGTTGGTACAAATGCAGCCTCGTTCAACTGTTCTCATTCACACACACACTGTGTGATACAAACAAAACCAACAAATAAATACCAACATAAACATGACAAAAACAGCTTAATTGCTCAAGTAAAATGTCATGAACAACCTGTCACTTTACTGCATCATAATAACAATAATAATAATAATAATAATAATAAAAACCTTTATTTATTGAGCACATTTAGATGAGGGAAAACACAATCTTCTTGAGCAGAGATGAGAAAAAGGAAACAGACAGAATAAATGTTCTGACCTGAACATGATGTTTCCTGTTTCATCTCCAACAAGATGCACATTGTTCAACCACACAGTGAGAATGTTTTATAGGCCCTGCTCACACCTGCTCACACCTGCTCACACCTGCTCACACCTGGTGTTAACGTCCGTCCTGGGTGATCTGAACACACGTGGACAGCTCTGAGTTCAGGTGTGATCGCACCCAGGACACATTTGAGACCTGATCTCTCAGACCACCTTCGGATGTGGTCTGGGCCACATGTGGCCACGTTGTTGTAGCAGTGTGAACGTGACACAGTGAAGGACCGCCTCCTCTGCTGATGTCATCAGCCACAGTCTGATTAGTCCAACACAGTTTCACAATGAACCAAAAACATTTTACTTTTTCTAATAAATATTTCACTGTAGAGCTGTGAGAGACACATTGGTTCACTCAACCCCTCTGTACCTCTCTCTCTGTCCCACACACACACACACACACACACACACACACACTGACAACAACCCCCCCGTAGTGTAGCTTGTCTTCTTTCGTCTCAGTGAGCCGCTGTGTGTTTGCTCTCACCTCATTTTAACGCTCTGTAGTGACTGAGCTGTCCCTGTTGGAGCTGAACTGCCCCGACTGTGGACGAGAGCTTCTCCATCTGCCTTCTTGCTTGTTTGCCTGTGCAGCCTGAAATCACCAGGATACTCCCACATGGTTGCTTGTTATAGAATAAAAGATTGGATTGTTCTCACTTTGTTGGGGCCACTGATCTCTCAAAATGCTGTTTTTACTAAAACCCTGAAAGACCTTTTCAGGGTTCCTCACCAGTCACTGAGGCCACATCCACACCACTGTTTTCACTTTAAAACCAGAACCATCTGCGTCCAGTCGAGCGTTTTAGCTGCGTATCAGAGACGATCTGCGTCCACACCAACACACCTGAAAACACATACATGTGACCATTCAGGGCCACTGGGCAGGCACGAGCCGGTGTAAACAGGAAGCAGACTGTCCACTCTCAGGTGTGCTCAGCTGATTAGTCGCAGAAAATATTCAGACGAGGAAAGTAAAGACAGTTTTAGAGTTGACATGAAGAATTTAACTGAACAACAGCTGCTAGTAAAGACAACAAGGTCAGTAACACTTGTAATTCACGTTTTCACTGCTGGTTGTAGCAGCTGATCAGACTCAACCAGGGAGCGACCCGGTGCGTCTGCGTCACCGTTTCCAAAGGCCTCTGGTCCAGACTACAACACGACCCTGGAGTTTCCCAACTAAAATGGGGCCAGCTCCGTTTTCGAGGATCTGAAACTCAGGAGTAGTGTAAAATGAAAACGTGGTGGTGTGAACAGGGCCGTGAGATGAAGCGCCACAGTTACAGCTCTGACATGACTGAGCTGCTGATGTCCTGCTCTCTGCTGCTCCTTCTGCTGCTGCCTCAGCCGTTGAGCTGCACTGTGCTGATGAAATACTCTGTGTTTGTGTTGTGCAGATGATAAGAAGGAGCTGGGCGCCGCTCGCCGCAGCAGATACTACATGAAGTACGGAAACCCAAACTACGGAGGCATGAAGGGAATCCTCAGCAACTCCTGGTCAGACTCAAACCGCCATCACTTTATCTGAGGTTCAGATGTTTATTCACCAGGAAACGTTCTGAGCACTGTTCACATTTCATCTTTGCTTTAATTTGAAGAGCACAAAGTGAAAAGAAGAGTGTCAGGTAAAACCAGTATGATCAGAGGAGTTTCCAACATTTACACACTTCAGAGGAGTGTTAGAAACAGTGCTCCTCCCTCCTGCAGGTCGCACATTAAACCAGCTTAACTGAGTCATGTTCCTGTGTTTAGTTGTGTTTCTGAAAATGAACTTTGACACTACAACATATTGTAGGTTTGTTTTGGAAACAGCTCAGTGGCTGCTAAAGGCTTTATCTCGGTGTGTAACTGGTCAGTTTTCAGTGGTCAGAGGTTTCCTGAAGCTCCTCCCCTCTGTCTGCTCTGTGTTCAGGAAGAGGAGGTATCACAACCGCAGGATCCAGAGAGACGTCATCAAGAGCAAGAAGCCTCTGATCGGAGACAGCATGGGACACACGCCGCCGTACACACACCGCCACTCCGGTAAACACACACTGAGCCTGCTTTGTTGTGACATCACTAAGTTACAGAAGTCCTGACGCCTGGTTTTAAGGCTCAGTTTCTGAATACAGGCTGTGTGCATTTCTCTGTGGACTGAGGCTTTGATACTTTCACAGTATTAATATAGAACCTAGACCTGCTTTATAATCACAAACACATGGACATCTACCTTTAGACTGTGGAGCTTTAAGTTAAGACTGTCTCAGTGTGACGGTAACATCTCATGTCTGATCTTCAGATAAAAACCAACACAGCTCTCTTCACTTTAAAGCTTCACTTTACTTTGTGTTTTTGTGTCTGGTTCAGATTTTTGTTCAGACACTAAAACCTGCAGTGAAATGATGAGTTTTTTATTTACATCAGGATCAAAGTAAAGTCTTCTTCTCTTGGTTACCTGCTGGTGTTGTTTGATGAAATGGATTCATTTTATTTATTTAAATTATATATTTATATTATTTCTGATTTCTCAGCCGACCTGGTCAACCTGCCAGAGGAGCCCATCAAGGAGGAGGAGGAGGAGGAAGAGGACGGTGATGAGGACATGGACTCAGATGACAGGGTGGTGGAGTACAGGGAGCGAGGAGAAAGGGGTGGTGGCGGCTCGCGTTCACCGGGGGCGGGGCTTCGTAGCCGGGTGGAGCGCTCTCCTTCTCCCTGGTCGGAGTCGGACGAGATGGACTACGACCTGGAGCTGAAGATGATCTCCACGCCGTCGCCAAAGAAGAGCAAGAAGATGACGATGTACGCGGACGAGCTGGAGACTCACCTGAAGAGCATCAGGTCAGAGCTGCCGCCGCCGTCTCGTTCTCACCTGTTCTCACCTGTGTCACAGAACCCTGATGAACTTTCTTTCTCCTGTGAGCAGGAACCGGATCGGGGGGTCGGGATCTGGATCACAGAGCAGGTCCAAAACCTCGTCACCCACCAAGGTGACGGACGTCCGGCAGCTGCTGGAGGAGAAGAGACAGGGCCACTCTCAGCACAGACAGCCCCCCCCGGCAGCCAGCGGCGGTAAGACAGGTGTGCTGCTGTTAAACTGACAGGTTGGTTTGTTTCAGTCTCCCTGACACACGGCTAATGAACGCTGCTGACTGTGTTTGTAGACGTGCGGCAGAGGCTGGGGAAGAGACAACGCTCCCCCTCCCCCGTCTCCCCCAGAGAGACCCCCCCAGTCAGAGAGCCAGTCAGAGACGTTCATCGCAGACTGGGCGTGGCCAGTCAAGACAGCAGAGGCTACTCCAACACATCCAAAGACAGAAAGACAGGTACAGAGGGAACCCCCCTAACCCCCCCTCCACTTCTCTCCCTCCTCTTTTCTTCTTCTTGTCCCTGCTCCCCTCTCCCCCGTCCTTTGGTGAGCTGTCGTTGGTGTGACCGATTGATCTTGTGGTTGTGAGTTTGCAGTAACTGATGACATCACGTGTCTGTAGGCGGCCTGTGGAGCCGACTCGGCTCCGCTGACGACGGCAGCTCCGGGCGTCACGACCGCAGGCCGAGCAGCCGTGCGTCAGGCCTGTTCTCCTCCTCCTCCTCCTCATCAGCAGGGCGGCCAGACGGCGCCGCCGACAGCAGCAGCAGCAGCAGCAGCAGCAGGAGGAGGCAAGGCAACGGTGAGGAGGAAGAGGAGGAGGAGGAGGAAGACGACTCGACGCTGCAGAGGATGTGGGGCGCCATGATCAAACAGAAACAGGAGCGTCTGTCCCACAAGATAAAGAAGAGCCGACTGGACAACCTGCCGTCGCTGCAGATCGAGATCAGCCGCGACAGCAGCGACGACTCCGACGCCTGAAACTGAACTGAGGAGGAGGAGGAGGGGGAGGAGGAGGGGGAAACCTCCTCTGAGCTCACATCACACATTTCCTCCAAGTACAGTTCATATAAAGACACGAAGCTGTCAGAGCAGATCTCAGGCCAGTGTGGTGACGGGAGCTGCTGCTGTCCATGGATGGATGACTGGGCTGGGCCGCTGAGCTGGGGCCCGGGGCCCCTGTTGACCCTTAACGCTGCTGTCAGTTTGTACTGATCCTGATCAGAGTCTTTGTATGTTGAGAATCAGATTCCTGATCATCTCCACCAGGTTTCCTGAAAACAACTCTGTCACTAGGCAACAGCTCAGGAAACAGTTCAGGTTCAGGTTGGATGAAAGTGACCCAGAGAGTTGAGTCAGGGGTCAGAGGTCACTGAACCTGATTCTGCAGCATTGCATCACTGCACATGAGTGAGAAACAGTGAATGTGTGAAATGATTTGATTGGCGCTCAGACCTGGACCGACAGAGTCCAGACTCACTGACTCTGTTTTCTGTTCTGTCGTTACAAAGCTGAGAGTAGAAACCTTCAGCTGGTCCTGGTTCACTGTCAGGAACCTGAAGTGTTCCAACAACTCCCACAAATCTGACATCAGCTGATCTCAGCTCAGGTTAACTTTCATTCATATCAAATCCATCGATTTGAACCTCGAGTATGTGGATCAAACAGCTGGTGAAGGATCAGGAGTCAAACTCTGGATCAGCAGATGGTCATTGGTAAAGGACTCGGATCAGGATCAGGACATCATGTCTGCTAAATGTTACTGAAAGAAAAACAACTACAAGTGATTCTCCCATGTGGGAGGGGCCTGGGGCCTTTGGCATGTCTGTGCCCAGGGGCCCACTGTCTCCAAACCCAGCCATGCTCCTGTTCATATATTAAACATCTGTGTCGATATTTAACAGCCAGAGGCCTCTGTTGTATTCTTGTCAGGATGCGTCTCTCCTCTCACCTGACCACCTGCTCTGTCCGTCATCAGTGAATCATTCCTGCGTCACCGCAGCGATCCTCTCCTCCACCAGCTCTGACCCCTCAGCCCAGGTGGTCGAGTCGCCGCCTCGCTCAGGACCATTCCTCCTCAGCTCTGATGTGTCGACACTGCTGTCACACTCAGTACAAAACCTCATTCACAAAAAGTGTGTTTTTACATTTTCCCGGCCCCATTCGGTCTGAGCAGAGCTGTGATGCTCAGCCACGATGTCCTTCCCGTGGACCGCGAGGGGACGATGGAGACGGGCTCAGTAAACAACTCCACCTTTCGTTTCCAGACGTCAGTGTTTGGTTTGTGTTGTTGTTCCTCTTGAAGCTGAAAGAACTGATGAAACAGACTCTGAGTAAAAAGAGACAAAGGCGGAGGTGACTGTTGTGTCTGAGGATTGTCGTCAGATGGTAGACGTCCTAAATGTGGAACATTTTCTTACATTTTTTAATGATCATCATCATCATCTGTGTTATTGAGCATTGTCATGTTCCGTCATCGCTGACAGTCTGTGTGTCTGTGTGTGTGTGTGTGTGTTGACAAACACTGTATTGTCATCCTGCAGTATGACTCCAGTTACATGATTTGTGTTACTTTGTTTTCCTGTTGTTTTTTTTTTTTTAGCCAACATTTCCGGGGCCACAATGACCGTTGTCTGATCAGTGACATCAAACTGCTGGTTATGAATTTCAATAATTATTAAAATGTTGGCTCATGCTTTATTTTACAGGTCTGCAATGTCTGAATAATTTCCCTGGAGTTTCACCAGAGATAACTGTGAGATATAATCAGTCTTTACTCGATATAATGCTGATTAATCAGTTGAAAAATAATTGATTTGTGTACATGTGAAACAGTGAAATTTGTCCAAAGGCAGCGAACGTGAGATTATGTTTCTAAACAGGGTTTAGATTTTCAGTAACTTATCTTAAACTATGTGGCTGCAGCCTCCTCTGGGTTTTTTCACAGCATGTTCAATATTATTTAGTTTTTTCACTGTTGATTAAAATTAAAGGAGCTACTTGTAAGTTTGCTATTGCTACATAGCTGACGTTAGCATGAGCAGCTGTTTATTTACCAGTCTAGAAGAAAAGTTGTGAGTTCAGTGTCAGACTTCATTCCTTTACTCACCAACAGCTGCATCCAGAGGTGGAAACAAGCACCAGTGTAACTCTGCTCACCATAGTTCAGGATCAGAAGCTGCGGCCACAAACACTCAGACTGATTGATAGTCATTTGTTTAATATCAACTAATGATGAAAATAAACTAGGTTAAAAAACTAACAAAAAAAAACGAACAAAATGAACGTTCAGGTGTGAAACTACAGTTAAAGTCCAGGAAGAGAAGAATTTCTTCAGCACGTCAACAAGAAATTTTAATGTTCAAAGTGCAGGAAAGATAATACATTTACCATAATGTGTTTTACTGTGTGAAATACTGAAAATCCCTGTCACAATGTCACGATGATGCCTGGTTTTTGTTTTTTAATCCAAAATCCAGAAATATTTATTTTACAGTGATATGAAACAAAAGCTCTGAGCCTCTCTTCTGATTGGCTGACTGCTTTTTTAATGATCAAATTAAAATATAGTAGATTTCAGGTAAACACTCAGAGAAACCAAATCCTGCAAGGTTGGATGGTGGGTGCAGGTGGGCGGGGCTTGGGGCATGGATAAGAGCGGTGACTGCTTTGTTGTGACATCACAAAGTTACAGAAGCGCTGACGGCTCATTAAGGTATCCACACATGCTCCATAGTGCTGCAAGCTGCTGGTGATTAAAAACTCCACAGGACACAGTGAACTACCTGCTTGGTTGTTGTGGGAAAAAATTCATGTAAATTCTGACTTCATCTCCACAAGCTCCACATATGTGGTCATTAAAAAAACTTAAGAAACACACAGATTCACTCAAAATGAATAAAGACTTAGAATAGAAAAACATTCACCGAAGCAGAATAAAGGAGAAAATTTATGAAAACAATAAAGTGTTTTCAGAAGTCATTTCAAAAAAGATACTGACTGCAGGTTCAGGAGGATGCAGTAAGTGAGGCGTGGAGTCTGAGGCTGTAAACGGCTTAAAAGAAGCGTTCAAATCTTAAAATCAATGCTGTAATAAACTGGTAACCAGTAAACACATTAAGAGGGGTGTGATATGTTCTCTTCAGTGTCAATGACAGTCACATAAATATCAGGAAATAAAAGCATACCGTGGATCTGGAGTCCGTGATCTCCACAGTGATCAAGACATTAAAAACAAGTAGACAAACTCACTAACTTGAATTTGAGAAGAATGTTGGAATCAAATAAGAAACCTCAGGTTTTTTGTTTTTGACAGGGGGCTTAGTGTTTTTGGAAAAGGGAGGGAGTAAAAACCTCTTCAGGTTATCAAGGCCAATGATTCATTAATAATAATTAATTTCATCGAAGGAAGTTATCTGACATCTGGTCTTTAATCCCTAGTAAACAGTCTCTTGGAGATATATCGGTATTTCATCAGCATAGAGATGGAAGGTAATAACAATATCACCTAATAGGAACAAATAGAATCAAAATGGAACTGGTCCCAATATGGAGCCCTGGGGAACTCTATAGTGGCCAGTCATAGAAAGATTAAATTTACTGGGGGGGGGGGGGGGTTCTTCATTTTATTCATTTATTCAACCGTTTAATTAGATTTTCTATTAATTTTATCTCCCTACATGGCAGCGTAATGTTAATAATTTTGGGATATTTTACCAATTTCTGTATTTTTTACTAATGTTTTCTTGATATTGTGTTAACGTTTTGGGGTATTGTTTGTATAATTTTAAGAATGATTTCCTCTACACTGTTTTGATAAAAAAAAGAAAGAAATGACCTCCTCAGTGCAGCAACAGACTGAGCCAAACCCTAACCCTGCAAACTGATGAAAAATCCTTGAACCAGTTGTCAAGCTGCTTTAACTTAACACAGAGTTTCAGTGTAACATGTTGGACTGGATGACAATGATCCATCTCCCGCTCTGGTGTTTGATTACTGTGTCTATTAATATCCAACCAGTTAGTTTGCAGCCTTACATGGCAGCTTTAACACTGACAGGGTTAACTCTCAAGGCCCAGCTCCCAATAACAGATTAGTCTCTCAGTCTTTATGAATGACTCATTACTCCTAATACGTAGAAATATGTGGAGAGAATCTGCCACTAATGTAGTTTCTTTCAAAGTTATTAAAATGTTTACAGAGCAGCTCCTCATTACTTGTCCAAATCACACTGGAGTGAGAAATCTGCCATCACACACAGCAAAAAATGCTTGTCTTGTTAATACATAAAATTTCAGATATACACTCTATATGTACTTGTACTTGAACTTTGTACTTGAGCTTGACAAAAAAGGAACCAAACTCCCTGAGGTGCAGAATATACAGCAGACCGTTATCAGACATGTCCACAGAGCTTCAGTTAACCTGATGGTGCCTCTGTCTGATAAGGCTCTGTTCATAAGGTGGATTTATAATTGTTAATAAATCATTTACTAATGCTTTATAGATCATTTATAAGCCATCAGTAGGAACAACTTTTGGGTTGAGGAAACTCCTCCTCCAGCAGACACTTTGTCCTTTTATCTCTTTAAAGCTCCATATTTTAACTTCTCCACTGTTTTATCTAAGTGTTGATCTCCATCAGAAGATATATCTGTGGTTTAAGAACCAAAAACCATCTCAGTGTAGTTTTACATCTCCTCTCTCAGGCTTCTCTCTGGAGCTCTAGTGACAACAGGTCAGTCAGCCAATCAGAAGAAGGCTCATCAGATGCTAATAAAAATATAGCAGTTTTCAGGTGAACACTTACAGACACCAAATCCTTCAAGGTTTGACTGTGGGTCCAGGTGGGCGTGGCTTAGAGTGGTGACTGCTTTGTTGTGACATCACAAAGTTCCAGAAGTCCTGACGGCTGGTTTTAAGGCTCAGTGTCTGAATACAGGCTGTGTGTAAAACACATGGACATCTACCTTTAGAGCGTATGGACCTTTAATTCAGTGGACTGACGCTGACCTTCTGGAAAACAGTTATAAATAATAAATGTAGCATCAAGCTTAGTTTCCTGAGAGACAAAAAAACAACCTCATCACAGATACAGAATTCAAGTCTGTCTGAGAGGATGAGAGGGTGAGAGGATGAGAGGATGAGAGGGTGAGAGGATGAGAGGATGAGAGGATGAGAGGGTGAGAGGGTGAGAGGGTGAGAGGATGAGAGGATGAGAGGGTGAGAGGATGAGAGGGTGAGAGGGTGAGAGGGTGAGAGGATGAGAGGGTGAGAGGATGAGAGGGTGAGAGGGTGAGAGGATGAGAGGATGAGAGGGTGAGAGGATGAGAGGATGAGAGGGTGAGAGGATGAGAGGGTGAGAGGATGAGAGGGTGAGAGGATGAGAGGCAGTGACTTCTCAGGAGGAGAAACGAGGCTGGGACTCACCAGCGTTTCACAGAGGATGACTGGAAAAACGTCATGATTACTAATCCATCCAGGTGTGAGGTGTATGACAGGAACAGCAGGGGGGACACCAAGGTGAAGTTCACAGTGAAACAACATGCAGGTCTGGGGGGGTCAAGGCGGTCAAGTCTGGACCAGAACCTGTGTCTGATTCACTTTTCGAGGTTGGTTTGGTTTTGCACATTTCGTGTGTTCACATGTACGAACTGTTTGTAGGGCACGCAAAGATCACGTGTTAGCCTATAGCATCACAAGCTTCCATGTTTGATTTATTAATATATGTCAACATATCCCATCAGTGTGGTTTGCTGTAAAGGCCTCGCTTTAAGACAGATTTGCTCAGTTTCCCTGCAGACTCTCTGCGCTGGGCCCACGTGTGTGTCGCTGTGTTGGATAATCATCTCTTGGCTGTGACTTCGTTATGTAAGGATAACATCACACTACTTCAATCTGATTGGCTCACTTGCGTGGCTGTTATTCTATCGATCCAATCAAAATCAAAACCCCTGCCCAAACGGCCCGAAACTAGCCAATGGGACCGCACTGACGTCATGCACGATATAAAAACTTTCGGGTGACGTTTCAGGCCTCCAGTTACAGTCGCCATCTTCTCGTCGTCGAAAACGCTCGGAGAACGACGACAGGCGGCGGCCGAAATAAACCACGAAACCGGCGTTATTTTTCACCCAGTCAGGGCAGAACAGTGAGCTACATGCGTTCATGGACTGCCTGTTGATTAATGGTTATGGTATCGATAAGGCTGCTGTAGGTTTCCCCGTGTCGCTCGACTCAAAGATGGACGACAAGGCGGCGAGGGAAGATGCCTGCCGAGAGTATCAGTCCTCGCTGGAAGACCTGACATTCAACAGCAAACCGCACATCAACATGCTGACCATTCTGGCCGAGGAAAACCTCAACTTCGCCAAGGATATCGTCGCAATTATTGAAGCTCAAATAAGCAAGGTTTTTATGAATATAGAATACTTTCAATTTCAGATTCTTTATGTCGATGTATGTAGTAGGCCCAGTCGACGATGTGCTAACATGGCGGCTAGCGTTACGACATGTCACCTAGTTACGTTACATTTCGTTGTTGTTCTGGTTAGCACCACTTATTTTAACCCCATCAATTATGTATTAAAGTTAAAAGCTCGTTTACATATTAATATATTTGGTTCTAAACAAGACTTTGTTTTGGAACAGTCACTTTGTCGAAACTCGCCGAGCTTTAACTTGGTGTGTTCCCGGGCTCAACTGTAGTGAAAATCCACCGTATCATACCTTTAACGTTATTTCTGAGGAAACGTGAAGTCACTATAAATCATTTACCTCCACGTTAAAATATGTGGCGTTATTAGGAAAGTTAGTCCTTTTAAAGTTGACTTTGAGATAGTAAGCTGTTACCAAAAGAGCCACCCATTGTTCGTTCCAACTGAAGGCAGTTAAACTGGAATTGTATGTAATTAAAAAAAACAACAGAACAAATTAAAGTAGAATTAGTGTTTTACAAGGTGACGACAGGAAGTAGACAGAAACGATATGTGTACAGCAACGTAAAGAATCACCCCCCCCCCAAAAAAAAGCCAAAAAACATAAATTAGGTTTGTAATTGCTTTAAGATGTATTTTATAATAAACTTCTAACATCATTAAGGTGGCCGTTACAGAGCTCAGTAGCAACAGCAAAATCACCATCACTGGTTTCTGAAGAACAATACTTAATATGGGACTCTTAAAAGGTCCCATTTAGTCTAAAGGTGGATGTCCATGTGTTTGTGATTATAAAGCAGGTCTAGGTTCTATATTAATACTGTGAAAGTATCAGAGCCTCAGTCCACAGAGAAATGCACACAGCCTGTATTCAGAGCTGAGCCTTAAAACAAGCTGTTGGGACTTCTGTAACTTAGTGATGTCACAACAAAGCAGTCACCACTCTCAGCCATGCTCCAAGCCCCGCCCACCTGGACCCACCATCCAACCTTGCAGGATTTGGTTTCTCTGAGTGTTTACCTGAAATCTGCTATATTTTTATTAGATCGTTCAGAAAACAGTCAGCACCATCCCTCTTCAAGAACTTAGTATAATGAGCTCAGGAAGGAAAAGAATTAGTTGAGCTACGGTGGATTTTGACTTAATTTGCAGTCCTGACTATTCAGCCACTAGAAGTATGTTGGCCATTCGTCACTGTACCCCTGCAGTCATTTTCGTAATACCTGCTGATTGAGACCAGACCACATCCATGATTTCATAAATGGTTTTCAGTCTTATCTTTTGTTAATAAACACTGTCGGGTAGACATTGTTTAACACAGGAGACTGGGCCTCTCTAAAGCCCCCTCCACCCTCTATAGAAATGATTTCAGTCAGCAGTTTGCCTCAGTTACCTCTGTGGTCAGTGTTTGCATTTTGACACCTGGCGACACAAAGCTTTGGTCACTTGAAGGCTGATCGGATCAGATAAAAGTTTCTCTGCATTAATTCACTAGTGAATCTTGAATTACTGAAATGTCATTGAATGGTTAAAATGTTATAATAAAAAATGTGAAATGTGCTTTTTGTCATTTTTTATTTCCCAGTGTAATTTATTGGTATGACTCTGGTTTACATTTACTGACACGGCTGAGTTTGACTCGGCTTGTTCGGACTGGTTGTACAAACAGTATTTACTCAGTTGATGCTGCATAGTTTAGTAACAGACGTTTGCACATTTGCGTAGAGTTTAAACTCAGTCTGCAGCTTCTTTAATGACAAATCACTGGTCCTATTTCCTAATGGGTTATCAGAGTTTTTGAACAACTGAGGGAGGAAAAACCTTCTGAGGGGTAAAACTCTGAAAGAGTGTGAGTGAATGAAACTCACTGGGTGTGGAGTTAAACTCAGATATGTCGTCAGGGTAAAGTACAAAGAGTGGTTTCTGGAGAGACCCTCTTTGGAGGTATAACGGATCCAGAGGACTTGACTCAGCTCCTTTTTTAACCCTCAGTGCATCATGGACTTTTTTCTCCCCTGACTCCCAGAGAAGGATCATTGCTGAGATCCATCTTTCCTCAACTGACTGATTAGTTTTCAAGACGACTGATAATTTTTTTTTTTTTTTTTTTTTTTTTTTTTTTGGGTCTGGATATTTTCCTGGTTTTGGAGTTTAACCTGCAGCATGATTACAAAGGAGATTATCTCGGTCTTTTTCCTTCATTTTGATGAAACATTTGTGCTTTGGACTTTTTTTTTTTTTTACTTGGATATATCAACTGTTAAACTTCTCACTTTTTCAGACTTTTTTTCCGTTTTTGGATTTTCCACATTTTTAATTTAAATCTTTCACACAGTGGGTGGTGAGGGGGGAGGGGCTGTCAGCCCCTGTTAAGTCGAGTCAAGTTGTATTTTGAGCTTTTGTTCTGAAATGTTGCTTTAACCCCTGTTGTTTTCTAAACTTGTTGAGTTCTCTATTGCTCCAGGCCCCAACCACCGAGAAGCTTCCAGTTTTGTACTTAGTGGATTCCATAGTGAAGAATGTTGGAGGAGAATACCTTGCAGTGTTTGCTAAAAACCTAATCACTTCATTTATATGTGTCTTTGAAAAGGTACAGTTCTCTTTGCTGCTGTTCAGCTTTGTTAAACATTAATCTCTGACAGTCTTAGCAGCCCACTTCCCTCCTGTTTGTTGTGTTGCTTGCTTCTTATGTGTAGTCTCCTGCTCTCTGCTCCTGTGTACTTACAGCCCTAACATAGTCCTGTTAATAAAAGTGTGTAAGGGAGGATGAATGCCATGCTGTTGGAAATGTGCAACATTACTGTTAAAGTGTTAAACTATTTTTCAGTCCATTTTCAGCCTTTTACTTGTGATTGTAGAACTAACACATGTAAAACATCTGTATTATCCTTTGATGTGATGTTAGATTGTTTTGCTGGTAGCCGTGGACCAAGTCATGTCCTCTGTTTGTAGGTGGATGAAAACACTAGAAAGAGTCTGTTCAAGTTACGATCAACGTGGGACGATGTGTTTCCTCTGAAGAAGCTGTACGCGTTGGACGTCCGGGTCAACTCTCTGGACCCGGCCTGGCCCATCAAGCCGCTGCCGCCCACCGTCAACGCCAGCATTCATGTCAACCCCAAGTTTTTAAAACAGGTGTGTATGTGCTGCAAACACCACATCAGACTACGACTGAGCCTTTGCCTTTTTGTTACATCTTAACATTTTAATAAAGTAATTATAGACAGAGTATTTGAGCAGCTTTGATATAGTTTGTCTTGATCTGTTAGATGTAATTTGTCTTTTTTCTGAAGATGGAAACAAAATCTGTCAGTGCAGTGACATGAGTTGACCCTGTTTCTAAAATAGATTCACTTCCTCTTAACTGCACAGAAGTGTGTCAGTTAGAGAAAATGCTACACACACTGAAAACATCAAAACTTCTCACAGTAGATGAAAAGGCTGAAATATTGAATGACATGAGGAGACTGATGGAAAATAAGTTTTATTAGTAATGTTTTATGTCTTCTTTTTTTTTTTATCAAACTGCTGTGAAACTACAGAAACATTGTAACATCACAGACAGGAGGAACGATGAAGAACAGAAAAACATTTTTAGAGGCAGAGACATGAGGACTCTTAAGTCTTGAAAATGACTTTGCCGTTTGCACTGATTGTTTGACAAAGTGACGTGAGGGACAATTTTATGTCTCATGAGGGAATTTCTTCTTATTTGTCACAAACATTCACTTGAACTAAAAGTTGAACTGATTAGAATTTGGGGGCTAAAGGTCAAAGGTCACTGTGACCTCACAAAACGTTTCACGTGTCTCCAGTCTGAGGAGGCGTCCTCTCCACAGCCGGCCCCCCCCCAGCCAGCGCCGGCACCGGCACCAGTACCAGCACCTGCGCCTGCGCCTGCCCCCCAGCAGGTTCCCGCCACCAGCCAGTCCAGCCTGACCCAGGAGCAGCTGATCCGGCAGCAGCTGCTGGCCAAACAGAAACAGCTTCTGGAGCTTCAGCAGAAGAAGATCGAGCTGGAGCTGGAGCAGACCAAAGCTCAGCTGGTAGGACAGATGAGGGCGGGGTGATAGTTCAGATCTGATTACACATCAGCCGTTGACTCTGGTTGTTAACCAGGCAGTAGTTTATCCTCCGCATTATCATCCTAATGTAAATAAACATGTTTTTGGCTTTTGCTCAATAATAAAACTGTTGATCAACTGCAGCTGGACACTCAACTGTACCTCTGGTTTTCAGTTTTAAAAAGATTTAAATTTGGAGATTATTGACTTAATCTATCAAACTTTATTTGTAGAGCACTTTTCATCCGGGTTAGTGCAGTTCTTAATTTAAGGAGATGGTTTCTGATACTGAGTGTCCTGCTTCATTGATGAAGCTACTCAGTTCTTGCGACCTTCACATTTCTACATCACACTTTGTAAGATTCATGCTGGACTGGGATTGGCTCAAACTAGTTTTGATGTCATAAATCCTACAGGGGAACTTCTCCCCTTCAGCAGATATATGTGAAAGTGAAGTGAGCAACAAAAAGAAAACATTTTTGAGTAGAGGGAGACTTGTATTTTAAATTTCGCTGTTCCTCTGTCAGTGTGTTGATCCACGTGGTTTCGATGTGACTCAGCACTAACAGTTGTTCCCTGTGTCTGCAGGCAGGTGGGTTTGTGTTACCAACAGTGGGTCCAGTCTCCGCTCCAGCAGCACCGAGCACGGCGTCAAAGCCCGTCACCCAAACGGTGCCTGTGGTCCGACCCTGGATCCCTCCTCAGACTCAGTCCGACTCCAAACCGTCCACCAGAGATCCCCGTCTGAACCGCACTGGCCCCCCAGCCACCTCCCAGCACAAAGAACAGCCTGCTGGGAAAAAAGACAGCCCCCCTGCAACAGGAAGTCCTGCTCTGACACCTGAGAAACGACTGCCAGAGAAATCCAACCGGCCGGACAAGGCCCGGATCCCGAGGAAAGAGGCACCAGAGGAGAAGCCCAAGTCCAAGTCTCCGTCTCCGATGGCCAAAAGTGTCCAGAGCAAAAACAAACAGGTGGAGGCTGAGAACCAGAAATCAGCTGATGGCACGAAGAAAGACCCCAGGCTGAGAAAACGCACGCAGGACAAGAGCGGAGAGGCCAAAGACGATGAGCTGAAGGAGAAGAAGAGATGCAACGACAAGAAGGAGAGAGAGGAGGCGACGCAGGGGGCGGAGCCTCAGAGATTTAACAAAGGGAAGCTGGTGAATGGCTCTGTGACCAAACATGACCGTGAGGAGTCCACTGAAAGGGTTGAGTTGAAGACTGGAGGCAACGCCCGAACACACGCCAGGAAACGCACCCGGTCTCGGTCCAGGTCGCGCTCCCCTGCCTCCTCCCCGAAGAGGAAGGACCGGCGGTCACCCAAGGGCCGAACCAGGAGCAGCTCGTTGTCCCCGTCACCCTCTCACAAACCTGGCAAAGCCAGGAGGGTCCGTGTAGACGAACCCCTGCACAGCAAGCCTGGTCGAGACGACCGGCTAGTGCCTAAAAAGAACCAATCAGAGAGCAGGAGGTCGAAGAGACCGTCAGAGGACCGGCACTTGGAGTCCAGAGATTCCCACTCCCCACGAGGCCACGACGGAGGCAGCAAGGAGACAAAGGACGCTCCTCACCGCTGGAGGAGCGGCTGGGATGAGAACAAGCAGTGAGTATGAGACAGGGTGGTGCAGGAAATGATCTGAAATGTTTACAAAAACATGAAATATTTCTCATGATGAGCTGCTCTGTAGGGCTTTATTTAGTATTATTAGTATTAATAGTAAAAAAAATGTTTGTTTTTTTTTGTTTGTTTTTTTTTATTTTTAGCGCCAATCAAAAACTGAAAGTTAATGAACAAGCTGCAGTGAAAACTTCCTCACATCTGAGTCTATAGTTTTACTGAAACTACAAACATGTCACTGATGGACTGAGTCTTGTGTTGATAGATGAACTCAGTATCACACCAGTAAACCAGGTCCTGCTGTGATAGTCCAGACTGTAGTAGACTGTAGAGTAAAACCCAGATCTGTCTCCCCTCAGTCTGAAGCTGTCAGAGGACTCTCATGTGAAGCCTGTACCTCAGAGACACAAACCGTACAACACCCCGACTCGCCCCACCACCCCACGAACCCCAAAGCACCGCCTTAGCGTGGACGCCAACATGCAGATACCTGAGGTCCTGAACTCCGCCTCCAAGAAGGACCTGCTCAGGAGGGTATGTCCACAGAAAGTGTAGAGGCAATGAAACATTTTAAAACAGGAAAACATGTTTGGACATAAAGACAAAGTAATTATTATAAGTGGTTGTTATAACATTAAAGGTTCTGTAGCTCATCAGCTGACTGTGTTTCCCTTCAGGCCAGTAAGCGTCTGGAGAGCGGCGAGATTTCTCAGGAGGACTTCCTGAACATGGCGCACCAGATCAAACATTTCTTCCAGTATCAGGAGCAGCAGCGCACAGAGAGCTGGGACGACGCCGGCGACTTCTCCGCCAAGAAAGAGCTGCTGCTGACCACGCCTACCTCCACACAGCCCCGCCCACACGACAGCATGGACGCAGCTGAACTTTCGTACTATGAGCACAAGTCCAAGCTGAGGAAGACACAGGTCACCCACCGAGTCGCCGGAGAGGAGTGGGAGGGCGAAGAGCATCTGGAGGACAGCGAGGAAGCGGGTGGTGGCCGGAGCACCGGACACCCGCCGTCACATAAATACAGCCGGGTGCCACGGGACAGACAAGGTGAGCTGACGATCTGGGAAAGTGTCAACCAGAGCTGCAATGAGTAGTCAATTCATCTGTGTGTTAGTCAGCAGAAAATTTACAGCAGCCTGATTCATCAAAGTCATTATTCAAGATAAATCCCATAAAATTCTTGACAGATTATTCAATAGTGAAAATAACACGAGTGTGTTTATATTCAACCATCAGCCGCAGTTTTAATGGAAACTGTGTAACACCGTAAGACCTGCGTCACTGACACTGTCTGTTGGTTAATGACTCTTACAGGTGAGAGGCGGAGTAAAGAGTGTGAGGAGCCGCGGCCCCCGCTCGGCCCCATGATCGAAGACTACAACCACGGAAAAGTGTTCCCGAATCTGAAGTCTCTGCCAGGCCTTCGCTTCAGGAGGAGAGCCGACCCCAAAGAGTCCAGTGAGTCCACAGCTCCCAGTCTGTCCAGACTGGGAGCTCCCAGTCTGTCCAGACATTGTATATTTATACAGACGTCCTGTCTGTATAAATATACAATGTACAAATATCTGCTATCTGTCATCCACAGAGAGGTCAGAGGTCAGGTTGTGGAGCTGCAGCATGTCAGGGTCTCGATCAGTGACACTTCAGCAGGGTTAGAGAGATCGCAGATCACACATTTAATTAGTTCAGGTCACATGATCAGCTACATCATCGTTGGACAGAGAGTTAAACAGTGAAATTATGTCTCTAGTTTTTGACTTTAACAGCCTTCAGTGAGTTGAAGCTCAGTCTGTCACACCTGTGATCAGGTGTGCTGTTCACTGACAGGAAGTGTGTCTCTGGTTTCCAGGTGAGAGGGAGTGGAATTCGCCGCTGACTGAGCGCCAGCGTTACGATGAACGTGAGGAGCAGAAGAGCGGATACGACGCTCCACGGAGGTATGCAGCCCCGACCGACTCAAGACACCCTGACCCTCGGAGGCCAGAGGGACCCCCGCCCTCCGGCACTGTGGTCCACAGGAACTGTCCAAGCCCGGCGGGTCTGGATGCCCCGGCCCCCAGGTTTGAGCGTGAACGCCTGTCGCCTCTGCACCAGAAAGACTCAGCAGAGATGAGCCCAGTCCCGCGCTTCGAGAGCCCCAACAGCGAACACTCTGATGATGGGCCCCTCAATCTTGATGTGGCCCCTCCTCACCCTCCCCCTCCTCCTAAATCCATCCTCAAGGCGCCGGTCCGCGGAGCACCGCTGGCCTCTGTCCGCCAGCACAGCAACTCCCCAGGACACACACCTCCTCACGATGGAGGACACGGGCCCCCCCGCTACGACGGCAACGAACACATGGGCCCCCCTAGACCACACCCTCCCGGCTGGTATGATGACTCATCGCGGTTTGATGGGCCTCACCACCAGGGGCCCGGCAGGTTCGAGGGTGGTGGGCCCCCTCGTCACAACATGCCAGAGAGGTTTGATGGCCACGACGGCCCCCACATGTCTCACGGTCCAATAAGAGGCGGAGACAGTATGGGGAGGTTCGATGGTCACCCTCACCCTCAGGGCCCCGGGAGGTTTGATGGGCCCATTGGCCAACAGCCCCCAGTCAGGTTTGTGGGACAGGGGCCTGGACCGGGGCACTTTGAGGCCCCGATACAGCACTTTGAGCCACCGCGACGCTTTGATAATAACATGGCTCCTGCTCCTGCTCCTGCTCCTGGTCCTGGTCCTGGACCTGGACCAATGGGCTTCCAGCAGCAGCGGCCCTTGCGCTTCGAGGGCCCTCCAAACCAAATGGGCCCCATGAGGTTTGAAGGCCCCAGCCGCTTTGACGGCCCTGGTCAGCCTGGTCCCAGGTATGACGTACCTCATCAGGGAGGGCACCCGCACTTTGAGGGCCCCCCCAGGCAGCAGGGCCCCCCCAGGTTTCCTCCTCAACACAACTTACAGCCCCCCATGAGGCCAATGGCCCCGCCCATTTATGAGAATCCCATGGCCCCCCAGCAGAACTTCACCATTGCCCCCCAGCGTTTCCCAGAGTCCATGAACCCTCAGTTCCCTGCGGGGCCAATGGGGTTCCCGGCACAGCCCAACCTGCAGACGGGAAATTTCAACATGCAGCCGGCTCCTCCCTTCAGCCAGCCGGGCCCAGGCCCCTTCTACAACCCTGCTGCTCCCGCTGTCGGCATGCAGCAGCCGGTGAGTGACGCACCTGTCAATCAATCACTGATGCACCTGTCAATCAATCACTGACAAACATATTGTTGATAATCTATGAATTGGAGCCAATATGAAACTGAAAACACAAATACGGATGTGTCTGTTTGTGAACGTTGTTGTTGTTGACTCTTTAACTCTTGTTGTTTACAGGTGAACGTGATGGGAAACATGAACCAGCCGTTCCTGCCTCAGAACCCAGTGCCTTTCAGAGCACAGAGTAAGAACCTCAGTCTGTTTGATGACTGTTCAAAGTCACATGTTTATATTACCGAGCAGGAACCACATGACTTAAAACTGAAGAACATGAAACACAAACACGGAGACGTCTCGCCCTCAGATCTTTGTTTGTGATTATTGTTGTGTCGCTGCAGCTCCGCAGGTCGCCCCCGCAGAGAACCACTTCGGTCAGGTTGACGTCAACGACCTGCTGTCCAAACTCATCTCCAATGGCATCATCAGACCCTCGCAGCCCGACGCCCCCACCCCGGCCGTGGGCGCCGGTCAGTCAACAATCCTACTATATGTCTGTCAGGGAGAAGGCTTTAAATGTGCTGCTGCTGTTTTCATTCTTCAGTCATTCACATGGTTAAAAAACTCTATTTATTGTTCCAGAAACTCCTTCGACGGCTCCAGCACCTCCACCAGTGGAGGAGGAGGAAGAGGAGGAGCAGGAGGTGGAGGAGGACGAAGATGTCCCGGACCTCACCAGCTTCAGCATTGACGACATGAAACAGTGAGTACAGGCCAGAGAGGACGCACTGTGACCTGAAGGTGTTGGGTCAGAGCTGAAACGTAATCAATCAGTCAATCAGTTGATTGACAGGAAATTAATCCACTGTTCTGATACCCCCCCCCCCCCAGGCGTTACGAGAGCGTGGTGACCAAGCTGTACTCAGGGAACCAGTGCTGTCTGTGCAGCATGAGGTTCACCGCTGCTCAGACCGACATGTACGCCGACCACCTCGACTGGCACTTCAGACAGAACCACGCCGGCAAGGTCGCCAGCAAGAAGGTCACACACCGCCGCTGGTACTACAGCCTCACGGTGAGCACACACACACACACACACCTGGTGACCTCACTCTGCAGTAACTGACCTTAGAACAGCTGAAGCAGAGTTCCTTATTTTCCCTGTGAGAATAATCCTCTGTGTGTGTGTGTGTGTGTGTGTGTGTGTGTGTGTGTGTGTGTGTGTGTGTGTCAGGACTGGATCGAGTTCGAGGAGATCGCCGACCTGGAGGAGCGAGCGAAGAGTCAGTTCTTTGAGAAGGAGAACGAGGAGGAGGTCCAGAAGAACCAGGCGGCAGCGAAGGAGAAGGAGTTCCAGTGCGTGAGAGCCGCCAAGGACCAAGTGGGAGAGGTGAGCCTGATCCTGAACCAGCCAATCAGGAGCCTGATGATCAGGTTTCAGACACAGCTGGGGGTCAAAGAGTACGGTGGCCAGCAAGGGTAAATTTTTTTGCTTCCTGTGAAATGAAACTATGAGGAAAGAAAAGAGTGACAATGTGTTTTTGTTTCTCCTCCTGCAGTTGTGTGAAATCTGTCAGGAGCCGTTTGAGACGTACTGGGTGGAGGAGGAGGAGGACTGGTTCCTGAAGAACGCTCTCAGGGTCGACGACAAGGTAACAACATAAACACTGAACTGAGACAGGAAACAGTTATAGGTCATTGATCAGCAGATTGATCAGTGATGTTTGTCTTCGTTTGTAGAGCTAAGAATTTTGTGCTTTAAACCAATGAGATGATTTAAAATGTTTCTTCAACTCAGAGTCAAGTTTGTTTCTGTGTTAGATTTTAAATTGTATGTGATGAAGGAGAAACATCTGTCTGATCATGTGTTTGTTTCTCACAGAACTTCCATCCCTCCTGTTTTGAAGATTATAAAAATGTAAGTAACTGAATCACATTAGTAATAAATTGATAATTAATAATCAAACTTTCAGGTGTTTGACCTGCTGCTGCTTTGTCTCCTCAGACGTCGTCGTATCTTGACGTCACACCATCGCCCAACAAGGTGCTCACCGATCACCCGCTGAGCGCCTTCATAAAGACAGAGGAAGAAGAGGAGGGAACTTCCTGTGCCATCGCCGCTGCCTCAGTCAAACAGGAAGTGGAGTCCGAGGCCTGCGAGCTGCCTGATGTGAAAAAAGAGGAGGAGCCGGAGGTTTTAACAGACAAAGTGCAATCAGAGGAAAGTCCAGCGTAGCCGCGCCGCTGCTTTCTGCCTCGTCACTCTTCCCGTTTTGGAGGGAAAGGTGTTTTTAGCGTGCGGAGGCCGGGTCCTCAGCAACGTACACTTGAATACATTTTTGTATTTGGACTGTGCGCCGACCATTTCAGGTCTGCTTCTCTGAACTCAGTGTTTCTGAAGAGAATGAATGTTTGTTTGGCTCGAAGCTGTAAATGATTTAATTTATAAATTAAAGTATTTTTGGAATCTCTGGTGTAACAGTGATTGAATCGACAGCTGCTGCTGCCTGTTACAGTTGTAAATACTTGATTGGTTCATTGATGAGTAGTTGCAGGGGTTGACTTGTTTCTGGCTGCGTTAAGGTAAGCATGAAGACTCCTCCTGGTCCAGGATCGGGTCCCGCCGAGGATCCGAGTCGTCTCCTCTGTTTCCCCTGATTTTCAATAAAAGAGTCTGAAACTGTTTGTGTGAACGCTGATTTTCTTTTTATTGTCATTTAGTTTCACAACTAAAAATAAAGGTTCAGTGGGTTTAAACTTGTGCTCCTGTTTTTATTTCAAAAAAACAAACATGAAATACTGAATTTTAACTGATAGCTGTTAATTTTCAAATAAAGATTTTTACAAACAAATCAAACGATTAATTCATCGGTTCTCAAAGTGGGGTCTGGGCACCTCCAGGGGTCCTTTAGGGGGTCCTTGTGGGTCCCCAGCAAAAAGGGGAATCATTTACTTTCACTGTCATTCAACCTGGTAAGTAACAGTGACAGAATGTGACTGTTCAGGTCCTGGGTTCGAACTAATAAAACCTCAGATGGGTCTTTGGTCTAATTCGTGTCAGTTCAGGGGCCTTGATGTGAAAAGGTTTGAGAAGCACTGAGTTTATCTATTAATTAATATGCAACCTGGTTGATGTTGAAATATTTTTTATATCAATAAATATATAAATTCTTAAAATTAAAAAAATGAACTTGTCATGGTTCCAGCTTTTCCTTCAAGTATTTTAATAATTTACATTTATTTTTAATAATATTCAAGTTTGGACTTGAGGATGTCACTATGCATTCTGGGTAATTGTAATGGTGTTTGTCAGTGTTATCAGATTGTTTCCAACAAACACAATCAATCAATTAATAAAGTTAATGATCATCAGATTAATCCATAATGAAAATTATCATTTGTAGCCTGTTTTAAAGAGTTAATATTGATCTCCACCTCAACAACTACAACAGGTAAGTGCTGCTTCTACTAATAATGAAAATAATTAATATTAATCTAATAATATAACATGAAAGTTTAACAGTCTTTTTTTCCCTGATTTTACTCCCGAACTCCTCACGAACATTTTTACAGAACTTGAAACAGTTTTCTATTCTGTGTATTTGTACTTTAACTGAAGTAAAACTTCCTTCTGCTGACTGAACAGCGACAGTGTTTTTTTATCTGTGGTTATAAGAACCAAAAACCATCTCAGTGTAGTTTTACATCTCCTCTCTCAGGCTTCTCTCTGGAGCTCTGGTAACAACAGGTCAGTCAGCCAATCAGAGGAGAGGATCTGAGCCTCAGTATTAATATAGAACATAGAGCTGCTTTATAATCTACAGACATGAAGATGTACCTTCACACAATATCTCACCTTTAAATAAATTAAAGGAATTTACACAAATTAATATATGAATCAATGAAACTGGTCAATTTAAAACCTTTATTTAAACAACATTATAACATTGGTGTCATGTAAAAAGATCACAGCAATAATAATAATAATTTTATATTATATTTAAATATTATATTTAATCATTATTTATAACTATTAATTCTTAATTCTTCTCCAATGTAAACATTTCAGTTCTCACATTACATTGTCGGTATTTTTATTTTTATATAATAAAAATCAGTTTTTTTATTTGTGACTTTCCACAGACTTTCTCTGCCTTCAGTGGTGAAACGAGGTGAGATACAGCTGCTCCAGCTGTGAGCCAGTCCAGTCCAGATCAGTTCACCTCAGGAAGTCGTTTTAACTCAAACAATAACACAATGAAATAAAACTTTATTTAAATGATTGTAAAACACCAGCGCTCTGAGATCTGGATCCTTCACCTCCACAGCCGGTAGACTCCCAGAGCGATGGCCAGGCAGGAGAACACCGTCGCTGAGGAGGAGCACAGAGAACTGCTTCACCCAGAATCCTCACATTTACAAACACTGTTATTACTGAGTACATGTATGAGGGTGGGGGCAGAGGGTGGGGCTCAGTTACCTGCCAGGTAGCGGATCGTCTCCAGCTTGAGGGACTCCAGGACGGTTTTGAGCGAGGCCACCTGCAGGTCGATCTTCTTGTTGATCTCCATGTTGTCGTTTTCCAGGTCGGCTTTCTGAGCACAGGAGACACAGAGTGATGAGGCTGAACTGACACAGTCACACAGGTGACGCATGGTGTGTGATTCAGTCTGTTCACCTTGTGATGGAACTCTGAGGAGGCCTCCATCAGCTTCTTCTCCTGTTCAGTAAACTGACACACACACACACACACACACACACACAGTGCATTCACTGACTGATATACATGCTGAAGAGACAGAGCTGTGATGCGTTCACTGACTGATATACATGCTGAAGTGACTGAGCTGTGATGCGTTCACTGATTGAAATGACTGAGCTGTGATGCGTTCACTGACTGATATACATGCTGAAGTGACTGAGCTGTGATGCGTTCACTGACTGATATACATGCTGAAGTGACTGAGCTGTGATGCATTCACTGACTGAATTGACTGAGCTGTGATGCGTTCACTGACTGAAGTGACTGAGCTGTGATGCGTTCACTGACTGAATTGACTGAGCTGTGATGCGTTCACTGACTGAAGTGACTGAGCTGTGATGCGTTCACTGACTGAATTGACTGAGCTGTGATGTGTTCACTGACTGATGTATGTGCTGCCCTGACTCACCATGTCAGAGATCCTGCTGCTCTCCAGGTTGATGTCCAGTTTGGTTTCTGCTCGGACTTTCTGACTCTCCTCCTGAACAAACACATTGCTCATAAAACATCAGTTTCTACAACATTACAGGAGTCGAACGGATCCACACTCAGGCTGTGGGACAGGCTCTCACCTTCAGTCTGCTTTGAAGCTGCTCCAGCTCTCGCTTCATTTTCTGCAGGAAGATAAAGAGTGAAATGAACTGGGCGAGAGGGAAACTTGTGTCTGTGAACGCAGCTGATCAGAGGAAACACTGATCAGGTTTTACTCACAGGAACACAACTTTATCCAGGCAGCGTTCACTACAGACGGCTCATCAATGAGTTCAGACCAACACCTTAATTCTGACATGAACAATAATGATAAACTCTGGGACAAAGAGCCGGATATGAAAATGTCTCTGACACTGGAACGCAAACAGCTGCAGATCAGCTGATGAGGAAGTAACTGTTCTGGGACCTGACATTTATAAACCACGTAGAGACGAACTGAGAAAAAAAAAGTTTTGTTGTTTGTTGTCAATTTTCATTTTTTCTGTGATTTACACACAAACACACACTTCCAGTCAAAAAGGCACAAAAACCAGTTGGAATAAAATCACTTTACATGTAAAACAAACTGTTCTTGTTTTATTTTTCACATTTTTCTGCTGCAGCTGTGTGTGAATAATGAAACAATATTTTTTTAAATATTGATTTATTCTTTAAAAATAATTTGAGTGATTATCACTAAAGATTTGTACATTTTAAGAGATAATACATTGTTATTTTTCATGTATTTTGTGTAATTTTTGTTGTATTTTGTGTTGTTTTTCTTGTGTTTGTGTCATTTTTGTTGTATTTTATGTAATTTTTTTTGTATTTTGTGTTGTTTTTCCTTGTATTTTGTGTCCTGGCAGCTTTGTACTTTGTTTAATTCAAATAAAGATAAAAATGAGTGTATAGAAAAATAAATAAATAAATATATAACTGATAACTTTAATATAAAAATGTGTTTACATGATTTACTGTAAATATTTACCCTGTCATGATTTATTGTTGCTTTCTGGTTTCTTTACTTTTTGTGTTATTGTTTTGTATATTACACGTCTGATGTCATCTTTATCATTTTTTGTATAAAACCTTTATACATAAAATATAGATAAAAGTTAAATCATTTATGTTGAGACTGACAGCAGCTACGCTGGATCCTGTCGATAATAAAAAAATAATCATTTCACTTTCACTATTCTGTAAATAATCAGATGTCTCTGTGTCGGCAGAGCGAGGAGAGCAGGGAGGAAGTGAAGTGGTACCGAGTTCTCAGACCGGAGGTTGGCGAACTCGCTCTTCTCCAGGATCACCATGTCCTTCCGGATGGAGTCCAGGTGAGCCATGATCTGCTGCATGGCGATCTCCTGACAACGAAACACAGGTGAGCAGGTGGAGGCTCAGACACCAGAACACCAGCTGGGACCCGGTCCTACCTGGTGGGCTTTGGTCACCATGTCTTTATAGACGATGTCCATGTTCGCCGTGGCCAGAGTCACCAGCGCCGAGACGATCAGCTCCGCCTGATGCTTCTGGAAACCTGCACAAGGTTTCAAAATAAAACCATTTGTACAACTTCAGCTGTAATCAGCAGAATAATCAATAATGAAAATAATCACTAGTTGCAGCCTTAGTTAAAAGCTACTGTTTGCAGTGTTTCATGGATGAATTATAAACGATAAAGTGACATGGTTTAATACTGACAAGTTAAAATCAAGGTGAATGAATCTGAAATGTGTGTGAGAATACATTCTGGGTGTCATTATGGACCATAAATTATGTTGGAAGCCGGACATAAATAATGTAAAGACAAAATTGTCTAAATCTGTTGCAGTGTTGCATAAAGCAAAACACATTTTAAGCCAGAAATCACAACATAGACTGAACTGCTCTGCCATGTTTAGCCGATACTGTGTGGAGCTGCGGGGAAACCTGGGTCCTCACCGCTGCTCTCCAGCTCCGTCACCATGGCGTGGGAGTCAAAGGTGAGTTTTCGCTGCTCCAGAGGCGTCAGTTCAACCTTCCTGAGGTCAAAGGTCGCCACAGGAGCTGTGACATGGAAATCTGACACACACACACACACACACGTTTATCCGTTGTTGGAGTATATTTAAAAACTCAAAGGAACAGTTTGACATTTTCTCTCTGATGGTTAAAGTATAAATAAATATAAACAACTCAGTTTGTATTAAAAGTAAAAGACATTGTTATTACTCATGTATTAACATGTGAGCAGCATTTTACTGCTGGGTTTTATATCCGACTGCAACTAATGACTGTTGTCATTATGGATTCATCTGATGATCATGAACTTACATTTACCAGACGCTGTTATCAGAGCGACCTATAGGTGAAGGACAACAGTGACGCTTCAGCGCAGTAGGAAACCTTGGGGCAGGTTTTAGGTACAACATCTATTTCATAAGCGCAAGGAGACTGTATAAGAAAGTACAAAGTAAGTGCGAGTGCGACATGTTAAGGTTTTAGGGAGGAGGTGCTCTCTGAAGAGATGAGTCCCCCACAGCTTCAGTCTGGACTGAGGAGAAAGCTGAATGGTGCAGACCCAGAAGTCACTCTGAAGGCAGCATCAGTGACTTGAAGTTGACTCGGGGGCCATGGAGAGTTACTGGAGGTCCATGAGGAGCAGAGCGACCTTTTGGGCTGACTGAAGACATTCAGGGTCTCACTGTGCACAAAGGCAGAGCGGCCAGGAGAGCGATGCAGCAGCCGCGGTGAGAGATGACAGGTCTGACTCTCCTGACGCTGTACAGAGACACAACCTGAAGACAGATGCATGATCAGAGAAGGAGAACTGGTCACCACACAGGACCTCAGGGGGTGAAGCGGTGACTTCGATCTCAGTATCGTGGAGAAGAGACTGACGGGTTTGGATGAGAGGAGCTCAGTCTTTGGGAGGTTTAGTTGAAGGTGGTGTCGCCCAGGCAGACGTGTCAGAGAGCTGAGATCCAGGCGGGGGGCTGGGGGTCGTGTGGAGCAGGACAGGTGGGGCTGAGTGGACAACTGCACCCAAGGAGATGCAAAGAAGTGGTGTCCCAGAATCGATCCTTAACTTAACCTAATTAATAACCTGATTGTTTGGTTTTTAAACATCTGAAAACAGTGAGAAACGCTGTCAAAGTTACCCAGAGTTCAACCAGGAAGTGACACCGGTCCCAGGCCCGGGCGGCCTGGCCCCTCACCCCACAGGCTGTCCCCAGCGCTGGGTCCCTCCCCAGGAACTAACCCCGGGCCCACTCACCCCTCCAGGCCCCGGGTCCGAGCCGCCGCAGGGGACCGCACCACCGCAGCGTGTTCATCCCGGAAGCTGCTGTGTTTCAGTGAATCCAGTCACAACTTCAGACACACACACACACACACACACACACACACACACACACACACACACACACACACACACACACACACACACACACACTGTTTCCCCACCGGCTGACCGGATGTCGCCTTCACGGACCCTCGGAATTCTCACAGTTGTTGTGGCCGCTGTGAGCAGATGGGGTCAAGGACGTGTTCATGTGACAGTGCCCCCCAGTGGTGAAAACGGCTTATTCATGTACTGTACTGAGGGGAACATTGTGCACTTCCACTGCCGTCCACTGTCAGTTGATCTGTGAATTTCAGTTGAGTTTTTATGATGTTTAAGATCTTTAGAACAGTGACATCTTTCCATTTGTCACTGAGATGCTCACAGTGTCAGTGAAGCAGTCTGTGTGTCTGCTGTGGGACAGCCCCCCCCTCCTGCACAGTGTCAGTGAAGCAGTCTGTGTGTCTGCTGTGGGACAGCCCCCCCCTCCTGCACAGTGTCAGTGAAGCAGTCTGTGTGTCTGCTGTGGGACAGCCCCCCCTCCTGCACAGTGTCAGTGAAGCAGTCTGTGTGTCTGCTGTGGGACAGCCCCCCCTCCTGCAGCACAGTGGTTTAAAGTTGTATATTTGATGTTCATGTGTAACAGGAAATAAACTCTGGGAACAGGAATCCGTTTAGAACCAGGAGTTTTAACTGCAGTCTGGAGACAAATCTACTTTTAAAACTGAAAGTTTCTAAAGTTCCTGGAGTGAAGTTTCACCACTGCTCCAGGTTGTAAGGAGTATTATTATTATTATTATTATTATTATTATTATTATTATTATTATTATTATTGTTATTATTATTATTATTATTATTATTGTTCTACAAAGGAAACTCATCAGAATCAGAAGCGTCCAAATGGTCGTTTACTGCCAGGGACCGCAGCTTTAGTAAAAACACACGAAGGGATGTTAATAGAAAATAACCTCGTGAAGAAATCACGCAGCAGCGGCCCCACGCTCGGCCGTGGCTGTCACTGTGTCCGCACGGAGCTGTCAATAAAGTTGTGCTCACAAAGTCAACGGCCCGGGTGTCATGGCGGCTCCTGTGGCGGGGGGCGGGAGCTGGTTTCCAGCCTTAGCGCTGGGAGTTTCTCTGCTCAAATGTCTCTTCATCAGCGCCTAGTGAGTGTGAATAGTTGGAGCCGAGCTGGTTTCAGTCTGCGGTGCAGCTTCAGGGCGACGCTGATATTTTATGGACGATATTTTTGCCTGTTAGCATCCGGCTAACAGCTACAAGCCATTAAACATCGTCTTTAATTAAATATTAACGTAAACGAAGACGTTTGTATGTAGATTTTAGCGGAGTTGACAGAAAACAAATAATATGTGTAGCAGGTAGTTATATTTGACCGTATATAAAGTGAGGCGGGGCTGAAACATTAACTCGACGTGTTATTAACTCCCGGGTCGTGTCGACAAACAGCCTCAAGATGGCGCCGTTTGTCATTAAGTTCGTTTTGCAGCTGGGTTGAAGAGTTTCACACGGATTATTGATTATCAGTGCCGACCTGAAGCACGTCTGGCTAAAGTATTTTAATAGTTATGTTGATTTCACTTTGTTGTGGCTGTTATACCCTGTACGGAGTCTTTATTTGATAAAGAACGTTGTATCGCTGTATGCCAAACTTCATAGAAAAATCAGCCAATTTAAGGACGCTTCGCTTATTTTCCAGTTACAAAACCTAACTGAGTATCTTAACAGAGTCAATATTAACAGCTGGTGATTTCTGCGTTTATACAATCCAACAAGCTTTACATTAGCCTTAGGTTCCGTGGTTGCAAATGTGGCTCAATTGATAAAGTGACTGAGATACATCAGCCATTGCATTTAAATCATTGTTATGTCCTTCTTACTCAGATACATGGTGTTTTTTGTGTGAAGGGTCCACGGAATGAAAGTGCTACGGTATTGTAGCTGTATGGCCAAAGCAAACTTCTCAGAGAAATCTGCCATTTAAACCAGGTCTCACTCTCTTGCCAGGGTGCTAGTGTCCAAAAACAGGACTTAAGACTCAAACCAGGTCAATAACCAGTACTGGTAAATTTGGCATTAATATAATTAAAGGAGAAACCACATAGTATATAAAATTCTAGCCTTAATTATTGTGGTGTTATCGCTCTATATATTTAGTTTGCTGCTGGACTCATTATCCAAAATATGTATTATCAGTAATTAAGAGCGCTCAAAAGAGCTCCAGAGAACAATTATTAAGCTAATTAAGTTTGCAAAATTGCAGTCTGTACAGATGACTGACTGAACTTTGTCTAAACTTAATGTGATAAATCTACAGAAATTTAAAATGGGACTTGTCAGTCTACATGAAAATGCAATTTTTCTGTGTGGAGTTTGGTTTGACTTTGCCTCCGGCGTGAACTGTTGTTTATCTACTGCTGTGTCTGTCTCTCAGTCATTCCACAGACTTTGAGGTGCACAGGAACTGGCTGGCCATCACACACAGTCTGCCGGTGTCCAGGTGGTACTATGAGGTCAGTGTGACGAAGGAGTTTCAGGTTCAAACATGTGGTGGAAAGACTGAAACCAGAAGCGTTTAGGCTGTTAGAGAAGCAGACTGTGTCACAATTATGTCACACTGTCACATACGGTTCAGAGTATCTGTTGTTTTATTTGTAAGTCAGAGCCTAAAGAACAGAAATATGTGTGTCTGTCCAAACACCTAGAGCCTGGACTGTATGAGAGATAAGGAAAGATGTTGATAACACAACACGATGGAAACATGAATGAGTAAACACATCTGAACTGCTGCTGATGTTTGTAGTTTCTTTGTGATTCACATGTTTTTCCTGCCCCTGCAGAACACGTCTGAGTGGACTCTTGACTACCCCCCTCTGTTCGCCTGGTTCGAGTTCGGCTTGTCCCACGTGGCTCAGCACTTTGACAGAAACATGCTGCTGGTGGAGAATCTGAACTACGCCAGCACGGCCACGGTGCTGTTCCAGAGGCTGTCGGTCATCTTCACCGACGTGGTTTTTATCTACGCCGCCAGAGAGTGAGTCTGATCACAGCCTCCATCCTCTGTCATTAAATCTACATCCACCACAAAGGAGGAGTGGGATTTATTTGTGCAGCACAAAGCTAATTCATGGGGGCAGGGGTGAGGACAGAGGTGGTATGGGTCCCTCTGGTTTCCTCATACCGTAAAGATAGTTAGCTTCTTCTTCTCCTTCATGGATGGATGACTGAACAAACCGACCGGGTACAGACTCAGGGCCTTTGAACCAGAACGACTCTGTGAAGTGATTGTCACTCTGAAGTTTTACAGAGAAACTTTCCAGCAGCTTGATCCTGATTGGCTCTGTCTGTGTCCAGGTGCTGCAGGTGTGTTCAGGAGCAGAAAGGCTCCCGGGACGTCCTGACCCGGCCGTCCTTAATCCTGGCTGTTCTGCTGCTCTGGAACTTTGGCCTCCTCATCGTCGACCGTATCCTTCAGCTGCAACACCTCAGCACATAAACATGGCCTCTAACAGCCTCTAAAACTTGTGTGTGTGTGTGTGTGTGTGTGTGTGTGTGTGTGTGTGTGTGTGTGTGTGTGTTATCATCATAATGACCATGATAAAACTCCTTTGACATTTTGTCTCAGACATTCACTTCCAGTATAACGGCTTCTTGTTTGGTTTCCTGCTGTTGTCGGTGGCAAAACACCTGCAGGTTTGAGCTGAACTCTGATTCTATGTTGTTTGTCTCTATAATTTAAAGTTGTAGTTATTGTATTTTTAATTTGATACACTCACTTTGGGAGGGGTGTCTGCTTCAGTTTGTTTTTGTTTTGTTGTTTGTGTGTGTCAGTCTCAGCACCTGCAGGGGGCGCTGCTGTTCTCCGTCCTGCTCAACCTGAAGCACATCTACCTGTATGTGGCTCCAGCCTACGGTATCTACCTGCTGAGGAGTTACTGCTTCACTCAGGACAACCAAGGTGAATCATTTCTGGTGTCTTCGGATGCATTTTCCAATCCACAAACAAATATCAATAAATACAGTTCAGGAGCCACAGAACAACAGCGCACATCCAGACTTCCTGGTTTAATTGTAACAACAGTGACTGTTTGTTGTTTTCAGACGGCTCTGTCAGGTGGAGCAGCTTCAGTCTGCTCCGTCTGCTGGCTCTGGGCACCATCGTGGTCTCCACCTGTGCTCTGTCCTTCGGCCCCTTCATTATCATGGTGAGAGTAACCATCACCTGAACACATCCTTCTGAGTCCAGGCTCAGCAGCACTGGACCAGCAGTTAACTATTGGTTTGGTGTTTATTTCAGGGCCAGCTCCCTCAGGTCCTGTCCCGTCTGTTCCCCTTTAAGAGGGGCCTCTGTCATGCCTACTGGGCCCCCAACATCTGGGCCCTCTACAACGTGCTGGATAAAAGCCTGGCGACGCTCGGTGAGACTCTGATCTGTTTCAACCTGTTTTACAGATGTGCGTCTGTGTCCTGAGGAGCCTCACTGTTTCACCTCAGTGTCAGTGAACGCAGCACAAACTGCAGCCTCCAGGAAGCTGAACGAACACATTTCTAAAACTATTTCAACCTGCATGAAGCAGGAGTTACTGAGTATAAACAACCAGGTTTTAGGTTGTAGAGGATGCATGACCCCCTGTTGCTCTGTTTCCTGCTCAGGAGTTCGCCTGAAGCTGCTGGAGGAGGCGGAGCTTCCCCGAGCCTCCATGACGGGCGGGCTGGTTCAGGAGTTCCAGCACTCAGTCCTCCCCTCCGTCTCCCCCTCCGTCACACTCGTCTGCACTCTGCTCTCCATCCTGGTGAGTCAGAACAAACTGTGAATGTGCCGCTCGGTCACAAACGTTTCATTTTATTCCGTCAACAACTTCCTGTCAGCCTGAAGTTAGTCAGCGACGGTCAAACACTCTGAGGTGCTGCAGTGTAGAGTCAGCTGATGCTGATCCAGACGCTGATCAGAGGCTTTAATGTCCTGACCTTCCTGATCTCTGAGGAACAGTGTCTGATGTTCAGATGATGTTGATCTCTCTCTCTCTCTCTCTCTCTCTCTCTCTCTCTCTCTCTCTCTCTCTCTCTCTCTCTCTCTCTCTCTCTCTCTCTCTCTCTCTCTCTCTCTCTCTCTCTCTCTCTCTCTCTCTCTCTCTCTCTCTCTCTCTCTCTCTCTCTCTCTCTCTCTCAAGCCGGCCGTGGCATCCCTCTGGTGGCGTCCTCACAGTGCTCGGGGTTTCCTGCGCTGCCTGCTGCTCTGCGCTCTGGGCTCCTTCATGTTCGGATGGCATGTCCACGAGAAGGCCATCCTCATCGCCATCCTGCCTCTCAGGTCAGCCGCCGACAACGTGACATCACTACATCAGCATCACTGCAGTTTTAGAGCAAAGATGATGATCGTGATTCATGATCTTTACTGAACAAAAGTATAGAGACCCATCGTCGTCCCATTCATCTGCCGCCATAACATCATCAATGTAAAGTGCAGATAAATAGGTCGCCACAGATTTGTTCAGTCTGACCAGCTGATCCCGCCGAGCCGTCGTCATTAGAAGCGGATGTCGCTTTAGACGACGCTTCACAGGAACAATCGTTTTGTGAATAAAAGGATAATAAACACGTTTCCTCTGCTCATCATGTCTTCGATGGGAGAGACGAGGACGCGCGGAGAAGGTGTGTGTCGACCCTCAGATGGACTGTGATTGGCCCACAGATTCTCCAGCCAATAGAATGAGGCAGGAGTTAGAGTCGAGTTAGCTAGAGTCGAGTGAACCAACAGATGAAGCTGTTGGAACATCTGGACTGATGTTCTGTCTGTTTCTCTTCCTGCAGCATCCTGGCGGTTGAGAGCAGAGAGGATGCTGGGATCTTCCTGGTTCTGACCACCACAGGTCATTACTCCCTGTTCCCGCTGCTCTTCACCCCCGCAGGTAAATACCGGACGGGCGGGGCGGAGGTTTGATCTGAGGAGAAAAACGAGGGGCTGTCAGGGATCAGGGTTTTGGTTCAGGATCTCACAGACCCTGAGAGTCAGTTAGTCTCTGACAGTCTTCTGTCTGATTATCAGCCTCACACGTTGGTGGGTTTTCAGTTTTAACTTTCTCAGTTTGGATTTTTCAAAGGTTTGAGTTCAATTCCAGGAGAATTAAAAAAGATCTTTAACAGTTTGTGCTTGAAGAGGTCCTGACTCCTGTAGATCAGCTGTAGTTCTGTGGTCATGGGACTGTTTGTTTGATGTGTTTTTCAGAGCTGCCCATCAAAGTGGTTCTGATGCTGATGTTCACCATCTACTCTGTCACTGCTCTGAGGAAACTCCACAGGTGAAGACACAAATTCATGTTTTTTTAAACCGAGTCACATCTGTCATTAAAAGCTCCAGGTCCTCATTTAATCATGTAATCATTCAGACATAAAAAAAACAACACAAAAACTACAAACTGACTGAGCTGAATGTTTGAGAATTTACACAAACATGTTGATCCTTCAATGATTCTTAAAGATGTTTCTTAGAAAACAGGAACCAAGATCTGAAGCGTTTGAGATGTTTTACTGAGTTAGAATAAACTTGATTGTGAGCAGCTGCTGTTGGAAATCACTGAGCCTTTCAAAGTCTTACATCATCAGGAGGAAATAGAGTCACAGACAGAGGACAGACGTCTTTAAAGATTTTACTTTGTGTTTATTATATTGTATATTTGTCTACGAGCAGATTTTCTACTTTCTCTTGATCGGTTCTTAGACGACATCGACATGTGATCTGAGTCACAACAAGACAAAAATATAAATAAGAAATAAAATAAAAATAATAAATAGAGAAAAGTGTTGAGTGGTTCAGTGCTGCTGATTTAAAGCCTCCGAATGTGAATCTTAATTTAATGAATTGACTTGAAGGATAAACTGTTTGAAATCGTTTCTTTACCTTCAGTTTTTAAGATTCGTATTTGCCTGACTCTTTGCTGCATGTCAGTCCTCTCTCTCCCCTCATTCCCTGTCACTCTGCACTGCCCGAGCTAATAAAGGCACAAATGCCCCAAAAAATAACTTGGTAAAAAAAAAAAAAAAAAAAGAAAAAGCTGCTCAGAGAAAATCACATTTAACAAACAGGTTTTTATTGAAAACTGTTTCTGTCTAACCTGGTTTGTTCTCCTGATGTAATCAGATTACTCTGTCCTCTCAGTGGTCAGGGCTCCCTGCTCCATCCCCTGGAAATCGTCTATCTGCTCGGCCTGGTTGTCGTAGCGATCGCCTGCGAGGTCGTCTTCCCTCTGTCATCGTGGCAACAGAAGTTGCCTTTCCTCCCCCTGCTGGCGACCTCGGTGTACTGCTCGGTGGGCGTCTGTTACTCCTTCCTGCGTCTGTACGTCAGTCTGCTGAGGCGGGAGGAGAAGCCTAAGCAGCTGTGAGACGTCGTCCTGTACCTGAGAGGTCACAGGTTAGATCCCCACACACCTACATCCGTGCTGCACACTGAGCAACATGCTCAGACGCTAACTGCTCACTGTGCGGATCAGTCAGGGGGGACCTTTCCAAAAATACTAACTCTGGCTTTTTGCATATTTTTCTTCTTCTGGAATATTGACCAAACACAGACCATGTAAGTTCACATCCAGATGTTTCCAGAAGCTGTAACAATCTTTGGGATCAGCTAGTTAGTGGACTGATCAGTGAGAGTACCTGACCTGCTGTGTGTTGGACTGAAATATGATCAATACAAGATACATCGACATCCACCTACAGGTAGTTAAAGTTTACTCCAGTTCCAACACTTTCCAAACCAGTTTCACTTCACTTCTTCACACAAGCTGCTGCTGCTGATGTCTCGATGATCTGACCTCGGATTTACAGATTTACAGAATTAAATCTGTAACACAAACACAAAGAGGAGGTCTGGAGTTGATGGAGGTGCAGCCTCAGTCAGTAAATTAAGGGTTAAATTTAAACTGCAGGGGCCCTTCTTGGATTGTATTAATGTTGAATCCACCAATAGTTAAAACTGAGTCTGAAGACGTTCAGTTGTGTTTTATGATGTGTAGGTGGATAAATAATTGAAGTTTTCTGAAGATGACAGATTTTTCTGAGAAGTTTGGTTTGGCTGCAGATGTAACATTACACTGTGTTATAGGTGTTGGGGAAATTACATGTTTAGACTCTGTCAGTTAGACGGACAGAAATTTGCCTCCTGAGCCGAACTCTCGTGTGAATGTGGTTGTTTGTCTCTGTGTGTCAGCACCATTACCTGGTAATCAGGTAAACCTCACCTCTTACCGAGTGCATGCTGGGATAGACTCCAGCCATACAGATGCTGTATCACTGGATGGATGCAACTCAAAGGACATCAGCTGAAATATTTAATGTTTATTTTAAAATATTTGAACCTGAAACCAGGAGCCAGAGAACGAACCAGTGTTCACACCTCTCACATCTCAGGTCGGTGACACCTCGTCTCTCAGTCCACCTGAGAGAAAATACAATCTTATACCAGATCAATAAAAAAGAGTCCAACACAGGTGACATCAGCTACAGGAGGTGTGGCTTGTGAACCGGTCAAACTGTCTGTGTGGGTGGATTTAACTGAGCAGTGAAGGACTTCATGACTTTAAATTAAAGACCATGTGGACCAAAGCAGAACTGAGAGACGTGATGATGATGATGATGATGATGATTGTTTTTCTATATTTTCAAATAAAAAGAAAACTGAAGTTGTCACATTTGTGTATGTCATGATGTTTATTGAAACAGACTAAAAACCCTTAAACCTTCCTTAAATCTCCACAAACTGGATTCAATGATCCAATAAAAATACAACAGATTTCAGGTAAACACTCAGAGAAACCAAATCCTGCGAGGTTGGATGGTGGGTCCAGGTGGGCGGGGCCTGGGGTGTGGCTGAGAGCAGTGACTGCTTTTTTATGACATCACAAAGTTCCAGAAGTCCTGACGGCTGGTTTTAAGGCTCAGTTTCTGAATACAGGCTGTGTGCATTTCTCTGTGGACTGAGGCTTTGACACTTTCACAGTATTAATATAGAACCTAGACCTGCTTTATGATCAAAACAGACTAAGTCAGAACCTAGTCCTGAAATCCTAATTTTATAGGCGCGACTTGACAACTGACAAAGTCACCAAACACATAGATTAAAGACAAAGACTGAGCTGTGATTTCAGCTCTATTTACTTATAAAATGGTCACTCAGAGAGACAGTTAGGAGTTAAGTTTTTTATGCCTATATTACAGTCAGAGTGAGAGAGAGATGGGGAAATTGGAGAGAGAGAGAGAGAGTGACCCACAGCAAAGAGCCACAGGTTTGATTCAAATCCGAACTGCGGCAAAGACTAAGTGCGAAAGACAAGCTTCACCAGATAAGCTACCAGGATGCACTGTCAGAGACAGGATGTCTTTCTCAATATGTCTCTCATACAGAACACAGCCTCTGTCTCCGATCAGCAATAGTTTAGTCTTTATTTACTTCCAACTCCAGAACGTATTAGGGTTAGGGTTAGAGGCAGGTCTTTATGTCTGACTCCTCTGTTTGATGTGTAGAATTGGTCATAGTGTGAAGTTAGTATGAAGCCTTGTTACCAATGACTTCTCTCTCTCTCCTGCTGTCTCTGCTCGGTGTGTCTTATGTTTAGTTGTTCCTCTGCCTCCTTTAATAACAATGATAGATGTAATAAAAGTAGTTTATTTGCCATAATGGTGGTGAGGCTCAGTGTATTGAAGCTCTGCTCCACTTCCCTGCAAATCTAGGAAACCAGAGCGGCTCAGTAGACTGCCTGTAACAAAAGGTGTAGCCCCCGGTCAGCACCCATACACAGTCCAGACATGGATGAGGGTTAGATCCAGTCTGTTTGAAAAAAAGTCTCTAAAATCTAGAGACAATGCGCTGAGTTAGTAACATTACAGACTGTAAATCCCTAATAGAACCTGTTTGCACCAGAAACTCCGACTCAGTGACTCGGCACTCGGCTGACTGCTGGTGGAAATATAGTCAGTCAGTCAGTCAGTCAGTCACATGCCTACCTACCTTCCAGGTTACAGGGCTGGCCCCGATTGTGGCCCAGCTGAAATACACATGGACGTCTCACTTTGTACTAAATGAACCTTTAGATTTCCTTCAGTACCACAGTGATCCAGTGACAGTTGTCTGTACATCATGATAAACCTCAGACAGGAGCTGATTCAGCTTCTGTCCTCTTGTCAGTTCCTAACAGGCCTGTATGTGTTATCAAGTTCAAACTTCCTCCTGAATTATTTTTACATAAATGTCAAGTTTAACTCTGACAGGATTAAACTCACTGGTCTGAGCAGGGGTTTGTTTGGTTTTGTTAATGTCTCAATAAAAGACACAGGTTGTTTAAAAACTTTATTGATAAGGCAACACAAAACATGATTGGTTTGAATGGACTTAGTTTTTTACAGGACACATTTTCACTGTAAAAATCTCTATTGCACAAGAAAAACTGTCAGTGTTGATTCTAACCTGCAGATCAGATCTACTGACTATCAGCAGCTTTAAGGACAACATGGCCTCTTCTCTTTTCCTCGACCCTAACCATCAAGTGTGAGTTCATGATCAGTTTTTACTCTACAGACATGTTCAAACATCCCCCTCCATCATCCTGGTTTCTTCTCACTCATCATTGTATAAAAGTAAAAAGGTTTAAAACACTCAAATCATCCAGAAGATTCCTTCAACTTCAAAATGAGAGACCAGTCACACAAACTAACAACAAAATAAAATGACAATATTGACATATTGCTACACATCCAAATATTTCTGTTTGTAGAGTTTTAAACGTCTACAAAGGTGTGACTGAGAAAAAAAACTAAAATGACGATTTGATTCTCTATACAATAATCAATCAAATCTCTCTCAGTGTGATCTGATCCAGAGTCTGTACAGAAGATGAGTCCACGAAAGCTTGAATTGTTAAAAGTCAGAACAGACGATGCAGTGGGAAGACTCAGGGGCTGGTTGCACAGAACATCTTAAGTTTTCTACTTAAGTATGACACTAAAGGTTTAATTTCTCCTTAGCTGATGGAGTTACTTAAGAGTGTTGCACAGAATCTCTTAAAGGTTTCCTTAGTTATGGAAAAAAGTGAAGTAATTTAAAGCAGTAATAGAGATTTTGACATCTGTGATGTAGAATCAGTTCAGGGTCCATTAGGTTCTCTGCTCTTCTTGGGATGTGTTCATTTTCTACATTCATCACCATAAACTCAGTTAAGACAGAGTCAGAGGTACCTTTAGTTTTTTTCCTCAGTTTGGTCACTAAGTTTTTTTGTGCAATGGATTAACTGACTTTAAGTGATTCTTTAAGTATAAGACTAAGATAAGGAGAAAACCATAAATACTTAGCTGAACATTTCAGGGAAACTTTAAGGAGAAGACTTAAGGGTGTTTTCTGTAACCAGTTTTATTTTAGGGAAACATTAACTCAGACTTAAAGGACAATCTTAAGGTGTTTTGTGCAACTGGCCCCAGGTTTTAATTAGGTCTGGACTCATTTGATGTCGAACAGGTTGTTATTTTCAGATGATGTAATCAGATACTTAAATCTTATCTTTAGCAAGATAGATGTCTCCTGGGCCACCCCGGGGGGTGACTCTCTGGACAGGCCTGGTGCCAGAGGAGCTGATGGAGCAGGGCGTTGAGGATTAATGTGTCCATGAATACACTGCTGTGGAAGCCAGAAATAGAACATGAATTGAGTGATTCTCTGAATGTTTTTTAAACGTTCTTCTACTCTTTGAATCTGTTTCTGTTTTGAAGTCGTCATTTTGCAAGCCTTCACTTCCTGTTTCCCTCCTCCAGCCTGCGGGCGGCCGCTGGGTCTGTCCTTCAGTTATAAACCTCAGTGGTGGTGGAACTAATCTGCTCCATTACGGCTCAGATCCCTGAACCTTTTACAGCATTAAGAGGATCAGCAGCTTCAGAGCAAACACCAGGACATACTCCCAGCATGCTCTGCTCAGTACCTGACTTCAAGAGGTTTTATTCATCGGACGTCTAGATCTTAGGTTATCAGAGAAACAAGCTGAGTAAATGTTAGACAGCTCAGCGCCCACTGAAGAGCGTCCATGAATCACTGACTTTAAATGCGAAACTGTTTGATTCAGGAGACCTCTGTGGATTATTCAGCTCCAGGTAAAATCCTCCTGAACCACTGACACTGAAGGAAACCAAACCCGGAGAAGCTGATGACAACAACTCCCATGATCCCACGCTACTTCATGATGTCACCCAACGCCGTCTATTGTTTTTGTTTTGATTGAGAACCGTAGCGAGAGAAGTTACAGACTGTGCGTTTACCAAAATTTCTCAAATGTTAAAAGTCTAAACAAGCAGTCATACAGAAACTGTCTAAAACTGGCAAAATTCTGAATGAAGTCTGGTGCCATCAGATCAGAGAATAAGCAAACAACATTCTCAGTATTTGATCTCAATTCTTGTAATTTGGACGATTTTTGTTAATTGATGTTGAGTTGGTACCAAAACAGTTCTGAATTTTTCAGATCCAGCCCTAGATGTATTTGGAACCTTCAAAAACTGGGATCTCCACTAGATTTCAAAATAAAGTTCTTTGGTTTGACCATTTTAGAACAAACTGATCTGTGAGGTGAAGGACGGATTACTGACGGTGGGTTTTGTTGGAACCCACAAAGATCATCAAAGTCTTCAGATGTCTCTGTCAAACATCAGTTCCTTCTTCAACCTGATACCTGGATACGAGGAGGGGAGGGGCAGAGGCTGAACAGCCAATCACAGTCCATCTGGAAGTTGACCATTTTCAGCACCTGTTGTTTCCCGCTGCCCCGCTCTGACCAGAGAACAGCAGAAGACTTTAGGGGGGTGGATCAAGTCTTTTCTCTTTTTTGAAGAGGGGTGAGGGTTGATTCCTTTTTTCTTGATGGGGGTGGGGGAAGATTTCTGCTTCAGTCAGTCTTTCTGGTCCTGGTGTGGCTCCGGCCGGCTCTGTGATCTCATCCCACCCGACCCTCCACGATGATGACTAACACTGGCGTCAGGTCCATCAGGGTCTTCAGCATTTCCATGATGTCGTCATGGTCTTTGGCTCCTTCGATGAACTCCTCAAGGGTCAGCTCACCTGAGGGGTCAAAGGTCAAAGGACAGTTGAGGAGTTATAAGGGAGGTTGTATTTTTATGCTTCATGTTATTTCACCATGATGATCCAAACCACTACAGCTGACTAACAAAGTTTCTTGTCAGTTAGATTGTACAGTATGTAGCTTGTTAGCTACTTAGCATGCTAAGAAACTCAGCTGTTCAGTCAGAAACCAGTGTCTGTATTTCTTTACCTTCTCCTTTCACATCGATCCTCTCAAATATGAGCGAGACGATCTCTTCGGGGTCGATGTCTCGGTTTCGTGTGATGTCCTGGATGGCCTGCAGGGGGAGACACGCAGCGTTTCAGACGTTTCATCAGTATCTGAACCAACATTTAAAAACTCTGAATCTCCCTTTTAGTTCAGATTAATCAGATGAGTCAAAGACGGGACGTCAGGTACAGAGGATCATTTTACCCAGAGTTTTAATTTTAAAATGGAGAGAAGTTTTCCACTTTAGGATTTTCAATTTCAATTTTCAAATTTCAGTAATATCCATTGTCCTTTTTCGGTTTCCTTTTTAACATTTAATTATGTCCCAGTTATTCTGAGTATTAAAATACAACAGGACTTTGTTTGACATTTTCCCTGTTTAATGTTGTTAAACGCACCACAACAGACTGGACTCTGGTGTTCCTCAGACTGGTTTGATGTCCTGTCTCACTGGGTTGGTGTCGTTCGTCCCAGTTCAGCAGCTTCCTGCCGGCTCATAGACTGAGCTCATTCAGCAGATTAACAAGCGTCTAATTTCAGAGCTAATCCAGATCCAGCTCTGCTGACTCAGAGTCAGTTCACTGAGAGGACCAGTTTCTGGATTAATCTGTAGGTCAGGTTCAGGGTGGTACATGACCCACATACATACACACTGCTGCTGCGTCTCAGATCATCTACTTCCACACTCACACTCGCTGTTTTGAGTGTGTTCACATTGACAAGTACGACAACATGCAGTGAGCTGCAGGTACCCGGATGGTTCACTCAGAAAGTGTGAAACGATGGACACTTTAAAGAGGAGGAAGGAGGAGACATCTAAGGCCCTGATGGCGCCCTAATCTCATGACACATGACACAGGAAAGTAAAATATTCATCGAAGAGTCAAGTGAACAAACCAGATGAGGATCGTGGTCACATGATGTGATCGATGTTCTATATGCACAGTGTGCAAATCAATAACATTAGAGAAGCTCAGTCCATTTACTATAATGTAATAGTTTTACATTAAAGGTGTGATCTGAACAGATGCTGTGCAGGACTTGTTGTTGTCTGAGTCCTGATGTGAACAGAAGTCAGTTCTTCACTGAACAGGAAGTAGAGATGAATCATTATTAAAAGTTGAAGACTTTGTAAACTTGAACCCCTGACGACGCAGAGGTTCATTGAAATGTTTGCTGTGTTGTTGTTGTTGTCAGTGTTTGTGAGTTGTGTGTTCATTACTGAGAAGATGGTCTCCAGTTCCTCTTTGTCGATCTTTCCGTTGCCGTCCTGGTCGAACAGTTTGAAGTACCACTTCAGCTTCTGGTTGATCTCTCCCTTCAGCAGCAGACTGATGGCAGCGATGTACTCCACAAAGTCGATGTAACCGTCCTGCAGACAGAAAAGAGACGAGATGAAACCAGGCTGAGGCTGATTTCTGTAAAGGTCAGGCCTTGTTTTTGATCAGGAGGAATCATCTGCTTTGTGGAATTAAATCTAGAATAAACCTGTAGAGAGAAACTCTCACATCTGGAAAGTTGGCATCAGATGTTTGGTCAGATTCATTCTCTTTTTTTTAACTCAGGAAATAAAGTTTATTCTGCCTGTCGATCTGTATTTTATCAATTAAAAAAAAAAAAGATCAGTCACAAACCAGCTCTGATGTAAACAAACCTCTTATCAAACCCTTCACTCATCAGCTGAAAACAGGTCGGTGTGTGAAACATCTGGATCAGGAGCTCCAGATGTTTCACACACTTTCACGTCTCATGTCGCAGTGTTTTCAGCCTTTAGTTGGTCAGAGTTGAACCTGATGAGATGCTTCACACTGGGCTGAACTCTACAGTGTTAATGTTTGAGGACTCACCTCAGCCTCCAGATGACTGTAGCTAAACTTCCTGTGACTTTTTTAAAAATGATTCAACTTATTTTTCAGTCACTAAGTTAAAAAACTGATTTGATAAAACAAAAACAAGACTTTTATTGTGAAAAAAACCCAAAACCTAAATAATATATAAAACGTAAAAATGCAAACGTGAAAGAGTCGGTAAGTTTGTTTTTATGACCTGTCTGATATTTTCTGCCTCTGATGATCACAGCCTGCAGCACGTTACCATGACGACAAACCTGAACCTCCTGATAGAAAACCAATATCTGAACTCCTGTGATTGCCCCCACCCTCAAACCGGTAAAGTCCAGTCCCTGAGCTCTCAGGTCGCCCTCCCTGATCTTCACTGCCACACACTCTGAATCCACTTAGCTCACCACAGACTCACACATCAGGGATAATAGCTCTGCATGCTAACGCTGGAAACCAATTACTTAGAGAGCCAATGAAAGTCTGTCCTGCTCCTCTGAGCAGTGTTTAAAGGTCCCACACTGTATAAAGGCAGATGTCTTTTTGATTATAAAGCAGGTCTATTGTCTATATTAATGCTGTGAAAGCATCAGCTGCTCAGATCCTCTCTTCTGATTGGCTGACTGACCTGTTGTTACTAGAGCTCCAGGGAGAAGCCTGAGAGAGGAGATGTAAAACTACACTGAGATGGTTTTTGGTTCTTAAAACCACAGATATATCTTCTGATGGTCCCATATTTTACTTTTTTCTGGTGTTTTATTTGAAGTGTTTATAGAAGGGCTGTCAAATGATTAATTTTTTTCTTAATCATGATTGATGTATGTTTTATCACATGATTAAAATTCTATTATTTTGCATTTTAGAACTGTTTCAGTTCAGGTGTTGGATTTAAACCCTTCAGGTCTCCAGACACGCCCCTTTATGCAGACTGGAACTGCCCCCTTTTGCCCCCATAGACATGACTTGTCATGAAATATCTTGCTCCGCCATGTAAAATCTTTGTAGGAAGTGTCTGTAGCAGCTTGACAACAAGTAAGGGTGCCTCAAAGGGTCAAAATAGTAGCAGCCAAGGAAGAAGAAGGTAGTGCTGTAGAATCTTTGGTAACAGCGATTAATACGAGTAAAAAAAATAATACGTTACGCTCGGTCCTTAATCTCATTGCAATTAGTGTGTCAAAGCTGACAGCCCTAGTTTATATCCATAAGAAGATGTGTTTTTATAGTTTGTTGTAAACCTGTTTTTAAATGTTTGTGTCCTGGTTATTAATGCTAAAGTGTTGGCAGAAATATGCTGCAATAGCAAACCTTGAAAATTCTTGTGTACTTGTACTTATAATGGAGCATTTTTACTTTGTTGTATTGGTACTTTTAAAAGAAATTAGGTCTTTGGGTAAATTAAAATATTCTCCCTCTGAAATATACAAGAAGTATAAAGTAACATCACATGTGAAGTACAAGTACTTCAAATGGTACCTTCATGCAGTACTTGTGCTTTAAGTTCATGGTGTTGATAAAACCTTAGGAGAAATAAATAAATAAATAAATGTATTTATTAATCAATAAAACAAGCACAGGACTTTAGTTTGCTGTAAACCTTGTATCTCCAGTTTGGGGAGTTAAATATCTGAAGTGAGGGATGATGTGCTCCCTCATGGTTTAACCAAAACCTTTGCACCATATCACTAAAATACGCACAACAAAAATAAAGTTGTTTTTTTAAGCCCTGGACCTGGACCTGGACCCTGAATCAGACTGTGGTGCAGTGTGGAGCTGCAGACACAATCAGTGTTGGGCAGTGACACTGTTCAACATTTACACTGAGTCTAATACACTCAGGGCTCCATTTATGTTTCATGTCCCAAATGTTGAACAGGTCTGGGATCTGCTGACATCATCATCATCATCATCTTCCTCCAGCTCCTCCCTGAAGCTCGAGTGTGTCTAGACGCATGTACATGTCTCCTGTCTGTGACGTCTCAGAAATACAGGTCTGTGGTCTGGACAGTTTGGACAGACAGCAGGACTGAATAAATAAACATCAGTCCTCGGTCATCAGCAGCGTCACCATCTGAGCTGTGACTTCTCCAGAAACACAGAAGAAGAATAAGATGTATTCTGTATATTCATGTCTTTGACCTGCTCTCGGCCGACCTCCAGTCACACTGCAGACTCCTGTCAGTCACAGAGACGTCCAGGGCTGTATACAGACCCCAGGGGCCACGAGGGGCCCCCACCCCCACTAAAACAATTCAGACAGACAACTTTACTGTGTCGGTGTATTTTGGTTATATAATCAAAGGTTTTGGTTAAACCCTGAAGGAGTTCATCATCCTTCTCTTCAAACATTAAAGTCCCCAAAGCAGGAGATACGAGGTTTACACGTGACAGGGACCAAACTCAAGTCCGGTGTTTGTTTTATTGATTTCTTTTATAAATTGAATATAAATTTGTTTTACACTCGTGGATTAAATATAAATAACAAAGCAGCAAAAGCTCATCATCAGCACATGACAGCGTCTGACTCGTCATCAGTAACCGAGTACTTTTACTCAAATACTGCACAGAAGTACAGTTTGAAGGTACTTGCACTTTACTTGAGTATTTGTGTTTACTGCAGCTTCATACTTCTGCTCCACAGTTGAGAGAATATTGTTCTTTTTTTTATTGCTATATTTATTTTTGCTGCTAACTTCTAACTTCTTCCACTTGTGATAATTAAATATCCAGTCACATATGTTTAATTCCTGCTATGAGAAATGACCAGGTTAATTTTTGGTGGTTTTTGACCGGGGGGGGGTCAGTCTAACTCTGGTCCAGTGAAACCAATTCACAAACCAGAGTCAAAGAGTCCAAAAACTAGAGTTAGACATAAAACACAATATCCTGCTCTCTCTTTAATACACAGCCTTTATTTTGAAAACCCTGTGTCTGTGTGTCAGTGTGAAACGCACCCCGTCCATGTCGAAGGTGAAGAAGACCTGGTCCACGTAGCTGTTGGCGTTCTCGTTCATGCCCTTCAGGCCCAGGATGGCCTTCAGCTCGAACAGCGTGATGAGGCCTGACGGAGACTCCTTCATGAACTTGTTGTACCAGTGGTGCATGTCCTCGGCCAGGATGTCGTCCAGGTTCGAGCCGTGATTCCCCATGGCAACGGGTGCACCGAGATGAAGATGGAAAAAACCTCAAGAAGAAGAAGAGTTTCCTGTCACAGAGGATAAGAACTGGAGCCGAGGGTTTTAAAGAAGGACACCAGACCAGAGCTGCAGCCCTCCTCTGATCCTCGGTGGACGGATGTTGAAGACAACAAGAGGAGCTTGTTTAAGGGGTCTACAGTCCTCGTCTTGGACCCTCAGAAAGGTCAAATATCCGTGGCGTCGGCGGCGAGGCCAACAGGCTTCAGCTGCAGGAGGCTGGTACCGGCCGACATCCAGGCTGCAGTGACTCTGCAGGCAGAGAGCAAACCTCAGGACTCTCTAACCCTCTTAGGTCCTGGAGCAAGAATCAAGAACGCACTGAAAATAACTTCTTAATGAGATCAGGCCGCCCTGCTGGAGGCTGAAGCCTGCCAGAGGCCGGGCCAAGAGGCTTTACCTGCCGAGTTCAGCTGATGGAGCCTGGCCTGGAAGCAGGATGGTTATATAACAGACTCACCTGGGTGTCCTGGGACGAGTGGAGCCGTCCTCTATGTGACGCCCACACAGGACATTTCCACTGGAGGAGGAACCCGGTGGTCTGGGAGGACCTTTACAGGCGGGATGTAGGTTTCAGCTCAGTTTGTACACATGACCTAAAATAAGGGAGTGCAGATTTAAATTAAGAGGAAAACCTTCAACCAAACTCTACAGGAGCTACAGGAAGTTTAATTGATATTAACTTAATGTTCTTCTAATGAGCTGAAATAAATTCTGCCGTCAGGCAAATGATCATTTATTGATGAGTTGGAGTTGACTCAGTGTTTAGGCCAAAACTAAAATTGTTGAACAGTGTATTTTCATTGGCTGAGAGCTTCCATGTCTCTTTGCTGACATTGAAACATTTCATCTCAGTTTCTGTGACCTTTGACCTTGTCAAGTGCACTGCAGTCAGTAACAATCTCTAATAGGCTCAAAGCTGCTGGTCGTGATCCAGTTAAACCATGAATGACAACTTCAAAGGATTCTGGGAACCTGAGTCTGATCTTTCTCTAATTTCAGATCAACTGAAATGACAACAAACAGGAGATCAGTACGTGGATTATTAGTATCATGGAGACTAATAGGTACACAAAAAGCTACAGACACACAAAACAACCACAGAGACACAAAACAACCACAGAGACACAAAACAACCACAAAGAGACAAAACAACCACAAAGAGACAAAACAACCACAGAGACACAAAACAGCAGAGGGTTAATCAGATTTCAGTTTAACGAAGCTGTTTTTCTAGTTTCGGTGTCGTGTGTTCATCTGAAGACACATTTGACTGTTTGAACGTTCAACAAAGTTCAGATCAAATTTCTAAGATTGAGGCTGAACCACAGTTTTATTTATAGAGTCAAATCAGACCAGAGGTTATCTCAGGTCACTGTTCACCCACAGCGGGTCCAGACAAAAAAACCCTCCTTTCATCAGGTAAAAACCTTTAACAGAACCTGGCCGGCAGTTTTGAGTTTCCATAGTGACGACGTTGTGCTGCTGATCTGTTTTATTTGTAGCAGTGAGGCTGGATGAGAGTTTATCAGAGGATCACACAGATTATCCAGACTTAGATCTGAAGCAGCAGCAGCAGCCAGGTTTCCTCCTCTCACTGTTTCCTGGTACCAGGCCTCAGTGGATTAAGACTGAAGGAGTCCTGTGGAGACCTGCCAGCTGTGAACAGTCCTCATGTCTCTGAGGCTCATTCACTGGACTACCTGGGGACCACAGGCTGGGGGGGTCTCTCTTGGGGGGGCAGTTTAAGGAATCTGGTGTCAGGTGGTAAAGCAGAGAGTTTATGTTGACTCAGTTAAACGTGCAATAAAAAGTTCAGTCCTCTGTTGATGAAGCTTTATGAAACGAATGAAACTGTCTTTAACTGACTTTAACGTAAAATTAAAAATATAGGACATGAAATTGTCTCTTTAGAGGATTTAAACCTAGAAACACCTGATGAATTAACCTTGTTAGTGTGTTTGGTAAAAACAGTCTCCACACTGTGTTGCTGTACTGTCAAATGCTGAAAATAAAACAAAGCAGGACATTAAAGAGCTGACAAATAGTGATTTAGCAAAAATATGGATTTTAATTTCAGTTTCAGACTTTAAGGCACAAAGAGAATTTCCAGGTTCTTCACCTGCTGAGCCGTGGTGCAGTTTTAAACAGTTAAAGCCTCCATGGATGGTTTTTAAAAATAAACGTGGGAATAAGGCTCCAGGTTTTCACCTGTGACCAGGTGATCTTGTGGTTACAGTTAAACACAGGTACAGGGGAGGGACCTTTCCTCTAAACTGTCCAGTTGTTTCTTCTGTACCTACATCTCCCGGGTCAGAGCTACATCAGGACCTGACCCAAACAACAGGACTGTGTCCGTCACAGGCTGCGCCACAGTGTTAACGATGTAGATTCTTTACTCCTTCTTTTTAAAAAAAGCGTCAGTGCTTTAAATAAACATACAGACACCAAATCACACACCCCATCATCATCATCATCATCATCAGTCACAGCTGTGAAGGCACTGAACATCAAGACAACATAATAAAGAAAACGTCACATTATATTCTTACAAAAGTCCAGCGTCGCAGTGAAAAAAAGGCTTTGTTCAGTAAAACAAGTCGTTTTCTTTCCAAGCTCATTCATACATCATTTCATTATTGATTATTTACATGACTGAACTCCTGAGAACAAAGTTCCCTTCCTCTGTCTTCACCACCTCAGATGACAGGAGCTCAGTGTTCAGTCTCACACCGGCCTTTTCCCTCAGGCCTCGCTGCCGCAGGGTCTCCCACCCCGCCGCCGCAGGGGCTCACCATGGCTGCACTGCGCACCGACTCGTCTGAATCCTCACCGGGCTGAATTCTGACTCGTCTCCTGTGGAAGAAAGAAAAGGAAGGAAGATGTTGGTCCTCACAGCTCCTGAGGAAACTATCTGTACGATGCGTTCAGGAGCTGCTCTCTGACTGAGTCGTCAGCTGTTTGCTGCTGAGCAGGTTCAGGACAGAGGCTGTTTACAGCTGTTCTGAACCGGAGCAGTGAACAGCTGAGAGTCACTGTAAACCTCAGTAAAGATGAAGGTTCTCTGTAGGTTCAGCACTACCGCAGATTCCTGAACATTTTAACTGTTGATGTAAAAATATCCATTAAAGCTGCTTTAAAAGTCCCACAATGTATTAAGTGATCTTCTCTTCAGATTGGCTGACTGTTTTCTGAGTGATCCAATAAAAATACAGCAGATTTCAGGTAAACACTCAGAGAAACCAAATCCTACAAGGTTGGATGGTGGGTCCAGGTGGGCGGGGCTTGGGGCATGGCTGAGCACGGCTTTGTTGTGACATCACAAAGTTCCAGAAGTCCTGACGGCTGGTTTTAAGGCTCAGTATCTGAATACAGGCTGTGTGCATTTCTCTGTGGACTGAGGCTTTGATACTTTCACAGTATTAATATAGAACCTAGACCTACTTTATAATCACAAACACATGGACATCTACCTTTGTACAATATGGGACCTTTAACATACTTTTAATTTTCAATTTAAAATGATTACACCTCTAATTTTTTTCTTGTTGGTTCATTGAATCTATAAAAAAAGCTTCATATTTAAAAGCTCCTCATATGATTTGTTTTGAAAGTAACTAATAACTGCAGCTGTCAGATAAAGATAAATAAAGCCCGATATTTCCTCTGAGTTCTGGTGTAGCAGTATAAAGTACCTGAAGTCTGTATTTAAGTAAACTTGTGTCTGTGTTGTTTCAGCATCATTTGATCTGAATTCTTCCTGATAGTGTTTGGATACATTAAGGTACCATGTGAGGTGAGAGGAACACCTGCATGCAGCTGCTGATGTTTCAAATTAAAAGCCAACAGAAATAGGAGTATGACTTGAAGGCTTTTAATGTGAAACGTGTTGAGTTTCATCGAGGGTTATAACACTGACAGTAACATCACAGCAGCAGAGACTGGAGGTAAAGACAGTGAGACCAGAGCTCAGGACAGGTGAGTGCTGTGACATGTTCAGGAGCAGGTGAGAAAACAGGAGCAGGTTTCTTAAAGGTGTGGAGTTCATGTGGGAATCACCGTGCTCTTTTCTTCTTCTTTGGTGTCTGTGTTTGTCGCTCCTTCAGTCACATCTTCTGCCTGGTTTCCAGATTGTTTGTCCTGAGCTTCCTCCTCCTCCTTTCCTCCTGATGAAGATCTGTCTCCCTCCTCTCCTCCCATGGATCCCTTCTCTCCCTCCTCCTTCCTCTTGTCTTCTTCTCTGGACTTGGGCAGATCTTCTCCAGGACATGTTGAAGCATCTGTTTTGTCCTCCGTCACTTCGTCTGTTTTATCTTCCTTCTTGCAAACCTCTCCTCCTGCCTCCTCCTTCTCGCCTCCTCCTCCTCCTCCAGCTGTTGTTTTGTCTGCTACGTCATCAGTGACGCCGACATCGTCTCCGCTGCTGGACTTCCTGTGGCGGCGGGAAGGAGGGCGTCGCCGGATGGAGTGACGGGCTCGGCCCTGGAGGAGGACCAATCAGGGCAGAGACAGAAAGGTGAGGTCAATGATTATTAGTATTGGCAGATGCTACAATTTACAGATGTCCCCTTAATGCCTCACATGCAGGAAATGGTTAAACATTTAATACAGCAGACATCGTCGGGGGCCCCACGGGTCTTCATGAGAGGTTTAAGGGGGTTTTAGCTGTCATTGCAAAGTGTGTCAATATGAGGGGCCATCGGGGGCCCCTTTTTCCCTTGGGGACCCCAAGCATTTGCCTGGTTTGCTTCTCCTGAAGGTGCACCTCCAGTCCCAACACAGCAGAAGTAAGTTTTCCTCACAGAGACTTTCAACACACCAGCCCAGGTATTTACAGACAGATGGTCATGGGTCACTGAACGCATCACATGAAATAGACCAATGAAAACACTGGATTTGACCTGTGAACAGTGGAATAGGACTTTAAATCTCTGTCTGACCTTGTTCATGCTCAACAGGATGGACCCCTCCGCCACAGTGGGAGGGTCTTCAAAGGAGGCGGGGCCTTCTTCCTCAGTTACTGGAGAGGGGGTCACTGGGCTGGTGGGGGTCTCAGTGGATGAGGTGGTTACTGGGGCAGAGCCAGGGGATTGTGGGGGGAAGGCGGGAGGCAGCATCCTGAAGCCAGGGCTCTTTGGAGAGGGCAGCTGACCTGTGGGAGTGATAGCGAGCGAGGCCTACAGGGAGAGAGAGAGAGAGAGTGATGTCAGAGTGATGTCAGAGATATCAGGGTGATGTCAGGGTGATGTCAGTGATGTGAGTGATGTCAGTAATGTCAGAGTGATGTCAGTGATGTCAGAGTGTTGTCAAGGTGATGTCAGTGATGTAAGAGTGACATCACCCTGAGTGTTGTCAGGGTGATGTCAGTGATGTGTGATGTCAGTGATGTCAGAGTGATGTCAGTGATGTCAGAGTGTTGTCAAGGTGATGTCAGTGATGTCAGGGTGTTGTCAGGGTGATGTCAGTGATGTCAGAGTGTTGTCAGGGTGATGTCAGTGATGTGAGTGATGTCAGAGTGATGTGAGTGATGTCAGACTGTTGTCAGAGTGATGTCAGTGATATGAGTGATGTCTAGTGCAGCTCTCTGTATACACCAGCAGAGGGCAGCAGAAACCACCTGGACTCACCTGAAGCTTCTCAATCAGAGCAGAGTTCCTCTTGGTTTTGGGGGGAAGAGGTGAGGTGACACCTGGAGGCTGCTGACACACACACACACACATACACACACACACACACACATTAAATAATGATTACTGATTATCAGGTTGTATAGATTAACTGTGTTGTTTATATAAATTTTATTTAAAGTTTATTTATGTTTCTGTGGCTCGTTCTCTCTCTCTCTCTCTCTCTCTCTCTCTCTCTCTCTCACCTCCTGCTCGTCTCCTTGTTTGGGGAGCTGTAGGGAGCGAGGAGGTCGTCGTCTGACTGGTTTATCCTGGGGAAAAACATAAACACAGTTATGATATTAAAGCTTTCGCAGTGTAACAGCTTCAGTTATATTTATAGACTATACAGAATAATGTCAGCGAGCAGCAGTGAATATACATGTATATGTATATGTGCACATACATGTGTATATGGCTGATAGTCAGACACTGAACTCACTGTTTCATTCCCAGCAGCATCGTGTGGAGCAGCAGGGATCTTGAATCTTCCTGCAAGTTCAGCCACAGAGCGCCGGGATGGAGTCTCCTCCTGAGGAAGGAGGGAAGGAGGGAAGGAAGGAAGGAGGATACCAAGGTAAATACAACAACACTGGGCTTATTAATGAGTGTGATGGTGAGTGATCCATCAAACTGTTACTTGATGTCCCCGTGTTACCCCCCCACTGTCACTACTGCTGCAGCGCTGCACAAAGCTACCACAAAGAGATGTTGTTTACAATAAATAGAGCACAAAGGCGGGGGGGGGGGGGGGGGGGGGGTGTCTGTTATTAGCAGGGACAAATCTCCCATGATCTCATGGGGGGGAGGGGTACGAACTGCAGGACTACAGTTGGTACCACCCAGGTTACTTCCTGTCTGTGGCAGCGCTGTGACCATGTTAGGAAGGAAATGTGAGTGATGTCATCAGAGAGCGACATGCCTCACATGACTGTGACCTGTGTGACTCAGGAATCACGATTAGTTCTTTCTCTGGGAGGCTCAGGGTGTCTGCTGGTCCTGCTGGTTCTGCTGGTTCTGATGGTTCTACTGGTCCTGCTGGTTCTGAGTCTGAGAGTTCTCGATGTTAAACCATGTTCTCCTCTGAAGGTTTTAGAGGATACAGTGAAGTACTGCTACTACAGCTACAGGACCACTACTGCAATACTACCTCCACTACTGACACTCTTTTACTGCTACTACTACTACTACTACTAATGGTACTACTACTACAGCTATTACTACTACTTATGGTACTACTACTACAGCTACTACTACTAATGGTACTGCTAATATAGCCACTGCTACTACTTATGGTACTACTACTACAGTTACTGCTACTACTAATGGTACTACAACAGCTACTACTACTACTAATGGTACTACTGCTATAGCTACTACTACTACTAATGGTACTACTACTACAGCTACTGCTACTACTAATGGTACTACTACTACAGCTGCTACTACTAATGTTACTGCTAATACAGCCACTGCTACTACTTATGGTACTACAACTACAGTTACTGCTACTCCTAATGGTACTACTACAGCTACTATTACTACTGATGGTACGACTACTACAGCTAATGCTACTACTAATGGTACTACAACAGCTACTACTACTACTGATGGTACTACTACAACAGCTACTGCTACTACTAATGGTACTACTACTACTACTACTACTACTACTACTACTACTACTACTAATGGTACTACTACTGCTACTACTACTACTACAGAAGTACAACTACTACTGCAACTGCAACTATTAGTACTGCTGCTACTGTTGCTGTTGCTACCACAGCAGTACTACCACTACTACTACCACTACTACTACCACTACTACTACTGCTACTCACGCTTCAGCTGCTGCTGCAGTCTGGACATGATCCCTCACTGGCTTCCCAACAATGAAAACTGTGAGATGTAAACAGAAAATCCAGAACTGTGGTAGCGACCTTTAGGACATCAGTCCAAACACATGAGGCCAACACAAGTTTATTAAAGGTCCAGACAACTACACACACACACACACGCACGCACGCACGCACGCACGCACGCACGCACGCACACACACACACACACACACACACACACACACACACAGCTGTTGACGTGTGGTTGATCCATGTCCATTTCAGCTGAAGGTCTCACATTGCTGACATTCAACAGATAATGAAATCACACTGCCTGGAGGACACACACACACACACACACACACACACACACACACACACACACACATTCTTGTACTTCTATCTTTGTGAGGACACTTGTTGATATACTTCACTCTCTAGCATCTAATACTAAACCTGAACCCTTCAACCAGGTCTTTGGAAGCTGAAGTGTCCTCAGTCTGTAAGGTCTGTGACTCAAACTGGTCCTATAAAGGATATAAGTACACACACTCACTCACACTCACTCACACACACACACACACACACACACAGATAGATAGTCTTGTTTCCACAGTGTGTAGTCGACCTCTGAACTAAAGTCAGAAAGTGATGAAAAACACAACCGTTAGACCACTTCCTCTTTCTGAGTGTGTGTGTGTTCATACCTGTTGTTTTTCAAACTAAGAGGAGCTGCTCTTCACTCTGTTTAACACAAAACTGTAAAACTTTACAACATATTAAGGAGTTGTAGAATTTTTTCAGGTCAGTTTCTAGTTCTAAGATTTATTATTTTCAACAATGATTATCTAACTACAGCTCCCATGAGCCTTTGACACATCATTACATTGATGATGATGACCCCTGCTCTGCTGGATTTCATTATCTCATGGAGAGTAAACGAAGATGAAACTTGTGTAACTGTTTTCCAGACACATCTCATTGTCTTTATTCAGATAATGGAGCTGGCTCAGGTCACATGACCAAAACTTCCATTCAGGTGCTGACAGGTGGTTGTAGTAAATGAGTTTAGGTTATTTTGTTAATCATATTGTTCAGGGTTCATACATAATTTGTCAGGGTTGGGTTTTAGTGGAAAGTTCCTCCAGCGTTTGAGAAAAAAAGTGTTCGTATGTGATCTGAATGGTCACAGGAAGAAGCTGGCCATCTTAGAGACAGGGGAGAAGTGATAATGAAAATTTATATTTATATTTATATCAATAAATAGTTGTTTTTGTAACTCCACAAATCCGAGAGACAATGGGCTCCTGGACACAGAAATGTAAAAGTCCCCCACCCACCCACAGAGGACCAAATCCTCTGAACTGATCCAGTTTTGAGTCTCTTTGTGGTCGTTTCAAAAAGTTAAAGCTCCATCCAGTCTAAAGGCAGATGTCCATGTGTTTGTGATTATAAAGCAGGTCTAGGTTCTATATTAATACTGTGAAAGTATCAAAGCCTCAGTCCACAGAGAAATGCACACAGCCTGTATTCAGACACTGAGCCTTAAAACCAGCCGTCAGGACTTCTGGAACTTTGTGATGTCACAACCAAGCAGTCACCATTCTCAGCCACGCCCCAAGCCCCGCCCACAATCCAACCTTGCAGGATTTGGTTTCTCTGAGTGTTTACCTGAAATCTGCTCTATTTGTATTCAATCAAAGAAAACAGCCAATCAGAAGAGAGACTCAGAGCCTCTGTTTTTATAGATATCAACACTTCAAATGAAACACTGGAGAAGAGTAAAATATGGGACCTTTAACAGTCACTTCATTCATGGCCCCTGGGTCTGTACCTGTTCAGCCTGTTCAGTGAACTTATCACCTTGTTAGCTCTTCTCTGAGTGAGCCTCATGGGAGTTGTAGTTGTTGAATGTTGACAAAACAATTGGTCACCTACGTTCACAAATTTGGAAAGATTCAGAGACCAACATCCGTCAATCTGAAAATGTTTCAACCAAAGTGAAAAATTCTCTCGTGTCCTTTTGTGTTTGTCTCCATTAACCAACCAGTGCAACCAACCTAAACCAGTGGAACCAACCTAAACCAGTCCAACCAACCTGAACCAGTGGAACCAACCTAAACCAGTGCAACCAACCTGAACCAGTCTCCCACCAACTCATGGAATGGAAAACACCACATATTTTACAAAAAAGCCTTAAATGCATCTGTAATAATCACATTCGTCATTATAAAGTCATGTGGTTTTACACTGCCCCTCAGAGTTGAATGAATGTGACCTGTAGTAACCTCCCATCAGCGAACACACATGCATGCAGCACGTTACTCTGCAGATTATTGTACTTTAATAAAACTCCACCTAAACAACATTAGCTTCACACAACTAAAATATGTTTCACTGACAAGTTTGAATCTCTAAATGAGGAAACATGTTTTTATTCATCAGTCACAATGAGCTCACTGACACGTCTCTGCATCATGTTTCATGTTTGGGATCATATGCATTTTATCTGTGCATGTTTGAGATGTTCCCTGCAGTGGCAAACGTGGTGTGTTTAAGTGCTGTTGGAAAGCTCTGGCTTTTGATATGCACTCATATGAAATTCAAGAGGGAAACACGATATCATGATAAATCTGATTTCTCATTAGCACACTGAACCATGTGTGTGAGCTTCTGAGTGGGAAGAAAATACTTCTGAACCCGAAAATTTTCATATCTATAAAATAAATTATGAAATAAAATAAATCTGTACTGTCACACTGCAGAAAACACAAGTGCTGCAATTCGTTAAACTGCAAAACTCACACAATAAATGAAGAAACGCAACTGAAACAAAAGGAATGAATAACCTGACCACACTCGTGCTCCACACCTCCAACACCACGATGACCATGTTGATGAAATCTGGTCAAGTCAGTTTTATTTATACAGAATCACAACAGGAGCCCTTTTCACATAGAGCACCACATGAGAAGAGGCAGGAAAAACTTTAACTGGTAAAAACCTTAACGAGAACCAGACTCATGGTGGACGGACATCTGCCTCCAGAGAGACCTGTCTTCAACAGTATGACTCCATCTCTCACCACTCTGTTCCATCCAACCTGCAGCTTCATGGTCACTTCATCATATCTCAGTACAATAACCAGACATGTGTTTGGAAGCCAAATTAAAAGTCTGGTTGGAGTGATGAGCCGTCTACAGCTGCTTCATTAAAACGTTTACTCCTCTGTGTGTTTCCACCTTCAACCACATTAAACAGAAAACACACAGAAAGAAGACAACACACACACACACACACACACACACACACACACACATGCAAACTGTTCAGCAGCAGTACAGAAGAGTTTAGAAGAGTTTTACCTCCATCCTGCTCGTCGTCTCTCAGCGGCCTCGTTTATGTCGAGTATGTGTGAGAGAGAGAGAGAGAGAGAGCAGCCTGCAGGTTAAATATAGAATCAGAGTCACTACTGACACATAGTGACAGAGAGAGAGAGAGAGAGAGAGAGAGAGACAGAGAGATAGAGAGACGGGGGGCAGCTCATGTTCTGTCACATGCTGATCATTTCTCTGTTTGTTTCCTGCTCGTTCTGCAGGTTCATGTTGACGAATTAAAGCTGAGTTTAGTTTGATGATTATTCACACGGAGACAGAAAGGAAAGCCAGTGACAGGACGTCAGCAGCTGCCTCCACACCAGTGTAAAAATAAATTCAGACCAAATGTTCTTAATCCCAGTGGTTGATAAATGATCATATATGACCTCATCAGATCATTGATTAATGAGTTATCGATGCTTCAGCAGCATTTCACTGTTGCAGCTGCTCCAGGTGGAGCTGCCTTAACTACATCATATACACACAGATAGTTTAGTCCAGTGGTTCTCAGCCGGCTTCTCTGTGAGGGGCTTGTGTTGTATCTCAGAACCTCATCGCATGTTTTTAATTAATGTCCTGAGCCTCGTTTACAGTGGATCTCTGGGTTTTTTCTTTTGATGCTTCGTGAATTAAAGTGTTTCTGCTGATCTGATGAAACATGTAAACACCAACATATTAAACCATCAGCAGGGACGGAGCCTGTGAGACATCATCAGGTCTGATGTCGTGCAGCTACAGCTCACTCCCTCTAGGTCTTGGTTTTGGCTGCACCGGCCTCGGGCCAGCGTCACCTTCATGTCTGTGTGACTGACTGAGTGAATGAGTTTAGCTTAGCTAAAGAAACTTTAGCACTTGGCAATGACGTCTCTCGCCCTCCCTCTCTCCTGCTCTCTGCTCGCTGTGTTTTTTTGTTGTACTGGAGGCGAAGCTCAGTGAACTGCGTGAAGTGCGACTCTCCTGCTGGTTTTCCAGGCACATCCAACAGGTATGAGACCCCAGGATAGACCCAGAACCAGATGGAGAGTTTATATATCTCATCTGGCCTGGAAACACCCTGGGATACTCTAAGAGGAACTGGAAAATGTAGTTGGGGAGAGCGATGTCTGGACTACTTTGCTCAACCTGCTGCCACAGTGACCTGACTCCAGATAAGCCTCAGAGTTTGACCACAGACTTCAATCTCTGACTGATAGAAACTGTGTCTGATGCGCGCTCACCACATATCTCAGGCGCTGCTGTTATTTTGTCCACCTCCCATGTGTGTGTGTTTGCAGGACGTCTTATTCACCAGCAGTTTAATGTGTTTCTCAGATGTTTATATTGATAATGGAGGAAGAGGAACCTGCAGCCTGCTGCTGCTGTGCAGGATGTGTCCTGTGTGCTGAAGGGAAGTTGAGTCACACGAGCAGAGAAAATTTCTTCTTTCAATTCTCCTTTTGGGTTTCTTCACTTCTGCCTCTGAACTGAAGAGTTTTCACTGACTCCGTGCTGGTTGCATAAGGAGAGAATCTGAAACTAACATTTATGGAGAATTTCAGGGCTGGAGCACGGATGAAGACACTGCAACAAAATGACTGTTTTTTGAATGAGGTTTTGAGTGGAGAACTTTTGTCTCCTCTTGCAGGAAGCTTTCTGGGATCTGAAACATTTTTTAAAGATTCTTACAGACAAAGAAAAACGAGGCATAAAAGACAACATAAAAAATGATGAACTCCTCTTCTCCTCTCAGTAGTGTCTCAGATTATCTTCTGACCAATCAACAGTGGCAGTTTGTTTTCTGAGCAGAAATGCAGGACATGGTTAGAGGGGCGGAGTCAAGTAGACAGGAAAAAACGCTGCATTATGAAGGAGGAAACCTTATAAGGTGAAATTAATGTCACCGGAAATGTGACCAGAAAGACGTTACGCAACATCACAGCCTCTGTCATAACATGAAAAACACAAACCTGGGCCTTCTGCTTGGATGAGGAACAGTTGAACTGACGGCACAAACATTTCTGATATTTGAGAGACGTGGACTCACGGCAGACTCAGGTTATGAATCTGATGACTTTACATTTTAGCTGCCAAAGTTAAAGGCAAATTACAATCTGACTTTACCATCACTGATTCTCTAATGACTTGTTATCCTCCTCAGGCTCGAAGATTAAAAGTTGTGTTATAAAAAAACTGAATTACTGATTACTGTGGATGATCACATTCAGCTGTAAAGACGTTGTCAATGTAACAATCACAAAACAACAACACACCTGATTTGACTTGACGAAGGATTTATTGGTCTTGATCTGGAAATTGAGTTTGAACTTGTTGGACTTTTCTTTGGATTCATAGTCTTTACTTTAGACTTGACTTGGAACTTTCAGAGTTGACTTGGAACTGGACTCTTGACCTTCACTTAGCACTTGTTGGTCTTGATTTGAGACTTGACTAAGGTCTTATTGGGCTTGAGTAGGGACTTGAGTTAGGACTTGGTAGAACGAATTTGTGAGTTTATCTTGTGACGTGCAACAGTAAATCTTTGGATGACAAACACTTTAAAGGGTAAAGCAGCTGAATTTGACCCTTGACAAACCAAAATGCAGCTCTGACTGTTGCTTCTCCTCGGGCTGCTGTTCCCCAGCTGCTCTCTGCTGACACCTGGTGGTTCATGTCGAACATTTTGTGGCGGTGAATTGATCAAACTGAGCTGACAACTCCAAACCATCTTTCTTTAAGGTGGAGCTTTCTAAGACGCCTGTGATCGAGTGACTCACTGGTCAAGTTAGATCCTTCAAGAGTATGACGATAAATTTATTCAATCAAGTGTGAATTACATCATTCAGGAACATGTTTTAAATTCAGAGCTTGCTTTGTTAAACCAAGAGCATCATTTATCATCTGAGAGCAGAACTGCAGCTGTTCTCCGGTTTCTCTGTTTTCACTGAGCTGTTATGTCACATGAGGTTTAGATGTCTTCAGCAGCTGGACGACGGCGTCTGGCAGCAGAAACTGTTCCCTGCTTCAGATCCAAAATCCTAAATAAAATTATCTAAAATAAATCAGAGAGCTGCAGCTGCTTCACACAGATGTTATTTAAAAACTGAACGGCCGACAGATGTTCACACAGAGAAGAAGAAACAGAAAAGATTCACAGCAACAGTTTCCATCAGTGGTTTGTTTATTGCTGGTTTTACATTTATAAATAAAGACATGATGAATAAAGTTCTTTTCTGTCTGATGTGAGTGAACTCAGTTTAAGAAGACTGTGTTTAGTTTATTGGAACCATGTGACTGGATTTCTGGGTAGTGAAGTCCTCACACAGCAGCTCTCTCTGATACCTGATATAATAAACACACTGTGACAGTCGTCTTTGTTCAGAGTAAATAAAGTTAACTTGATTTAAACTTCACTTCCTGCCTCAGACACAACACACATCAGCTGATTATTACTGTGTTTGTTTCACACACGTTCCTGCTTTGACCTTTCTCTTTAAAAATCTTAGAGGTGAATGGTGAAGTTAAATGGAACAGGACGACCTCAGGCTCTGTTCTGATGATGGTGGGCGGAGCGGCGTCTTCACGCTGTGGAGGTGGAGCATCAACCTCTCCATCCTCACACTAATATAACACCTGACTGACCAATATATTAAATATTCAACAAGATAAAGGCCAAATGTCAGATGTAACTGCACAAAAACAAATTATTTTCATTATTGTTCATTATTGATTAATCTTTTGATCATTTTCTTGCTTTATCAATTAATTGTTTTGTCTATGAAATGTCAGAAAACTGCCTGAGCACAGCCAAAACTCAACCAGAGATTTTCCTTGAAACCAGTGTTTGACATTTTTGTTTGACATGACATGATATGAATCAATTATCTGAATATTTGTTCATTCATTTTCTGGTGAATGAGACTAATGATTAATGGACTGATCGTGATCTGATCACAGAATAAATGAACTAGATTCTGAATCTGACCACATTTCTGATGTTAAACTAAAGTGAAAAAACCACCTGCACCACCTCAGTGTCCCCTCTTCTGTTTGTGCAGATGGAGTCAGACAGCTGCCATCACAGGAACAGAGCCCTTCATCTACTGAAACTCACATAATAAACCATAAAATCCACTCTGATATATACAATGAAACAACAAAGGCACTTACAGATGACCATCGTGTGTCTGACATTAACAGAGAAGCTGCATCATCCTCAAACTCTGGATTTCAGACTGGACACGTTGTAATGTCTGTTTTAAAGGCTCAGAGACCTGCAGCCTGATTCTGTCCATGACAACACCTGCTGCATGATTTGGCCCTCAGTGTCCCATAATCCACTTCACAGCACTTGGTGGTTTAAGTGCATTCAGGCTGATGGCTGAGAATCGTCTGTTCAGGTCAGACTGGTCCCAGTTTGTCACTGGCTGAGGGAAACCAAACAGTGGGGGGGGGGGGGGGGGGGGGGGGGTCCACCTGGTGACATCTGGAGCCGTGTTGTGGCCAAGAGGGAACAGGAGACAGTGCAGGTAGGGTTGTAAACAAACTGCAGGGGCTAGCAGGGCTAGCATGCTAACGACAGCAGTCAAAGATATAAACAGCATTTTACCTTCATTAGGAAATGAATCCTCTTCCCCTGATTATCCGGCCTCAGGTCGCTGTGGCAGCAGGGTAAGCAAGGTAATCCAGACGTCCCTCTCTCCAGCAACATTTTCCAGCTCCTGTAATCCCTCCAGCAAGCTCTGGGTCAACCCTGGGGTCTCCAGTCGGATGTGCCTGGAGAACCTCCGATGGAAGGCATACAGCACCTCAACCAATGCTAACACACAACTTTATATATGAATATGTCTCCTGTGGCTTCTTAACTGGCATTTCAGACAGAATCTGGTGCTGCAGGAATCAAACCTGTGGCCAGCAGCCCAAGAACACAGACTTGAAGAGCATGAAAATAGACAAATTTAGACAAACTTATAGATGGTGAATTCAGTAGGTGGAAATTTTCACCAAAGTAGACATTTAAATTTCTTTATCCAGGTAGAAAAACACTGCTGAGAAACCTTTGTCAAAGCTTCTCTTTAAAAAGCAGAAGAAAAAAAGCCCAAAAGTTGAATTTTGTACTTTTACTTTCTTCTTCAGTCCTCTTGTTCTTCGTCTCGAACTCATCCATCTCCATGTCCACTGTCATCAGTTAAATGGAGAGAAAACAATTTACCAGAAAGGTTGGATAAAAGCAGATGAATGAAGCGTTCAAAGTTCAAGTTTCTTCATCATGATGAAGATTAAAGCGTCATCATGAGTCAGTAGCAGTTAAAGCAGGTTTGTATGTTTTGTCTGTGACACAGTCCGGAGCAGAGATGTTGTTCCGGTTCAGTGACGTCCCTGCTTCTTCTTAAAGATCTTATTGAAGGCGTTTCTCCTGCGGCTGCTGGACGACTCGCTCTCCTCGCCTCCATTCTCCTCCACAGGGCTCCTCCTGGCTGGGACCTGGAGGCCCATCCCCCGACCGCTGCCCAACGAGCCGGATGAGGCGGAGGATGAGAAGAGGATCGGGCTGTCGGCGGCGTCAGACGTGATGCAGAGGGAGCGGGTAGAGCAGGAGGGGGTGAGTACACCAGCAGGGTTGCCCCTCAGCTCCCCAAGGCTAGAGCTCTTCTCTAGGCCGCCTCCTCCTCCTGCTCCTCCTGCAAGCCCAGAGCCCTGACCTTGCAGGGGGTGGAGCCTGGATGACAGGAGGAAGGGCTTGGAGCTGTACAGGCCACGTGATTCGCCGTGAGAGAGAGGCAGGGAGGAGTCAGAATCTGAGCGGTTCATAATGTCCCTGACAAAGAAGCAGAGGATGATGTCAACAAGGTGTGAAGCTGCTAACACGCAATTTCAGAACAGAAAACTAATGGATGTTTTATCTGATCTTGTTTGTTAAAGTCCAACTTGCTCATTTAGCTCATATATACCAAAAAAAGAGTTAGCAGAGTTAGCATCAATGTCAACATCAGCAAACCAGCATCAATGCTACATTAGTAAAATAGCATCAATGCTAACATCAGTACACTAGCATCCTCAAAATGCTAATTTTTTAGCAGGTATGATGTTCATTATCTTTGTTTAGCCTGTTAGCATGCTAACATTTGCTAATCAGCACTGACCAAAAAGAAAGTGCAGCTTTTTTTTTAAACCTCTATATGAAATAATAACAAACAATAATAAAGAAAAATCCATGACTGATAAACAAAGTGCAAGAAGTGATGGATGAGGTTCAACTTTAAGGATGGAAAAATGAAGCAGAGTTAGAAAAGCGTCAGAGAAGAAAACAAAGTGAATGATAAAGGTGGCGGACATGAATGTTTTCTGATTTTTTTCTCAGACATATGTTTATAAAAAGATAAATAACCCTACATCACATTCATTTAACATGCATAGACCACTAACTTGTCTTCACCTTTTCTTACAGTACATTGATGAATCAGGATTTAATTGTAAACAAAACCAACAAGTAAAATTTACAAGTGGTCCTGAAAAATTCTGACGACTTGTAAACTAATAAATGTTAAATTCAGACAAACTGTAAATCCTGAAGACTTGTGGAACTTTAACTTCTGACAATCATAACTCTTCATGTAAATCTCTAAACCTCTGAATCCTGATCTTGTAAACAAGCATCAGCCTCCAGGTCTGAAACATGAAGCATCAGCAGTGAAGAGCTGAGAGCTGCAGTTCCTCTAACGACCACTAGAGTCTGGCTCCAGCAGTGAGTCAGTGCCACAGACTCCCATGTTCAAATGTCCAACTTTACAGCAGAAAGAAACATGTTTACAGCCTGGTACAGAAACTGTTCTGCTCTCTGGAGATCATTTCCTCCTTCATGACGACTGTACAGAGGTGAATCTTTTATAGAACTCACCTGTTTACATTTTATCACTAAAAGTACTAAAATTATGAATAATTGAGGGCATGGCCTCTTTGAGTGACAGGTGGGTGAGCGTATGTTTGCCAAAAAGCGTCATTAACCAGAGTCTCAGCTCATGCCGCACCTCTTTGTCCATTTTTGGATTAGCTGGGAGTTAGAGGCGGAGCCAGGCACTGCCAAGATAGCGACGGTAGAGCAACTCACTGAGGCTACGTCCATCTCTGTGTTGCGGAAATCAAAAACCCTAAATATATTTTGGTCTATACTTTGCTCAGTGATATGTGAGTTCTTGCACACAGGTTAAGATCAAATGTATCATGAATGAGGCCCATTGATTTTAGTTCTGACTTGTTAGTGCATCAGTATTTTTGGAAAACAGTCGTGCGGAGGAAGATACCCGAAGCTGCCAGAGCGACAGCGCTGCCTCCGGCTCGTCACAGCTCCCCCTGCAGGCGGGAGGCTGGACGCCGCCTCCGGAGAGTGGAAGTAAGAAGATCGAAAGAGCAGAGTGGAGATGTGAGCGGTGCCCTCAGCGTAGGAGGAAGAGGAAGAGGAGGAGCTGGTGGGAGGTGGACAGAATGAAAGGACAGGAGGGTGAGGAGGGGAGGCGGGGCCGATGAAGGGGTGAGAGAGGGAGCAAGAGAGAGAGGGGGAAGGCACTGGGAGGAACTCCAGCTGGCCAATGGAGCGGCTGCGATTCTGTCGGGTGTGGCCACTGGGAGGGCGGGACGATGTGAACAAACCACGCCCTTCCGGTTGAGGTAAGTCCCGCGCTTCAACCAACCTCTGTGAGCCGAATGCCAGAGCAGGGTCTCCTATCCTCTGTCGCAGGGGCATCAGACTCTGGGCTGCAGGAGAGGGGGGGTGCAGGAGTTAGACGAGACAAGTTTTACTTTGAAAGCGAGAAACAGGAAGTTCAGCTAATAACAGAGGAAAAATGAGGTGTTACAGGTGCAAAGGACAATAGATTAACAGAGCAGCATGTCGTCAGGAGAAAAGTGTGAAGGTTTGATTTTAGCTTCACAACAAAATGATCATGAATCAGCTTCGAGACAAAGACTTGTTAAATTCTCAGCTTTTTAATTTTTTGAAAGGTTTGTTTTGGAGTCAGTTCAGTGTCAGCTGGGATTGAATATCAATATTCAAATTACAGTCAAGAAAATCTTAAATCCAAACTGTATCATGTTAGTTCCTGCAAAGTGCAGCTGGAGTTACATGATGCTCTCAAGTGTCTTTAAAAAACACAAGCCTGACGTCAAATCTTTTCACGTGAAGCAACACAAGGAGGATTTTTCTAACGTTGTCGATCTCAGACTGAAAATGAACTTGAATCCAAAATCCACCACATTAAAATAGAACAACTACTCACCTGTAAATAATGTAAAGCTAACGCTCTTGTCCAATAAGCCTCTTATTTAAACATAATGTGTCTGTGGTGTTTTTTGTGACTGTGTCAAAGCTGAGAGGACAGAACACTGTCTACTGGAGACCTGTGAGTGATGTTAGTGAGGAGACAGCAGGTAAACAGGTGTGTCTTCACAGAGTGAATAAGTGAGGAAGAGGAAGAGGAGGAGGAGGAGACTGAAGTGTGAACTCCTCTGGAAAACATCTGGACAGCTGTGTCTGATATGACCACACGGAGGAAGGAAGGTGGAGGAAGAGTGGGAGAGGCTGCACAGGTGAGGAGGCGTTGACATGGACACCTGCTGTCGGTTGTGTTCAGGGACACGTCTGAGGTTTGGAAAAGTTTGAGTTTGTTAGATTTGACATGACTTGGCTGAATTAATCAGAGACAGATGTTTGTCTGATCTTTGACTTTTCACAGATGTTCATGTGACGCCTCCTGTGATTGGCTCATACCTCTGTACAGGAGGTGGACTGAGGCAGATTCACACCTCTGTTTCCATGGCAACTGTCTCTGGGACTTTTGAGGGATTGATCGGTAAAACTCAAGTCCTTAGATTTCTACCTTCACTTTAACTCAGGAACTTTAATAAAATCTTTGTATAAACTGCATCATCAGACTTCTGCCCTTTTTTGTGACACTGAAAAAATAAGAAAACCTATGACTATGATTTTATATATTAATAATAATAATAATATCATATAATAATACATTTCATTATTTCAATTAACAAATTAAAAATAAACCAAACTGAATAAATTATGCATTATATTAAATTTGTATGTGCCACATAAATAAATAAAACAATAAAACTAATTTTAAAAGATTAATTTCAGTAATCGTTTAATTAATTTGAATAATCAGATTAATTAGCCTTAACTAATTAGGTTAATTTCACTAATCTTTTAATTGTTAAATTACTTCCATATATGACTTGATTTATATAAATGTTTTCACATTTACAAACTATATTTTAAATAAATGTTAGCTCATCTAACTTTTTTAGATGTAATATTTATTAAATATTAAATTAGCCCTTTGTGTTCCTCAGGGACTTAATGTGTTCATTTGCAATGATTAAAGACAAAAATATATTGATTTTCTAAAGACATGACTTATTTTTTATTGTTCTCCAGGACCAGCAGGAACCCTGACTGAGTTTTGAGGTTCTCCTTAATTTAAGGATCACAAGCTCTGATTGATCAGTTATTGCTGCTGATTGTACAGAGGTATGGACCAATCAGACAGGGGGAGGCGGAAAGAGGGAGGGGCCAACCGGAGTGTTTCCATGGTGACTGGGTGTCTGCGATGCCACTCAGGGGCCAGAGGTCGCTCACTCGCCGGTCCATCTGCCACGCTGCATCTGGAGGGAGCCAATCAAGAGAGAGAGAAATGCCAAGAAAAGAGGACCAATCAGAGGAGGGGGCGGAGACAGTGGACGGCCCACAGGTGAGCTGAGAGAAGACGAGGTCAGGTGAGGCTGCTTCATTGATTTGAATTTCTGAGAGAAACCTGATCAGTGGTGCTGTCAGGAGATGAGGGACGATTCCTCAGAGACTCAGTGAGTTTACAGGTAAAACACGTCCGATGTTCCTGCATCACCATGAACACACACACGTTTATGTAGATTCAAACACACACACACACACACACACACACACACACAATATTAACAGCTGATCATTAACAGCTGTGTCCCAATTCTCCTTCAGGGGACGTGGTCTACGAAGGTGTGGCCCATCGAACTGAATTGAGACGGTCCTGGAGCTCCTGATCCTGACCTCTGACCTTAATGAGATGTTGATCTGATGACGCTGCTGTGTTTAACCAGTTACGATCAGCTGATCGTTTCTCTGGAGAACAGTCTCCACTCTGATGAACTATGAAAACAGTTCACAGTGATATGTCTTCACCTGCAGGTTTCCACATAAAAAACCAGGAGAGATAAAAGGTTTCATCAGCTCCGTTAGTGTTGGAGCTTAATGAATCAGGTGTTTCATCGACCGTGAAAATAGAACGGAAGAAACCAAACCCTAGTCGAACAGGAGGAGAGAGTGCATTTGTTGGGAACTATTTTCAGCGGCGGATTAATCCACATTTAGTACTGAAGTGGGTATTTGTGGGGGTGTGTGTGCGTGACTGAGTAAGAATAAACTATAGTGTGTGTGTTCATGCTGATGAAGGAACATGTGACCCAGTGCTGGTCGGAGTCGTTCGTCTGCTCATGAGATTTGTTGACAAGAAGAAAAAATCTCACCAGATTTAAACTCTGAGGTTTTTTAGACTGTCAGACTTACACTGCAGCGTCCCAGGAGACAGGATGTCCTCGTCCATGTCGTCGAGGTCGTCAGAGAGGAGGAGGTGCTGAGGGGTCGGAGGTCGCAGACCGAGGAAGGACGGGTCCAGGTTGAGGGCGGCAGCCAGCGCTCCCAGACCCGGGTTATTGACCAAACAGAAACCTGTCAGAGACTCGATGTGCTGCCAGCGGTGGAGCTTCTCCCGCAGGGCCCCCGTCACCTCGGCCAGGGCCTGTCTGAGGGGGGAGGGGCAGAGGAGGAACGTACATTGACTCAAGAACTGTACCGAGGTACTAGTTTGAGGTACTTATGCTTTACCAGAGTATTTCCAAACTTTGCTGCACCATCACAGAAATATTGACCATTGATCTGACGGCTGAACACACTTTATATCATTTCATCATGTCAGTACATTATTTACAGAATCTAGTGGTAATGATGAGGTTCTCAGGATGCTCAGGGATGTTTTAGTGGTCACTGGGAAGGTTGTAGATGATCTTTAGGTTTTTTGGGGTTCTTTCATGTGAACAATGAAGTAATTGAAGAGATTATATGGATGGTTTTAGAAGGTTTTGGTACAAGAAGATCTAGTGGTCCTTTAGGAGTTTCTGCTGACCTTTAAAAGGTTCTAATGGTAATTGAGAAGGTTCTACAGGTAGTTTTGGAAGTTTCCTTAAGAAGGTTCAGGGGGAACTATAGGAACTCCAGGAGTTTCTACTGGGGTTTTGGAGGTTTTCTTGGCCCAGATGTCCTCCAGAAGATTTCAAGTGGGCCTTTAGGAGGTTCTGGTGGTCTTCAAGAAGGCTGTAGGTGTCTAGATGTAGTTTGTTGCCATGGTCTTTTGCAGGGTCCTCTCAGGAGATTCTGCTTCACTGATCTGGATTCAGTTTAGACTCACTGACCATTGATTTTTAGTTTTATCTGAGAAGTTTAGGAGATAAATTGTTGGAACTGCTTGAACACCTGAAAGATTTTTGAAAGACCAGACATAAAGGTTTAATCTTTAACAATGAGTTGTGTTTTATTTTGCTGTGGAGTTAAAAGTACAATATGTCCATCTGAAATGTAGTAGTAGTAACACTCTAAAGTACAATACTTGAGTAAATGTTCTACTACCACCAAACTTTAAGTCTTCAGTGGTCAATGCCCTGAGCTGCTGCAGACAGAAAATCTGGCCATGTGTCTTTAAGGCTTTAAATGTGTCTGTGTATACTGATATGTTTTGGGTCAAAGGTCACTCACTTGGCAGACAGGATCTTATGGTCGACGTCGTCCAGTGAGGAACTGTGAGCTACATGAAACGTCCCAAACAGAGAACTCCTCTTCTTCTTGATCTTCTCTGCCTGAAACACATTATCCAAATCATCAATCATCATCATCATCATCATCATCATCTTCATCATCATCATCATCTTCATCTTCATTAGTCAGAGCTGTAATTTCCTCTCAGTATCTCAGTCTCCTTCACTTTCACTGTTCTTTACAGATATCAGCAGCTACAGTCGTCCAGAGGGGGAGGAGATGTTAACATCAGCCTGTTAGCATAACATTAGCTGAATATCTCAGCAGCAGTGACTGGTGTGGGGAATCTTTCACCCTTTCTTTGCTCTGGGTTCACGTCTCAGGCTGCACACAACTTGCCTACATTCTTACTGTGGCAGTTTTGGTCGTACGGAGACTGAAGAGAGACCTGCAGACACCACTTGTGCACGGTTTTGGGGTTAAAAGACAAATTGAAATCAAATTAAATGATTATTAAAGTTGGGTTAGTACAGAGGCGCATTGCACTCACAGAGTAAAAAAATAGACATCTTATCTCGTAATTATCATTATCTGGTAATGCAGTGTGCTGTTGTCCTCACCCCCTCCCTGGCCTGCAGCAGCTGCCTCTCTGCGCTCTGCTTCTTGATGTTGTAGTACTGCACTTCGATCTCATGCGTCAGCTGCAGCCATTTCTGCAGAGCCTCCGGCGGCGCCCAGTGAGCCCGCGACTCCAGCTCCCTCTCTGCCTTCCTCAGTGCCTTACGTACCTGCAACACACACACACACACACACACACAACAAAAAAACAACCTGCAATGACTGAATTGACAATGATTAAACATCAAGTCTTTTTGTTGACTGACACTATTAATAATAATAATAATAGTAAACTTTATTTGTATAGCACCTTTCATACGGCTCATGTGTATTAACACATATAAAGTATATATAAATGTTTTATTTCTCTCTGGACGTCATGTTCCTGTTCTGCTGCTCACTCTGATATTTTACTGTGATTTTGAAGGTTTTTGTTTCTGGTCCTGCTCCATCTCTTCACTTTGTTTTTTTACAGTGTGTGAACTGTAAAACTACGTCAGTCCAGTTCGTGCCCGTTATTGAAAACTGTCAAACTTCTAACGCCTGGACGTGAAGCGTGTGAGCCGCCGTCGTCTACCTGCTCCAGCTCCTCCTCGGCGTATTTCTGCCGGCTCCTCTCGTTCTCGGTTCCCTCTCTGAGCTCTCGGAGCCGCTGAGCTTCCTGTTTGGCGGAGTCGATCTCGATCCTCAGCTCCTCCTCCACCTTCACCTTCTCCACCTGCACGCAGCGCTGCTCCTCCTGAGCCTGCTGCAGCCTGTTTTGAAACACAAGTCACAGGTGAGCTTGACAGGTTCATGGAGTGTTGTCTTCTTCTTCACTTCTTCTGTGGTTTAAAAGCAGCGACTCCACCAGCTGTTTAACTCCACTGGTCTCTACAAAACCACAATGTGCACTGATCCATATGTGTAGCTATTGGTAGGTGTGTCTACCTGTGTCTACCACAGTCTGTGTAAAGGTGTATATGCTCCACTGCACCTCTGCTGCAGTAGAGCAAAGCTTCAAACTCAGGGTTTTTAATGAGTGTTAGTGCCAGCAGGGGGAGCTGTGACACAGTCTGTGACTGTGTGTGTGTGTGTGTGTGTGTGTGTGTGTGTGTTCTAATGATGGAATGAGGGAAAACACACAAACTGCTGTGCTGAGGGATTAAAGAGAGGAACTAGAGTTGATGCTTCAATTGATCCCCATGGACTTGTGTGTGTGTTTTTATTATTTTTGTGTGTGTGTGTGTGTGTGTGTGTGTGTGTGTGTGTATTTATTATCGGTGTGTGTGTGCTGCTAGTGTGTGTAACAGTATATATGTCACCTGTCCTCGGTACATCAGCACCTGTTTGAGTGTAATTTAGTGACAGTGACTCTGTGTCCAGTCCAGCCGCTCACACACAGCAGCAGTACTCACAGTACTCACAGTACTCACAGTACAGCTCTACTGTAGCACTGGAGTACTACAAGTTGTAGAAGTAATATTTGTGTTCAGTGATTAGGATTGAGTTGAGTTAATAGTTAATATTACAGTACTTGTGGCAGTAGATGTGGTAAAACAGTAGTACTGTAAACAGTAATAGTAACAATGGTAGCAGTTGTAGCAGTAATAGTAGTAACAGTAGTAGAGGTAGTATCAGTGTTCATAGTAGTAATATAGTAGTGCAATACTGCAGTAGTAGTAATCGTAACAGGAACAGTAGTAGTGGTAGTAGTAATGCAGTCGTAGTTCTAAAAGGGGTAACAGTATTCATAGTACTATTAACAGTAACAGTAATCAGTAACAGTAGTAGCAGGAGTACTGTGTGTGTAGTGGTTACCACAGTAACATAATTACCAGTACTATCAGCAGCGGTAGTTTGAGGAAACAGAGACGAGTGTGTGAGGTATGAAACAGCATGTTACAACATGACTGTGTGTGTGTGTGTGTGTGTGTGTGTGTGTGTGTGCCAAGAGTGTGTGTGAGAGTGAGCAGAGTGGATGAGCTCTTGGCTATTCTTTGCCCATATAAGGACTTCAGACAGAAAGCTGCTGCAAAAACCGTTTCCACACACACACACACACACACACACACACACACACACACACACACAGTAGATGAGTTATTTCCTCCTCATTCTGATTAAACGTTAATTATGTGTAATTATATAATTTACAAAATGAGTCTGTTTTGAATCAGTTTCTCAGATTTGAGCTGCTTGCACTGACAGACCAGCAGTACCAGTACCAGCAGGACCAGACCAGCAGTACCAGTACCAGCAGGACCAGACCAGCAGGACCAGTACCAGCAGTACCAGTACCAGCAGTACCAGACCTGCAGGACTAGACCAGCAGGACCAGTACCAGCAGTACCAGTACCAGCAGTACCAGACCAGCAGGACCAGACCAGCAGGACCAGTACCAGCAGTACCAGTACCAGCAGTACCAGACCTGCAGGATTAGACCAGCAGGACCAGTACCAGCAGTACCAGTACCAGCAGTACCAGACCTGCAGGACTAGACCAGCAGGACCAGTACCAGCAGGACCAGACCTGCAGGACTAGACCAGCAAGACCAGACCAGCAGGACCAGACCAGCAGGACCAGACCAGGTTAGAGTAGTAGTATAATAATAGTAACAGTTGCAGTACTACCGCTGTTGGGGGACGAGGTGATTGAGTTATTTTACCACCACCCTCCCTCACAGTGATCAGCTGGACCTGTGCACGGTGCCAACACCGCAGTCCAGCTGTGGAGCTGTGACAGACTCACTTCTCTTGCAGGTCCAGCAGACTCTGCTCGGCCTTCTGCAGACCCTCCAGGTCCTTCATCAGCTTCCCCAGGTCGTCTCTGGACTTCCTGGTCTGGATGTAGGCGAACCAGCAACCGCCCAACGCCATCAGGATGGACACGCCCAGAACCAGATCCTTCCACCGATTCTGTCGGGCTGCACACACACACACACACACACATATATAGATATATACAGATATAGATATAGATATGTTTCTCTGTATATACATAATGTATGCATGTACAGGGGTCAAATAAATAATTACATAATATTGCTTTCATGAAACCAAGCTAAATCAACACACACACACACACACACACACACACACACACCTGGCGGTGGCCCAAACAGCACGATGTCGAGGGCTTTGAGCTGCAGCTTCTGAGAATGACTTCTGTCCGAAATCTTTAACACCCCCAGCATCAGGGTGGTGTTCTTCACTGCCAGTCTGCTCCGGAGGAGAAGGGGGGGGGTTATTGATGAAGAGAAGGTTCAGCAGACAGAGTCTAACAGGAGAGTTTAAACTGCACAGGAAGTGGGAACCCAGAAACAAACACTGTTGTGGCTGTGCAGTGTTTCAGTTTCTGAGACTCTTCTAAAAAAACTGGTGTGTTCAAGGACCCTCTGACATCTGAGATCTGACAGCTACAGACAGCCACAGGACACTGTAGTGATGTCATCAGGATACGAACAATGATAGAAATGCTTGGGATGGACCATCTTGTTTTGAGGGGGTTTTTTTAGCACAAATATACAGGAAATACAACACAACACATTAAACAAATTGGCATAAATACACTGAAACACACACACACACTCACAAAAGCTCTCTGAGGCCTGACCTCACAAACCGGTTCCCCTGCGATGCCAAACACAAACAGCTGACGTACACGTACCCACACACATACATTCACATGCACCTACACATCAGACATGAATTACGACTCAGTTCATCAGAAGCTGAGAGAGAAAACAGATTTGATTTAAAGTGATGAGAAGAGGTGACGGGTCCAAGTGACATGAGCTGGGTAATCCAGTCTGATGGAGCTTTGAATTTGAGTAATTATGAATTCATTCATTCATCTGAAACCAACAGTTTGACAAAATGAAAACTAATACAGGTGTCACATGATTGTTACAGGTGTGTGTGTTACCTGGGTAAGGCCTTTCCATCCAGGTGGAGGTTCCTGAGGGTCTCTGTGTACTGAGGAAGCTCCACAGTGACGGCCAACCAGTCCACCACCTGCTCCACCGTCCAGTTATACACTGAACACACACACACACACACACACACACACGCACACACACACGCGCGCGCACACACACGCACACGCACACACAAGAAATAATGAACATATAATATGAAATATGTTCATATGATGTGTTTCTATAATAAAGACATATGATGAGTGAAATAATCAGTCGACACCATGACTGAGTGTTTTCACCTTGAACCAATCACAGTCTCATAAAAACAGATTCAGTCAGGAATTCATACGTCATAGAACCTCAGGAACCAATCCTGTCAACTTGTGGGGACGGGGGGCGGAGCTAAGTACACCTGAAACCTTGTCAGTACAGAGAGCCAGAGTTAGCATTAGCACAACCACTAACACTGTGTCAGCCACTGCCAGTTACAAGCTAACAAACAACATAAACAAATAAAAGATGCTAACTACGCTAACTGTTCTGATCCGTCTGCTAGTCTCTGATTCTGGTCTCAACAGACTCCTCATCTGAGTCTGGGTCTGACTGAGGCTCCAACATGAGGCTGAGTCTCTGATGTTTCCTCCTCTGACATCTTGATTACAAGTAGATGAGCTTCAGACCGAGTTTTATTTTTACATAATTTAAAACATATCTGGGGAGAAACTTCATAATCTTGTGTCTGTGTCTGGGAAGGAAAAAAGGTGGTTTGTAGAGGATTTTAGTCAAAACCTACAGAACAGCAGGAGATGTTGTTAAAACACTATCTGGGCTTTTTAAATGTCACCATGCTTCATTTATTATTATACAAACTGGGGCTGTTTACCTACATGCAGATAAATTATGTTTTTGTGTTCAGTTGTATAGTTGCGTGAAAAACTTTTCCAGTATATGGGGCCTGTTCCTCACCCACCTGGACACATGAGGCTGGGACTCATCACCTCAGCTCAGACAACCAGACTTCACTCTAGAAATCATGAATTTAAGGTTCATGTTGGTTTACAGAATCTGAAAGAAGAAAGATGTTGCTCTGGATTCAGTAAGTTGTTGTGAGTTTGAGTCCTGTTTCAGTCCCATTAACAGCAGCTGAATCAGCTGTGATCAGCTCCTGTCTGCAGTGACTCATGATGTTCAGACAACATCACTGTTTCACTGTGATACTGAAGGAAACTTAAAAACAGGAGGATTCTGAATGAAGTTCTGCAGCCTCTTTTCTCTGGTTTTTAAATGGATTTCTGGAGTTTTATTCTGGAGGAACATCAGAAATAATGACATCATCAGGAAGTGAAAATATGTCTAATGTCTTCTGTTCGTGTCTAAGAAATTGTGAAGATAAACTCAGGAACAGGTTTCAGTTTTTCAGACAGTAACACTGAGAAACGGAGGCAGGAGTCCTCTACGGGCCAAAGCATCAGGTGGTAAACAGCAGCCAATCAGCAGCTGACATTGTTGTTTAGTCCCAAAAAAAACATTAAGAAGTTAAACTACATTTTGAATTATTGAGTAAGTGAAAAACCAGCTGTCTCCCTGTTTATCTCTGTTATTACAGTTCGTGCTTTTTTTTTCCTCTTCGCGTGTTTGTAGTTTTATGTTTTCTGACGTCGTCACGGAGACAAATGAAGCAGGAAAATTAAGTGGGTCCAAAAATAGGATTTTATTTTTACATGTTTCTCCTTTTTAATCCCTCCTGCCTTTGTCCTTTTCCTTCCTTTCATTCCTAACCTCATTTTTCTTTCTTCTCTGTTCTTCTTTTCTGTCTTTCTCTCTCTCCATTCTTTTGCTAAGCTCCCCTCTTCATTTCACCTTTTTTCTGTCCATCGTTTTTCCTTTCATTTTTCTTTCCCCTCCTCTGCTGCTCTCTTCCTTCCTGCCTTTGTTCTTAAATTCAGATGCCTTTAAACCAACACAAACCTTAAATTCATGATTTCTAAAATGAAGTCTGGCTCAGTTCTCTGAGCTGAGGATGTGAACAGGAAACCTCAGACCTCTCTCCAGATTCTCACTGACGAGTCGTTGTGTTTATTTTTGTTTGGTTGTGTTTTGGTTGAGTTTGTTTCTAACTTTCTCAGATTTACCAGCAGCAGAGTGTGTGTGTGTGTGTGTGTGTGTGTGTGTGTGGGGGGGGGGGGGGGCGCTCCTGTCAGTGATTTTAATCCTGTCATTTTTCACCCCCACATCACTGATAATTCCTCACTTCAGCCTCAGTCCTGCTGAATGTCCCGGTCTGCTACAGACCAGATCCTGACATGGTTTAAACAGCCGTAATCCAAACATGTCTCAACACTGCAACATTCAGATGATATGGAAGAAGTAAAATACTAAAAACGGGCTGTTGTGTTAAAGTTCTTCTCCAGACATGTTTTAAACTCTTTAAACTCTTACTTCCTCACAGAGACATTCGCTAGCTCAAAGCTGGTCTTTCTCAAAGAGTGGTCAAGCGACCCCCTTGTGGTCCGAGAGTAAATCTTTTAAATTTTTAGTGTTTCTCAAACTGTCTGACCACAGAGCCGTGTGGTGAGGAGTGTATATGTGTTGTTTTCGATCTTAAATCAAATCAATGTAAATTCACACATTATTATTTGAAGTGTCTGTTTTACAGTGTTGCTGGACTTCACTGTAAATTACTGTTTTGCGACACGGTCCACTCACGTAGCTACGTCATTTTACAATAGATGTTTTATGATTTATGTCAGAAATGAACAGTGTGACATTTGAAAGGAAATGTGGATGAAGCTAACCGTTAGCCTGCCCTGGGACTGTGTCAAATGTCACCAGTTATCATCAACATATTAACTATCAACAGATAGTTAATCATGGAGCAGAGTCAAATGAAACCTGCGACACAACAAACAGTTTCACCCGTAATGAAGTCACCATGACTGAGACCCGTAGGTGTTCACATGTGCTATAATTATGATGCTACATAAATAGCACCACCTGTTGCCGTGCAATGTGTGAGGCGCAAGGCCTGTTGATAATGAAAACTCGGTCCCAGGTGACATTCCTTTAACGTAAGCCCGCCTCAGTACCACTGCAGCAGGAGCCCTGTTGGTTTAGGTTTAGGAAGTACCCCCCCCCCACCTTCGGAGCTCTTCCAGGCGTTCCACATGTCCTCCACGCTGATGTGCAGGTCAGCTCGGTGGAAGCTGCTGTGTTTGGCTTTGGGGTCATGATCCTTCAGGTCTTCCCTGAGAAACTGAGGAGGGGGAGGGGGGAGATGGAGGCATTATTAACATGAATATTTATTAATTAGTCTTCACTGGAGACAGTCTGTGTAGTCTCACGTCACACTGGACTGGATTTCTCTCTGAAGAAATTTTTACCTTTAGTGTAAGAAAGTAGGACAGTGTGTGTTGTGTCTGAAAGTTTTTTTTCCTGTATTTGAGTTTTCTGTCTCACCTCGTCGGTCTCGCTCGTGTCCACCGTGCCGTCAGCATCGTCATCCATCAGTTTGTGGATGCTGCAGATCGCCTCGAAACTCAGCAGGGAGTTCTCATCCCGACAGAGCTGCTGGTCTATCGCACACAGATCTACAACACAGGACAGATGTCATGATTAGTACCATTACTGTTACTGTTACACACAGTCTGCACAGGTGAAAGGTGTGGAGTCATGTTTCTGTGTCCACTCTGAGTGTGTGATGGGACGTTTTGAGAAAAGAAAGCTCTGTGAATCTAAATCAAAATTACAGTGTAATTCTGTCAGTGGCAGTTTTCAGTTTGACGAGCTCCTCCAGACTAAAACAGGATGTTTGCAGTGTATCATGGATGTTCAGACTATCACTGGATCACTGATACAGAGGGAAACTTAAAAACGTGAGGATTCTGAATGAAGTTCTGCAGGAGCGTCTTTTACAGCCCTGTCATCTATTCAGGTCCAGAACACGAGTTAAATCACTGAGGAGCTCAGTATCAGTGATGTGGTGGAGGCTCTCCGTTCCTGTTAGTCTCAGTTAGCCGCTAGCATCCGTGATCATCCATCAGGTCACTTATCTGGTCGTCATGACAACAGGACAGATTTAAACAGATCAGAGTGAGAACTTCATGACTACATTTGGTCATTTCAGTCTCCAGAACGTCTGAGAGCTTCTGCATGAACGAACACTCAGTTTGTGTGTGTGTGTTCCTGAGACTTCTAAGGAACTGCAGGCTTTTCATTGTCTGATGCGTCTGACAGTCTGATGTTTGACAGTGTTCTTCGAGAGAAGATTTTCTCTTTGAAAAGACAGAAAACTGAGCTGGTCCTGAGGAAATACCAACGTAGAACAAACTCAAAGAGGAGTTACAGCCTGTTTGTCTCAGCACAGAGCAGTCATCAGGAGAGTGGGATAATGTGATGGCTAAACTTTAAAGACACAGCCCAACATCCTCCCTAATGTTAGTCCTCAAGAGAGATCAACACTCGCTCCCTATAGGCCTAAAGTCCTCGACCCTTTACCTGCTCCTTGTGGTTATGTGGGAGTGGTCTGCTGCACACCTGCTGTGACTGTCTTGTATATAAGCACTGTATTAGTTTACACCCATGTCTGTTCGGAGTCATATAACACATGTAGTGAATACTTCAAAGTTGGGTTTTTGTGAGGTCACACTGCCTTTGACCTTTGACCTCCAAATTCTAATCAGTTCATCCTTGAGTCCAGCGAACATCTGTGCTGAACCTCCATCTCAAACCTCCATCTCGGGAAAGCCAGACCAGTACTGGCTCCACAGTTGGACTGGGAAAGAAATTCAGCTGTGGACTTATCCACTAGGACGTCCACACGAATGACACAGACAGAGCCAGTAAAGACACTGATGGAGCTGGTAAAGACAGAGATGGACCCGGGAAAGACATGGACAGTTTAAAGACACTGACAGAGCTGGTAAAGACACAGTAAATAACTGATGGAGCCGGTGAAAACACAGATGAGCTGGTAAAAACTTCAAAAACTGTCTGGATGTTTTGACGGCCCACTGGCCGGCCAGGATTTGAGCCAGTAGTCTTCATGTCCAGTCCACCTATGCTTTCTTCAGTGGGGGACATTCACTGTGTCATCTCACCTGTGGGCAGTGCCTGTGTGTTTATAAATGTGGGGAGGAAGGTTTAGCAGGACGGACTGAACTAACATGCACACAGACGGGGTTGTGACTTCATTCTCTGCTCAGGACACCGTTACTCCATTATATTACATAGAAAATAGTTGTTTGCTGCTGTATTATTGTTTAAAATCTCATTTACAGAACCTTAAACCTCTGTCCCATCTTAAAGGTTCGATGGTAAAGTCCTGATATACCTGATGATGATAAAAGAGATGTGACTCAGAGCAGGAAAACCTCATTCAGGCTCTCGACAGATGAGGTGAAATATCTGGAGCTCGAGTTATTGTCAGTTGCTGTTCTTTCTTCAGTGTTAGAAGATCAGAGAGAACTGAAACACTTTCACCTCCTGTGTTTAACACAGTGTTTTTATGGTGTTATCAGTTCATTATCTTCAGTAAACACTTACAACAGTACTTCTCCCTCTCATGACCTCTGACCTCCGTATGTTTAGTTTCTTAGCATTGGTGAAGCTGTGTATTATCCTGATGTCAAATAATAAGATGTGTAAACATCAGCCACTCACACTGCAGATAACAGTGTGTGTGTGTGTGTGTGTGTGTGTGTGTGTGTGTGTAAACATTAGGACAGTTTAGAGATCAGACAGACCAGGTTCACACACCGCAGCTCCGACAGTCTGATCACACACACAGCTGGAGTCTCATTGGTCAGTTACGCCTCAGTCTGACTTCACTTCCTGATGATGTCATTATCTCCAGAAATCCAGAGAAAACAGATTCTGCAGAACTTCATTCAGAATCCTCCTGTTTTTAATTTTCCTTCAGTATCACGGTGATCCAGCGACAGTTGTCTGAACATCATGAGTCACTGCAGACAGGAGCTGATCACAGCTGATCCAGCTGAGGCTTAATCTATATATATATATATATATGACTAAATTTAAACAGACTAAAAAAACTGTGCTGAAGTTGAGGCCCACAGTGCAGCTATAGGGGCAACACTATCCTGCGTGTTGAAAGCCTCTAGACATACAGACAAAAAATTCAAACTATTTTAATTTGTGGTGGGGATGGTTGAGTGAGGGAGGAGGCTCAGTAGAAGGGGGAGACACAGGTCTAAAACATGACCTGGTTCTCTCCAGGAATTGGAGGAAGTGAACACGGTTCTTGTTCACTGTTTATTCACTGTAATAAATGAGCATCACATAAATGACTTTAAATGTTCTGAATCTCAGTAAACAGCTGCTGTGAAAGGCCCCCACCCTCTTACAGGGGACCACATCCCCCAGACTGAGAGAGGCCACTACAAACACGGCAGCTTTTCTTTGTGGTCATAACGAGCCGCCTCCCGTCACCTTCTGAGTGAGGTATGGCGAGGGGGAGGGGCCAATCAGTCAAAGAGTGTTCATGTACAGTTCATCCTGCTTCGTGTTGCACTTCAGTTGCTGAAATCTGACACTGAACCACAAATTAGAGCCTATAACATAACATATCTACCGCCGGACTGATCCCTGTATGAGTCCAGCTCAGGTTTCCCCTGACCGTCACAGCACCACAGAAGAAGAGAGAGGTGGAGAGAGAGACAGGTGAGGACGCAGCTTCAGTAAAGGTCTGACTTTAGTCTGAGGATTAAGATCAGCAGCTGTGAGGACAAAAATACACAGATAATAGAATTAAAGAGGAGGGGGGTCAAGTCAAAGTCACAGCTCAGTCTGAACGAACTCCAACACAGTGGGGGAACTTCATTACCCATCATGCACTTTACAGATTAAACTAGAATGAATGAAACCAAAACGTCCAGATTCTGTTTAACGAGAATCACCCAGTCGGGAGACTTCAGTGCATCCTGGTTTGTGACAAGCATATGTTCACCCACCTGTCAATCAAAGAGGCCACGCCCTCAGTTATGCATAACTTTAAGCCTGAATGAAATGTAAACAGGTGAGTTGTATAAAATTCAGCCGCACAGTCATCATGAAGGAGGAAATGATCTCTAGAGAACAGACTCTAGTGGTCATTAGAGGAACTGCAGCTTTCAGCCCAGGAGGTTGAGGCTTGGTCTGTAGTCACCACTCTGTGTTCAGGAGCTATGCCCCGCCCACAGCACTATCTGACTGGTTATACATCACGAGTAACTGTCTATCAATGCTGAAGGCTACTATGTAAACAGAGGGACGGACTGGAGCTGTGTGTCGAAGGTGAGGCAGCAGGTAAACATCACAATGCTCTGCAACGAAGTTACAAAAACACCACAGTCTGATGATTACACTTAGTCAATTTATTAGGAGCATGTAGCTGGAAGAGATGCAGTCTAACACCTGCAGTCCTGCACTAAATCCTCTTTCATGAAGGTTATTTAGCACAAAATAACAGAAACACCTGGACACCAGCAGGAGTTCATGGACTTTATGTAGCAGGAGTTTTGTGTTGGTGCCTCAGTTCTAAATATTGGTCATCGGCCTCCTTGATTACTAATGATCGTTACTGGAATCGGTCCTGAATAAAGTCCGAGGCTTCACTGCTGTGTCTGACATGTCGTGTTTTTATTTCTGTCATTAAACCAAAGCAGAGAGGGAGCGACAGCAGCTTCACATCGCCTCTGTTCCTAAACCTGCAGGAACACACGCCGACCAATCAGAGGAGTCCATCCTCGTTGTCTCTGCTTCCTGTCCATGATGCGGCTGAATGGGCGGAGCTGACAGTTCCACCTCCTCCAAACAAAGCTGAGACGAGTCTATTTCTGTCACCCTGCTTCCTGTGACATCGTCAACGTGTCATCTCCAGGAAGCTGTGGGGAGCTGCTAACGGCTATCTCCCACACTATCACTACTGCACAACTCTGCTGCAACACACACACACACACACACGCACACACGCACACACGTCACTGTCTGATTTAATTGAACTGTCCAAACATGACAGTAAAGTGGTGAAAACTGCAGGAAGTTTTAAGAAGGACTGGGGGGTGGTATTGCCCCCCCCCCTCCAGATGTGTCACATTTACCAGGGTCAGAGCCTGATGGGTAGTTGGCCCGGCTGGATACAGACCCAGGGCCCCTGAACCAGAATCTCTGTATGCAGTCAACAAGCCTCCACAAAGAGTCTCCGTCAGTCTGAGGGTCCTCTATAGGAGGGGGTGGGTGGGGGGGGCTTTTACAGTAAAAGGTATATGTGGAGTAACGAACAGCAGCTGCTCACTGATATTTTTTCATGTCAGAATATTGAACTTTGACACTGTGACATGTTTCTGCACAGAGACTGTTTCTGAGTCCTGGTGTGTTCACGATGAGAAAACCTCAAACAGGAAGAACAGGCTTCTTTTCCCAAGAAACACGTCTGCGTTCACCAACCTGCTGGAACCTGAGTCCTGTACACGTGGGCATGGATGAAACGATTCAGTGCATTGGTGGAAACGTCTGACTGTCGACTTGAAACGACAACATGATCGTGGTCTGTCATCCCCATCCCGGCACACAGGACCATCTGAGTCCAGACTGTTCTGGTCTGTGGTTCCCTGACGGTGGGACCAGCTGTTACCTGTCTATCCTCACCACCTGTTGGAGACTCTGAGCTCCTTCTGAGGCCCTGATCAGACCGAGTATTAACATCTGTCTCACATGATCCACACACACACACACAGAAAGAAAAGGTGTCTCTACCTGAGGCCGCGTTGCCATTGGAAACCAGAGGATGGTGTTGGTGGTCCAGGTGGGTGTGGTCACTTCTTCTCTCTGATCCACTGTGAGCTTCGACGCACACACTCAACATGCACACACACATCAGCCACACACACACACACTCCATGTCTGAGGAAAGAGAAGGGGATATGTTCAGACTGAATTTCAAAATAAAAGCAGTTTTTTCTCATCAGTTTGAACACTAGATTTATGAATCATGTGACTCATGTTGACCCACTGACTGGGCCGGATGAAGCTCCTGAGGGGCCGGGCCCCTGATGACCCCCACTGTACAGAACTCAAGAGCTAAAATCTCAAGTTGATCCTCTCTTCTGATTGGCTGACTGTTTTCTGAGTGATCCAATAAAAATAAAGCAGATTTCAGGTAAACAGTCAGAGAAACCAAATCCTGCGAGGTTGGATGGTGGGTCCAGGTGGGCGGGGCTTGGAGCCTGACTGAGGGCAGTGACTGCTTTGTTGTGACATCACAAAGTTGCAGAAGTCCTGACGGCTGGTTTTAAGGCTCAGTGTCTGAATACAGGCTGTGTGCATTTCTCTGTGGACTGAGGCTTTGATACTTTCACAGTATTAATATAGAACCTAGACCTGCTTTATAATCACAAACACATGGACATCTACCTTTAGACTGGATGGAGCTTTAATGTTTTCATTGGCAGCATAAAATACAAACACTCATGTAAAGTGCCTGAAAACAGTACCTAAGTACAGTAGCTGATTAAATGGACTTTACCATATGAACCATGACGTGATCAGACCCTGCTCTTCATCTATCTGTTCATGAACATCACACACAGACAGGGTGACCGTCAGCTGGCGGAAGACACCTCGTCTCAGTTCTACTCTGATTTATTCAAAGTGTTTGTGGGGATTTTAAATGTCAAATGACCAGCGGCTAAATAGTCGTCGCTGACATCAGAGCAAAACAGCAGACACCCGGAGACACGAGCTGCACTGTGAGCTGATGTGTAGCTGCACGAAGCTGAGGGGTCGTGTTGTTGTTTCCAGTCGAGCTGGAGAGAGGTTATATGTTTTTCTGGTTAACTCTTCTATCATCTCCATGTCTCTCTTATTTCTTATTGGTGTTTCTTTCCTTCTTTGGCCCTGGGCCCTGACGAGGCAGACCCAGGGACGGGGCCGCCCACAACCACAATCTGAGGGTTATTTTATCCTCTGTTTATTTTTCTGGGCCTGTGCTGCTGCTGTTTGCTGCTGCAGACTCAGGTGGTTTTTCAGTTCAGTTTGATTCAGTTTCAGATCATAATATACTTTATCTCAAGGCACAATCCAGGGTAAGGTCCAGACCTTACTTCATTATCGGCAGAAGCCCAACAGTCGTCCCTCTGTCTCTTGTTCTTTGTTAAACAGTTGCTCCATGTTTCCTCTCTGTGTCAACACTGGTTTCAAATGGTGAAAAACAGAAGAGCAGCGTGTTGGAGAAGAAACAGACCCCTGAACCTGACATGGCCTCATCACAGAGCTGTGAAGATACTTCAGTCAGGACTCTGAGGCGTTCACGGACTCTGTTGATCTCATTCGACTGTGACAAGAAAATCAACTCAGAAATGCGCTCTTACTGTAACGCTGCTGGTCAGAGGTCAGAGGTCACACAGCTGTTCAGGTTCACACCAACATCCCTGCAGCGAAAAACAAACTTCACTCCTCAAAGCTGCAGAAGACCCGCGCCTCGGCCGCGGTTTGACGCCACAGACAGTTTCCAGTCGTTACCCACCTGCAGCGGCGGCTCCTCTAATCCATCGATCCGAGCTGATCGGCGCTAATCGATCCGACGCCGAGCGCGTCTGAGTGCGGGCGCCACGGTGTGCGGCTCGGTTCTCCACCCTGAGGCTCCGCCTGCTCCAGCTGCTGCGCTGCGTTCACGGACCCGCGAAAAACCCCGAGGAGTCAGAGTTTTCTGATCCTCCCTCTTTTCTTTGATAATGGAAATACTCGTCAGTTCCAGCAGGTTTATATTTCATTTCATTTCATTTTTTCTCCTTTCATCTAAAGTGTGATTGTATTTACACTGTTAAACACTTCCGGTTCGATCGATGGAAAAAGTTTGTTTGACCAAAAAAGAAAAAAAAAGCGAAACAAAACTGCGAACTGACAAAAAGAATCGTAAATACACAGGATTGGACCTGATGTCATCTTTCCCTGATCACAACACATTTAACTGATAAACAATATTTAGTGAATTAAAAAAACGAACTCTTTTGAGTCTGGTTTAAGCCCGATCCTGATTTTGAGTCTGATCCGGGTTTCGATTCTTATGGTTTCAAGTCTTCTGTCAGACTTTCAGCTTGGCCTCATGTTCACGATCCTCGTTTCTCTGGTGAACTGCAAACAGACGGTGATTTGTCAGAGAATCTGCTCGGAATTTTCCAAATTTCTTCCTGTTTGTCTAATTTCCGACAGGACCGGAAGGCAGCTTCTGCCTCATGCGGCGGGGTGATGGCGCCACCGCGTGGCCCGAGGCACCAGGTGCAGACAGAATCCAGGTACGAGGCGGGAAAAGTCAAAACAGGGTCCAGGAAACAGACAGGAGAAGAACCTGGCTGCACCGACGCTACGTCACTACAATGATCAGAGATGTTTTTAGTCCAGCGTCACACTGACGTCATCACAGGTCTCAATGCTGACAGGTGGTTCAGGCACCAATCAGTGCGGGGATCTTTCAAATGTAAACACCATTGTTTTCTGATCAAAGTCAGATTAGATACAGCCCCCGGCCCCCGGCCCCCGGCCCCCGGCCACTGGCCCCGGGCCACTGGCCCCCGGCCCCCGGCCCCGCCCCCCGGCCCCGCCCCCCGGCCACTAGCCCCCGGGCCCCGCCCCCCGGCCCCGCCCCCCGGCCACTAGCCCCCGGCCCCCGGCCACTGGCCCCCGGCCACTGGCCCCGGCCCCCGGCCCCCGGCCCCGGCCCCGCCCCCCGGCCACTAGCCCCCGGCCCCCGGCCCCCGGCCCCCGGCCACTAGCCCCCGGCCCCGGCCCCTGAACCAGAGCCTCCATATGAAGTGACTGTGAACAAATTGTTGTTGAAAGTAATTTAAGCTCTTGTTACCAACGCCCCCCTCCCTCTGCAAAACTGTGCCCCAGTCTCTTCTGTCGAAACACACCTGTCAATCAATCAGGCGGTGGGCGGGGCGTCGCGCTGATGTCTGATTGGTTCCTTCAAGAAATTTTAGAAACATGTTTCTCAACTCTGGACAGAACAAACTGAAAAAGCCCACACACACACACACACACACACACACACACACACAGACACACACACACACACACAGACACACACACACACACACACAGACAGACACACACACACACACAGACACACACACACACACACACACACACACACACACACAGACACACACACAACAGACACACACACAACAGACACACACACACACACAGACACACACACACACACACACACACACAGACAGACACACACACACACAGACAGACACACAGACACACACACAACAGACACACACACACACACAGACACACACACACACACACACAGACACACACACACAGACACACACACACACACACACGCACACACACACACACAGACACACACACACAGACACACACACAGACACACACACACAGACACACACACACACACACACACACACATACAGACACTCACTCTCACACACACACACACAGACACACACACACACACACACACACACACACACACACAGACACACACACAGACACACACACACACACACACACACACACACACAGACACACACACAGACACACACACACAGACACACACACACACACACACACAGACACACACACAGACACACACACACACACACACACACACACACACACACACACACACACACACACACACACGCAGTAAACTTCCTCGAACTTGCTCCACCACTTCCTCTCTCTCTCCTCTTGGACTTCCTCCTCCTCATTAGCTCCGCCCCCTCACACTGAGGTACAGATCCGTCCCTCCCGCACACACACACACACACACACACACACTCACACACAGACACATAAACACGCACTGACACACGCACAGCGGGACTGACTGGAGCTGTGTGCCCGGAGAGGAGGACTGATGACCGGTGAGTCTCTGATTTTCATCCGCCCGGAGCCCCGGGATGATCCGACACTGACCAGCTGAGTCTGTGTGTGTGTCTGTGTGTGTGTCTGTGTGTGTGTCTGTGTGTGTGTGGGAATGAGTGAGTGTGTGTGTGTCTAAGTGAGACAGTGGGTGTGTGTTTCCTCCTCTCTGTCCAAACTTTTAGCAGGTTATTGATCGTATTGGCTTTAATTCCCTGATCGATCGGTTCTCCAGCGGATCGATAACCTGTCTGTCTGTCTGTCTGTTGACGCTGCTGCGAGAAACTGGAGATGAAGTGCGACCACTCCCAGTGTGTGTGTGTGTGTGTGTGTTTCTGTCACTCACTTCTAGAAACTTTACATCAGTGCAAAAAAAAAGGTTTTCAAACTAAGAGAACGAGAGTGAAACAGAATCTGTCTCCACTACAGGAACATGATGTCTGAATAACTCCAACTCTCTGTCAGAGGAATATCAATATACTGAAGAAACACCGATCTCCAGCAATACTGTGGGATTATTATAAAGAAAACCACATGAATACTTCAAAATAAAGTTTTCAGAGAATATTATGAGAATATTACAGATAAACAGGGACAAGAGGAGAGCGGTGGCACCTATAGGAATATTATAGGTTATATGTCATTAATTAATATTAAATATCATAGAAATTCAATAGAAATATTATAAAGAAACATTTAATAGTATCTATAATCACTGTATTATTGGCAGTAGATCTAAATAACAATAACTCAATATTACTATAAAAATACAGGAATACTTAACTGTATATTAAGGTTAAGAGTGAAAACATTTCCTTTTGGGTGTTTTGTGTCTTTGTGGTTCTTTTGTGTGTTAATACTTCTCATAGAGGTTCTGGTTCAGGGGTCCTGGGTCTGTACCATGGCCCATTCATTACACTCGTTACAGTAGGAGCCAAAACAGCATAACAACCATAATGACACCATAGGAATATTATAGGAATGTACTATGTAATCATGGGCATGTTGGCAGAAAAAAAAACAAGGTTGATGACATCAAGATGACATCACACAGAAGACAGCCGCACGCGCTCAGATGAGAGTCAGGAAGGTCAGTCGAGATGGCCTGTTTCAGGTTTCCCAGAATGACACAGGAAGTCAGAGGTCACCAAGCTACTGCTGACATGTGAATCAGCCAGACTGAGAATCAAAAATACTCATTTTAGTCCAGGTTTAGTCCAGTGTAGTCTGGAGTTTTAGTCCAGGTTTAGTCCAGTGTAGTCTGGAGTTTTAGTCCAGGTTTAGTCCAGTGTAGTCTGGAGTTTTAGTCCAGGTTTAGTCCAGTGTAGTCTGGTGTTTTAGTCCAGGTTTAGTCCAGTGTAGTCTGGAGTTTCAGTCCAGGTTTAGTCCAGTGTAGTCTGGAGTTTTAGTCCAGGTTTAGTCCAGTGTAGTCTGGTGTTTTAGTCCAGGTTTAGTCCAGTGTAGTCTGGAGTTTCAGTCCAGGTTTAGTCCAGTGTAGTCTGGTGTTTTAGTCCAGGTTTAGTCCAGTGTAGTCTGGAGTTTCAGTCCAGGTTTGGTTTGATGTGCACTGGAATTTAAGACCACACCTGTTTGTGGTGTCCTCATTCTGTTAGCCAACTGCAAACCAGGATTTCTGTGGCTGTGATGAAATAATGTCTTCATTTTAATGACAGAAACCACCTGACAACCCTCAGATTTCAGTTTCTTAAAGGATGATTACACTCAGTTTATTCCTTTCTGTTGACCTGTTTTTTATCTGTTGACATGAACTGCTGGTGGGACTGTGTTAACGGACTCATCTCCTGCACACATGCTGCCGCTGGATGAACAGAGCGGTGGACAAACCCTTCCTGTTTCGGTTTCAACACAGACCAGTTCCTCTTTGGCCTGTGGCGTCTGACTGTTTATTAAGGTGAATGGGGGTTAGGAAACGCTGTAGTTGTTCAGTAAGTGTGGGGGATGCTCAGTCAGCTGGACGTCAGTCATAGAAGTATAACAATAGTGTGTAAACTGAGATTTGGGAACATGGTGAGTACAGGTTAGACGAACTGTCTTAGCTGAGAAAGTGAAGGCGAACAGTTAGATTATGACCTATACCATCAGTTTTAAACATCAGCAGACAGACCCACTTCCTGCTTCAACTTTAACCTGCTGTTCTCACTAGAGCTGTGTAGTCACAGTTTTCCTGTTCGATGAGAAGTGATCTCAGACAGCTCAGGTGCGCTCACTTTCAGTTTGACCCTCAGTCAAAGTTTAGATCTTCTCCATTAGCTGCTGGTTTGTTTCCAGCCTGTTAACAGAGACATGCTGGGTATGTAGCACTGTAGCCATGTTAGCATGCTAACATGGCTACGGTGGAGTTCGACAACTGTCTGGTGACTTAGTCCTGGTTTGATTTACATTCTCCTGGTTTGTACCTGTTTAACTGTCTATTTTCTTGAGGAACATCTGTGTGGTTTAAAATGTTTCTGTTGAGGGAAAAGCCAGTAATCACTTACTTAATATTTATTTTTGTAGTGTGTGTGTGCATGTATATATGTATATATATACATATGTATGATGTGTTTGCATGCATCGCAGTGGTTAGCGCTGTCGCCTCAAGCAAGAAGGTTCTGGGTTTGAATCCCAGGCCTGGGGCTGTGTGGAGTTTGCAGGTTCTCCCGTGTCTGTGTGGGTGCCCTCCGGGTTCTCCGGCTTCCTCCCACACACATGCACATAAGGTTGATTAGTGACTCTAAATTGCCTGGAGGTGTATGAGTGAGTGTGTGTGTGGTTGTTTGTCTGTTTATGTCAGCCCTGCGATAGACTGGCGACCTGTCCAGGGTGTACCCCGCCCCCGCCCAATGTCTGCTGGCATTGGCTCCAGCCCCCCCTGCGACCCGGTTTCAGATAAGCAGTATGGAAAATAAATGAATATATATATTATTTATTTTTAGTGAATTTCTTTCATTTTGTCCACCACCTGGTTGAAGTTGTCCATATTCATTACGTTCATGTTCAAAATCACAATCTGCTGTTTGCAGTCAGTTTGTGGAGCAGGTGTCTGCACAGTTGTAAAAATACTCCGTAAACCCCGTAGCTCCAATTTTAGAGATTTTCCCGTCTGAGCTTCAGCTGCAGGAGGACTCGGTTCCTCTGTGGGCTGGAGACTCTTCCTAAACCAGAAAGATAAAATAAAAACACAGAAGAAGAATGCAGCTGACGAGACGAAACCTAGGCTGTCTGTTAGTTCCTGAAATGCTGACATAAAAAACCACCAACACCAAACTGGCCACCTTTCTCTTTCCTCAGTGACACTAGTTGTTCAAATTTAAACCACATTTCCCATCATGCCCATCATGAAGCCGATTGAGTCATCAGTTTCTTTGACTGGAAATCAAAGGTCAAAGTCTCTGGACATTAAAACTGAAGGAAAATAATCAACTACGACTCCCAGGGTGCACTTAAACAGCAAACATCCAATTACAGAGCCATAGCAATGGCAGCTGAGGCTCATGGGTATTGCAGTATTTTCAGTCGTCCACCAAACTCACAAAAAGTTGAAATAATTCAAACTGAAGGTCGGAGTTTAAACCTGTGGTGTGGTCACATGATCCAGGTGAGTGAGGTGAACACTGAGGAGAACATTTAAAGAGAACCAGAGGATCCTGAACTGGGTGGAACAGTCACTAATGATATTAGTTCCACATGTTCTTTTCCTGTTAATGAAACTCGTTCTGGGAACAAGAAAACAGTGTTCTGGTGCTGGGCTGTCAGGACTGAGGCAACAGGCAAAGTCAAGTCACTTTTTATCTATTTTATCTTCATATTATATCATTTCTCTTATTTATCTCAGGCACTTTTCGAATAGAGCAGGCCTAGGCTGAACTATCTGTCATGATGAAACTATATTCAGCACAGACCACACTGCCTCTGTTCATTTCACAGTCATGTACACATTTATAGATCTTTATGTAAATGTCGTGATATGTGTAGAAACAGGAAGCTTCAACTCACCTTCAAATTAATGTAGCAACAAATATATTTCCAACATTTATCTTCCTAAAGGTTTTAAATCCAGCTCTATAGGGACACTAGAGCCAGAGAGCTGCTGAGGAAACATGATGATGACCATGGATGCTGACTGAAAGCTCTCTCAGGAGGCAGCCGTTTAGCTGCTGAGATGTTTAAACATCAGAGCAAATTTCCAGACAGACATTACCTCAATAAACAGACAGTCATTAGAGAGATAACTGAACTTAATAAAGTGACATCATAATATAACAGTGGGAGGATGACAACGTTACGAGGTCTGAGCTGTTGTCACTGGTTGATGTGAAATGTATTCTGGGAAACTGGTCTAAAGTCAGTGTAAAAACTACAATGAAGGTGGTTTTGTTGGCTCACTGAACATCTGATGTGGAATAAACAGGATCCAGAAGCTGTTCCAACAACTGAAAGAGAGATAACAAAATACATAAAGACAAAGTAAGTTAAATTACATATCAACTTAAAATATCAGCACTAACAATAATGAAATACATAAAGTAAATCAAGCTGATGTTACTTCATCTGAGCACCTTCAGGGTATTACACACCGGAATCTAATGCAGCATAATACAAATGAACAAATCTAATGTTCACCAAACAAAATATCATAAGGTCTCACAGTGGCTCTTTGTTCTCAGTGGATTGGAGGGAAAGGGCTTTGCAGACCTGATGGGTGGGGTTATATAACTTCCTGGGTGTGGTTAAAAGGGTGACAGGTGATTTCAGTTAAAGCAGGGTATGAAACTTGTGACTGAACAGTGTCCTGATAAAACAGGCAGAGTGAGAGCTCCTCTGGTTGTGTGTCTGGATGTTTGTCACAGTGCAGCTGCAGCTCAGTGGTGATTCATGTAAATATTCTCCTGCCTCAGTTTTATATATATATATTATTATTATTATGCTAATGATTAACTGGCATTGAAATACACCAGCAAATGTGTTTGTTTCAGATTCACACCTTAATCTCCCACACAGACACACACCATCACACCATCGCACGCACACTGAGCTGTGGGCTGCTCTCACACAGCAACTGTGTCTCGGGTGTGTTCAGTCACTGATGTCGACTCTTCTTCCTCTTTTTTCTTAGTGTGTTTTCTTCTTTCTTTCTCTCACAGTCTGACTCTGTCAGAGGACTGCCCCCCCTCAGATCTGGTCTCAGACCAGACCTGCTGCTCTCGCTGCACAGTCTGAGCTGAAAACCTCTTGAAGATGCAGGACACTGTATCTGTTGGGTCTAGTTTGGTCAGATTTGGTTTGGTTTGTACAGAAAGTACTTTGCAGTTTTTCTTTATCATCAAATATGACCTTGACATTGAAGATAAAACCATCAGGCTTTCCTGTTCACAGAGCGATCCCAGCAGCTGATTAGTCGATTGACAGATAAATAATCTGCAACTAGTTTGGTAGTCGACTGATCATTGCCGCCATTTTTCAAGCAGACACAATGCTGATCATGCTCTGAGTCTGGCATTGATTATTGTAAATCGATCAGCTTGAACTTTAGGCCGTACAAAACAAGTGACCTGAAGACGTCACCTCAGACTCTGGGAGGTTGTGATAAGTTACAGCCCTAACATTCATCAGGACTCCTCATGACTGTGCTGAGTAACATGAACACACTTTAAAGATATATTCAGACTGCATGTGTTAAAACCACAGACACAGGCAGGCGCTGAGACGTAACATGACCTGAAACTACTTAACAGCAGCAGCCTGAGGGGTGTATTATAGTCCAGCAGCACGTCCTATCAGAGGGTTGATGGTTGTTCAGGTTAGAGGACTAGTTCAGGTCTGAGGACTGGTTCAGTGGTTCAAGTTGGAGGACTGGTTGAGATTGGAGGACTGGTTCAGGTTAGAGGACTGGTTCAGTGGTTCAGGTTGGAGGACTGGTTGAGATTGGAGGACTGGTTCAGATTGGAGGACTGGTTCAGTGGTTCAGGTTAGTGGACTGGTTCAGTGGTTCAGGTTAGAGGACTGGTTCAGTGGTTCAGGTTGGAGGACTGGCTCAGATTGGAGGACTGGTTGTTTCAGACATACCAGTAGCAGTGAACATGAGCGGCTTCATAAAGGTTTTTATCCTGAGTCTCCAGGGAATGAATTCATGAACCTGTTGTGTCAGACGAGAAACTGATTCTCACTGCGACAGAGAAATCAGCCTCCAAGCAGCAGATATTATCATCGGCTGCTGGAGGAAACCGATTCACTGATCAGGAGCTCAGTCAGTGACTCTACGACTTTAATGAGTCCATTTGTCCATCAGTCGTCAGCTCTCGTCTCTGAGCGGTTGCAGTTTTCTTCACTGAAGTTGCTGCTTTATTTCAACATGAAACCACAATGACACTTTTCTACTGAAAGCTTCCTTTTTTCTTACAAAAGGAGTCGTTACGACACTTGAGACATTTCTTTCATTCTTCTTCTCTGTCTCTGCAGGTTAACACTTATTAATACAAACTACTTCCTCCTGTTGTTTGATAAAAGCGTGAGCGAGAGGGTTCAGAAAATTACTGAGCTTTTTTTAAAAATTACAAACATGTGAAGTGTTGTAAAGATTGAAGTCTTCAGCAGGAACCAATGAGCTCAGAGCTGAGAGCCGCAGTCAGACACTGACACACTGTTAGCTCAGCTCTGCACATGAGATTTATTGACTATAAGAAAAATCTAGTGAAGATGATTCTTTGTTTTGTTCAAGTATGTTCACACACACAGGAACCTCACAGTGACCTCAGAATATCACCAGTTATACTTTAAGTATCTGAATATTTGTTTTACTACTGCAAAGGTCAGAGGCAGCAGTGGTGGAAGTAAAAGTACTAATACCACACTATATTCATACAGTAGCACTAGTAAAAGTCCTGAGTGCAAAATAAGTAAAAGTACAGGAGTTAAATTTTTGCAGCAGGAGAAGTAAAAGTTCTCAGCGCTGCAGAAACATGGCTCCTGTCTGATCATGATGACTCCGGCATTAATATGGAAGCAGCATGAAACTAATGATCATGTTTGCCATGAATTAATCTGATGACTATTTTCTTGATCAATCAATAAACTGTATTGAACATAAATGGTCAGAAATGCCAATCACAATAACCCAGTTCAACGTGACATCTTCAGGTCTGATCAACAGTCTAATCAATAATGAATGTGTCAATAAATAAATATCTTCACATCTGAGAAGCTGAAACCATGAAATGTTTCGTTTGTTTTTGCATGAAGAATGACTTTAATGATAAATCAATTATCTGATAATCAACTAATCAATTACCTGATTAATCATTTAAGCTGAAACTGTTGAGTAGTTTGATTATTTTTTTTACAATGCATCTGTTTTTAAAAAAAATCCTAATTTGTAAAATAACTGGTAAATAAATCTGCCAGATAAATGTAGAGCAGTAAAAGTTCAGTGTAAACTTTCCTGAAATGGAAACAGTGAAGTACAAGTACATCAAATTTATACTGAAGTACAGTATCAGAGTAAATATACATAGTTACTTTACATTAAAGATCAGAGGTCACAGTTCTCCTCAGTTACACCAACTACACAATATAAAGGGGAAAAGAATCAGTTAAACAGAAAAATTGTGAGATCAGAGGTTAAAGTGTCCAGCAGTGAGATCAGCTGACCTCCACCCAGAGAGAGAGAGAGGGAGAGAGAGGGAGAGAGAGAGAGAGAGAGAGAGAGAGAGAGAGAGAGAGAGAGAGAGGGAGAGAGAGGGAGGGAGGGAGGGTGGGGTCGTTGTCCCCAGAGTCTGGGCTGAGCCACTTTCTCTCTCCAGACATCTGGAGACTCTACAGACTCAGTATTTTAATGTTCATCTGATCATGTTCATATTTTTATCATTACTCTTTTTTGTCTTTGTCCTTTTTTCTTCTGCAGCTCACATGAATCAGACGACACAAACCATCATAAACACTGAAACTCAAACTAACACTGACTTTGAAATAAAAAAATAACAAACTACACAGAGAGAAACTGGAAACTGTCACTGACATCTTCTTTCTAAAGGTGCAGCTGTTGTACTCAAACTGACAGAAATATAACCTCTGCAGCACAAACATGACCCGGGTGACTTGAACATGACCGATATATGATGTTGAGGACACGGACATGATCTGTGTAACTCCTCTCATACATTAGTTATTTTGAATTGACTTCAACACAACCACAGTGGCTTGAAGATGACTCGACCAGGTGACGTTGGCGACTCAGACCTGACGTTGAGAGCTCAGACAGTGGTGACACACGTGGATGTGATCTGTGCAGCTCATAGTTATCCAGGTCTTATCCAAGTCACCCTGGTCACCTCCAACTCTAACGTGAGTGGTCCGGATCAGGCCAGACTTAGGTGACCTTTTTACTTGGATCTGGAAGACTCAGGCATGGTCTGGGTGATTCTGACCCAACATGGGCGAACTGGGTGTGACCTTGGTGAGTTTGCTGTGGCCTCAGTGACTCCAGCTTAATGACTTGGCAACTTCAGCATCACCACAGGAACGTGTGTTGGTGCCTTGAACGTGACCCTGTTGACTTGTCCTGAGTGACCTGAGCAATTTGTGGTGACTTGGACACGATGTGGGTGACTTGGATATGGACTTGGTGACTTGGACTTGAATTTCGATGACTCTGGACCTGGAGTCTCAGTTTACTGATCCTACAGCAGCACTACTAGTGCTACTACCACTACTACCAGTACTGCTATTACTACCAAGTATCTTTCTGTCACATAGATGCAAATCAAGTCTAAATAAAGTGTGTATGACTTTAATTCATTCACACAGAGTCACACTGGCATTCAAATCTGTGTGTGTGTGCGTTTGAAAGAGTGTGTGTCTTGCAGGATAACATCTCTGTTTTGTTTGGAGACCGTTTCCCTCTGCAGAGATCATTTCCATAAACACAAATACTGATGGAGGACAAACCCCCTCCTCCCCTCCCCTCTCTGTCTCTGCAGTCAGACGATGGGACGTCACGTGTCTCTGAACAAACTGTGTTAACTGAAGGAAACCAAAGTGTCTCTGGCAGCTGGAGCAACACAAATTAACCAATCAGACGCTCTGAAGGTAAAACCAACTGATGACATGAGGATGAGGACAAATGATGGTTAATCCTGAGTAAAGAGTTCAGTCAGATTAAAAACTGGCTCGGAGACAATAAGATGTCTCGTGAGCTGTGTTTGATCAGTACTGTCCAGATGTTTCCTGCCAAGGCCTCAGTTAGTTACCTGGGATGTTTGTTAGACAGCTGTTTAGGTGGAGAGAACACGGTTTAAAGAAGGTGAACAACAGAACCAGGTTTTTGTTAAGAAGAGCTGATTAATTGATTATAAAGGTTTGAGATGTGTTCTGGGAAAAAAACAACTTAAAACTGCATAAAACCGTGCGTGTGTACGAAGGATGAATCGCTGAGTCACCAACCTGACGAGGTGGGCGGGTGCTCAGGACCCAGACCCAGATAATCTGATTCATCCCACATTTGTCGTCAACACAACTACGACTGGTCCTGTCATGGTTCTGGTCTTATAGAGGGACTCTACAAAATTTAGTTTAAGACCTGAAGAGTTTCTGTTGTGTTTGTTTGTTTGTTGTAAAGTTGTGTTTCATCATATTGATGTGTAAGTGCAACAGTGTAGCTCATCACATCACACAGCTTCCTCCGGGAAAGTGTGTGTGCACTGGTCTGAGGTCAGTGTGAGGCGACACATTGTGGTGTAGATGTACTGAAAGCCCACTAACAGCAGTAATGTGTGTGTGTGTGTGTGTGTGTTTGTGTGTGTTACAGGTTGCTGAAGGGTCAGAGGTCAGAGGTCATCATGCAGACTATAAAGTGTGTGGTTGTGGGTGACGGTGCCGTGGGGAAGACCTGCCTCCTCATCTCCTACACCACTGGAGCGTTTCCCAAAGAGTACATCCCCACGGTGTTCGACAACTACAGCAGCCAGGTGTGTGTGTGTGTGTGTGTCTGTGTGTGTGAGTGTTAAATTTGTTTATACTCCACTTGGAGAACATATTCCACATATTCCCCAGCATCCTCAGTTGGTATCTCTGTAGCGCAGTGACTGCACGTCAGTATCGGAGCCTCATGTACAAAGTATAACATTGGTGTAACTCTGACCCAGTGTGTGTGTGTGTGTGTGTGTGTGTGTGTGTGTGTGGGGCGTTCAGGTGACGGTGGACGGCAGGATCATCAGTCTGAACCTGTGGGACACGGCGGGTCAGGAGGAGTACGACCGGCTGAGGACGCTGTCCTACCCCCAGACCAACGTCTTCATCATCTGCTTCTCCATCTCCAGCCCGGCCTCGTACGAGAACGTCAAACACAAGTGGCATCCAGAGGTCAGAGGTCAAAATCTACCCGGCGAGAGATTAGAGATGCAGAAATGAATTTAAACCACCTTTAACAGTTTGCTTATCACTTGTGGTTTTTATAATGGAGCCTGTGATTTACAGTGTAGCATCACTGCACTGATAACACACTGACCGGTTCCTGGTTCTCACAGAGGAAGAAAACACGGCTGTGGAGAACAAGAGGAACAGTGTGGTACTTTAGATGAAAGGAGAAATAAAGTATGCTACTGTATTTTTTAATTTACAGTCACAGTACTGGAGAAAAAACAGAAAATGTTTGGTAAATGTGTCAAAAACCTTTTTCTCATTGTGTAATTACAGAGTAAAAACAGCCACTGACCTGATTCTGACTGAGGACTGTAACATACACAGTTTAATATTATTATTTATTTATTTAGTAATAATTAATTTATTGAGTTTTGTTTTATAGACCATAAAACCTACCTTGAATCAAAATAGGCACAATTTATCTATTTTATGGCTTATGATGAAATGAACGAGCAAATATATTGAGAGGCTACAGAATAATTCCCACAATAACTTGTTTGTCTTCTCTTATGAGTTAAAAAGAACAGTTACTGTTGCATCTGTTTGGACAGAATTAGCTGCATATTTTGTCTATTTTGAACTAAAATGCTGAAACACACTGTGTGTGTGTGTGGTCTGTTGTGATTTGGCTGCTTGTCGGCCATGACAGAACATCATGAGCTCTGACCTGGACACATGCACAGTTCTGATTAATTCAAACAAAAGCTCAGTTTGACCAAAAATAAAGGAGGGTCTGACTGAGCATGTGCAGTATGAGTGTCATTGATCTAGCATGTGTCTGATTGGAGGAGCAAGACTAGTTGCAACCGTCCCCAGTCTCCTCCAGTAAAAGGTCAGAGGCAGCTGTGATGAGACACGTGGTCAGGACAGTCAGGTAACAAACACCTGTCAGCACCTGTGAAGCTGATTAACAGGTTTTATCTCGTTTGTTTCATCTGAACAAAAACCAGTGTTAAAACAACAACTCACTGTTTCACAGGGATGATAATCTGAACTATCTCTCAGCTGGGAGCCGGGCTAGCAGTTTCCCCGTTTCCAGTCTTTATGCTAAGCTAAGCTAACCAGCTGCTGCAGTCTGAACTGAACTTAATTATTATCATTATCCCCAGGTGTCCCACCATTGTCCTGGCGTTCCCATCCTGCTGGTCGGCACAAAGAGCGACCTCCGAAACGACGCAGAGATTCAGAGGAAGCTGAAGGATCAGAACCAGACGCCTGTCACCCACCAACAGGGCACCGCCCTCGCCCGCCAGATCCAAGCCGTCCGCTACCTGGAGTGCTCGGCCCTCAACCAGGACGGCATAAAGGACGTCTTCACCGAGGCTGTGAGGGCCTTCCTCAACCCGCAGCCCACCGTCAGCAAGAGGCCCTGCGTCCTGCTGTAGGACCAGGCCTCCACTGACGGGACCTGGAGGGTTTGAATCGGCCTGATTTTGTGGCAAAACCGTCTGAGAGACTGTTTGGAAAATTTATGTTAAAATGTGTTTTTATGTTTAGTTATAATTTTATCTTTTATCTTAACTGAACTGATGTAAATAGAAATAAGAACATTAGAGGAATGGTTGATATTGATACTGAGAATCTACTTCAACAGCTGAGAGACAGACAGAGGACAACCAGACAGAGACAGACAGAGAGACAGAGGACGGACAGACAGACAGAGAGACAGAGGACAAACAGACAGAGACAGACAGACAGACAGACAGACAGAGAGACAGAGGGACAACACTCCAGTCTTCTCTGACACGTTGACAGAACCATTTTCTTGCAGCTTTTACTCTGAGACAAAGTGAATCAAACAAACAGCTCCAGAAAAAGTTGAGAGTTGTATGAATAAAAGTCAGGTGGGGGGGGGGCTGAGGACATGTTGCTGGGCCCCAGAGGTCCAGATCATCGGGGCCCTGTGCCGCTCACCTGTACTCACTCACTGTCATTTACCTGTAAACCTGAAATTTGATTGTTTTTAATGATTTTGACTTTTATTTAAATGTGATGATACATTTAAAACCTACAGTACAGTTTCCTACAGCAGATCTGCCTCCTGTGGTTCATTCCAGCTGTTTCTCCTCATCTGTACACAGCTCCACATTACCATCAAAACACACACACACACACACACACACACACACACACACACACACACACACACACACACACACACACACACACACACACACACTCGTACTTGTACTTCAGTAAAAGGTTTGTGTACTTCCTCCATCACTGGCTGAAAACTAACCTCCTGTTCACCACCTCCACCCTCTGTCAGCCAAGTGTATGAGCGTCCTCTGTGCTGCTGTTGTTGTGTGATCTGTTGTTCAGGTAAATTAAGTTGGGGGAAGTGAGTTTAATAAATGACCTGCAGACAAACAACTTCCCTAAACCATGAAAGAGCTGTTATGGTGTCAGATGATAAAATAATCAAATCACAAACAGCCGGGATCATGTGACCTCTCAGTCTGTTACTGAGAAACAGAGAAAACCAAACACAACTGAAGCTGCTTTTTCTGTGTGTATCCACAGGTCTGACAGTTTTCTATTTAAACATTTCTTGACTGGTCGGTGCATTAAATGACAAAACAGTGAAATATCTGTTATTATTCCCTGAAGTCCACATGAACATGAAGTGCCTCGACCGGCCGGCCCCCCAGACAGTCAGTGGATGTGACAAGCAGAGGGCTTCATGGAAACACTGTGTAGATGTAATAATAGTTGAACCATCTGATAAAACACATTCGCTTCATTACTCTGTGAAACGTGGATCTTCACAGTCAGATTTCTCTCTGAAACTCAGAGGAGGAACAGCAGGACTCCACTCTCTCCCTCTGTGTTTCTCTGTTGTGTTGTTTCTCCTCAGCTCAGGATGTCGTCTTTTCCTCCGGAGCGTCTCCTCAGAGAGAGGGAGCCACTTCCTCTTCCTGTCCCTCGTCTCCTGCTGAAGCTTCTGACCTCAAGTTAACAAGAGATAAGTGAGACACAGGGAAGATGACGGACGGCTACTTTTAGACTTAGTCCAAGTCCTGAGAACAAAAGGACATTTTAATTTCAGTCACCTTTACTCAGCGTTTTGATTTTTAGTTTTAACCAAGAGTGAACGTTTTAATAAAAACGGCTTTCAAATAAGATTTCACAACTGATCCAGATGCGTCACAGCAGTAGTCAGGTACAGTGGTCCAGATGTGTAACAGCGGTCCAGATGTGTTACAGCAGTAGTCAGGTTCAGTGGTCCAGATGTGTTACAGTGGTCCAGATGTGTTACAGCAGTAGTCAGGTACAGTGGTCCAGATGTGTTACAGCAGTAGTCAGGTACAGTGGTCCAGATGTGTAACAGCGGTCCAGATGTGTTACAGCAGTAGTCAGGTTCAGTGGTCCAGATGTGTTACAGTGGTCCAGATGTGTAACAGTGGTCCAGATGTGTTACAGCAGTAGTCAGGTACAGTGGTCCAGATGTGTTACAGCAGTAGTCAGGTACAGTGGTCCAGATGTGTAACAGCAGTAGTCAGGTACAGTGGTGCAGATGTGTAACAGCGGTCCAGATGTGTTACAGCAGTAGTCAGGTACAGTGGTCCAGATGTGTAACAGCAGTAGTCAGGTACAGTGGTCCAGATGTGTAACAGCGGTCCAGATGTGTTACAGCAGTAGTCAGGGTGCTGGTCTGGTCTGAGGAGTTTTCAGGAAGCAAGATGAAGCTTCACACTAAGCAAAAACCAAACCTGAGTCAGCAGAAGAGGAGCCTTGACCCACGGTGTCCTTTCTGTTACTTTACATCAATTTGTCAACGTGCTGGACACTGACTCACATCCAACACACGCACGTACGCACATACGCACGTACGCACACACACACACACACACACACACACACACAATTAGTGTTAATCTGAACCTCCTGACACTGCTCTGACTCTCCAGTGTTCCCAGTATGAAGTGTTTGTCCTGCAGCACCGAGGCCTGAGCAGTGACCAGCCTCATGATGGAGTCTGAGCTCAGCCCGAACAGAGGCGGTATCATCAGGACCTCATCAGTACTCATGCTCCTCCTTAGAGGGAGTAAAACTTTATAACTCACCTGTTAGCTATTTTAAACCAAACTGATTTCTCCTGAGTTACAGTGAGCTACACACTGTACAGCTGGAGTTACTATGGTAACGTCTAACGTTGATAGAAACTGTCCTGTAGACAACGAGCCCATAGGTCGTCTGTGAAGGTTATTATTACATTTTGTTGCTAGGCCACATCTAGTGGCCGTAGTAATTATGACAGGAGGTCAGGAGGTTATTCTTATCGTGACCAGAACAAGAAAGGTCGTCTAATGTTGAGGAAGTACTTGTTTTAACCCAGATCACCATCTTTTCCTGAACCTTACCAAGCCATGACTGTTATTATAGTAACCATGGCGACAAAGGTAGGTATGACGCTTTTGGTAACAGCCCATGTGTTCATTTTTGTGACAGGTCTGGTGCGCCTGCTGCCACAGGGGCGCAGGTCCTATCAGAGGTCAGAGAGCTGTTGGTCTCTGAAGGTCAAGACTGTGGAGCTGCTGAGTGTTTCCTGGTTGACTGTTGTTTATTCAGTTGCTCATAAACAGGTTTTTTATAGGATTTTTTAGGAAGCTCATCCTGATGGGTGACGATCATTTTACTGTCAAATCACTTTGACCGGACGCGCACTCAGGTATTGTCCTGCAGTGTGTGTGTGTGTGTGTGTGTGTGTGTGTGTGTGTGTATTGTGGTAATAATCAGAGGTGGACAAAGTACACAGCTCAATAATTTAAGTCAAAGTATAGCTCTTCCTGGTCAAATAATTCTCCAATACAAAGGGAAATTGTTCAGTTACATTTCTTTTATGCCAACACATTGTTTTGTTGTCCCATATTTCACAGAACCTAATGACTGACTGTAAAACCTGTAGAATAAAAGCTTCTAGAATATGATACAAAGACTGTGGACAAGGACATAAAAACACAATTGAATCAACAAAAGGAGCCATTGTTGTTTCATTTCTTTTTTTTTTTTTTTTTTTAAACTCGCCCCACCTTCCACAGAACAGCATGGTGGTGACAACGTTTGGTCACAGTAAACACAGCAAACATTTGAAATGAAAGGAATGTTTCTTTCTTCAAACATGGACTTGAAATAAGATCACGGTGCTCTGGAGAAGAATCTTCTGCCTCAAGTTTATCCAACGTAGCCATCGTTAGGACACTGACGAGTTCAGACTGAGCTCAACATGACTGACAGTGGAGGAGTTGGCTGTGATTGGTTTTTCTCCTGTGATGACTACAGTGTTTGGTCCTTCACTTCTTAGAAAGTAAAGGAATTCCACAGACTAAAAGTAACGAGTAGTGGAGTCAAAAGTACAATGTTTGTCTTTTAAGTGTAGTGGAGTAAAAGTCATAAATAAATTCAAAAATAGTAATACTCAAAGTACAAATACTCAAAAAATGTAATTAAGTAGAGTACGCAAGTAAATGTACTTTGTTTTAATTCCTAATCAATAATATATAATATCAGCTTTGTTTTGTTGACCTGTTTCAGAGGCTGATTTAGTCAATGAGTAAAAACACTTCCCTGTTCAGACCTCGCTGCTCGGACTGTAACAGCCAATCAGATGTTTTCTAGCAGCAGCAGCTTAGTTTTTCCTCCAGAGCTGAGACAAACAGTCCAGAGCTCAAAATACAGGTTATTAGAGAAGGACTCGGTTCTTTGTGACTTTGTCTCAGGTTATTACACCTCTGGTATTTCTTTCCTGACAGTGGCTCAAATAAACTGTTTGACTGAAGAGTGATTTTCTTCTTCTCTGGATCATTTGAAGCTTTAGAGGTTTGAGGAGGTCAGAGTTCACAGTGTTTCACCACAAAGATAAAATTACAAAGATATGAAAAAATGAACCAAACCTCATTAACAAGTGTTTTTAGGTCGACAGTCTATTTATTAAATCTGTTTTTTCTCACTGTTTGCTGAGACGACAGGACCTGGTCTGTAACAGACCTGGCCTCAGGACTTCTCTGTCTGTAGAACCTGATTTAAAACCTGTAAAGTGTGAACTTGGTTTTGATTTCTCTTTAAGGCATAATCTTCTGACGTTTCCACAGCTGCTGTGGTTTGTTTCTTAATTATCCAAATTTGTGTCCCTGCGTCACGGGGCTGTCGCTCAGAATGTCCCGACAAATGACGAAGCACAGGTCAAAGTTCAATCTCACCTACAAAAGGCATCAGAGTCCGTTCTCATATAATGTTCATGAGGAGACGTGAAGCCTGTGTGTGATCAGGTAAAACCTAACTGCGGGTCCTGGTGTCACCAGGTGCAGCTGCTGCTCAGTATTGTTTGTCTTCAGGCGGTGTCGCCACGATCACCTTTTTGCTTCCAAAGTCCCAGAAAGCCGTCATGTGGAAGGCCATGTTGGATAAGACCACCAGGTACTCGAAGAGGGCAAATAGGGTGTAGACTGGAGGGAGGGGGGGGCAGTAAGGTGACAGTGTGAGTAACTGAGGAATGACAGTTCTGCAGATCTTTAGACCTCTGGACTGATCCACCTCAGACAAAGAGGCCGATCAGAGCAGGACTTGGACACTTACCTCCTGTTTCACAGTAGTTGTTGTGGCGTCTGAAGAAGTACACTGCGGCCAGACAACAGCTGACGTTAAACAGGAAGAGACGCACTTTCCATCGATATGATGTCACTTCCTGAGACAGACACAGAGAAAAGCCAAACACAACTGATTTGTAGACATGACCACAGACAAGAGAAGAAGAGACGCCCAGAGCTGTTTGCATCAGGTGGTGTTGTGATGAGAAACTGGGTTTCAAAGACAAATTACACAAACAAACAGTAGGTGGATCAAAATATATATATAATATAGAGACAACACTTCAGAGCAGTGACACAAACAAACAGAGGTTGTAATCTGATGATCTTTGTGTTGTGGGAGAAACATGTGTATGAAAGTGTGTTTTGTACGTGTGTAAACATAAGTGTGACTACGGGTATAAAATACATCTACAGTGGCTTTGGTGTCCAGACAAACTGAGTAACCAGGTGAGAAGGGAGGAGGTCCCTGTACCAGAGCCTCAGAGCTGCAGAGCTGAACCTGCTGCAAGGACGAGCATCTCAGCAGCTCTCCATCAGTCAGGCCTTCCTGGTGGAGACACTGGTCAGACGAGGCTGTGAGTAAAAGACAGCGCACTCGCTAGCCAGCCAAGGAATGCTCAATGTCAACAATGTCCTCTAAGGATGAACAAGGGCTAGTGCCCAGCCAAGCACTGCTAAAGCTAACCAGCAGTCAGATACATATCCAGTGGGTGACTGAGGGAGGAAGGTGAAGCTCGTCGAATGAACAGCCTAGCCACCGGATTATCAGTCACTACATCTGTTGCCGGCTACGACACTGGCTCCTCTGATTTCTCACAGCGGCATAAAAGCAGCAAATGAACACAGCTGAGAAGCTTGAAGTTTTGTCACAGCAGAACTTCATTCAGAATCCTCAGAATCACAGTGATCTGGTGACAGTTGTCTGTACATCATGATTCACCGCAGACAGGAGCTGATCACAGCTGATCACAGCTGATCACAACTGATTCAGCTGCCGTTGATGACAGGTGATGTGAACTAACAAAGGCTAAAAAAACTGGTGTAGCCTGGAGTAAAGCATGTTCTGAGAAAAACTTCTCATTATTGTTTTGCACTTTCAGAACGTTTTTTTGACATGAAATCTCTTACTGTCGCATGAGCATCAGCTTAAACTCTCTATCCCTTCAAACAGATATTTACTTTCTTTACATCACATTTACAGACAAAAACAACAAAAACTCACATCTGTGCCAAGCAGCCCAACTGATTCTGAAAATAACAGTAACAACTACAATAATAATATCAATTAATAATAATAAATTATCAAATAATAATAATATTTTTACTCTGTAATAAGCCTTTAAATAAAGTGAGTGATCTCAGCTTCTCCAAGACATGTGGGAACCCTGAGTAGATAAAATGTTAAAGCAACAGGCGGTTCCTCTTTGATCAGCTGATGAAGGCTTCCTGGATGCTCGGCACACACATCATGTGACCAACTATTAAGACTGTGTGATGAATGACTCTTTCAGCAGGTTTTATCTGTACTTACACTCCGTGTGTGTGTGTGTGTGTGTGTGTGCACGTGCATGGGGGTGGGGGGTGGGGGGGTTGAACTGCTGCAATCATTGAGTGACACATTTACTCTGCTGATACTGAAACAGGGAACAACCAAAATAATGTTTGAGTCAGACGTTAAATTTGGAACTTATTCATTTATTCCTGCTCGAGTGGGAGAGCCTAAACTTCATCTGACAACAGATCTGTGGTCAGTAAAAACATCCACACGTCAGGTTCCCGCTCTGCTCACATCATTTTAATGACCTGGTGAAAAACAGCATCGCGATCTTACTTCTCTTTTAGTCTTTATTTAAAACACATTTCATCAGTCTGTGGCTGCGTGTGGGGAAGAGACTGTACTTGCATTTCAGACATCATGATCTTTCTCTAGCAAACCTTGAACCTCCTCAAGTCCCACAAACACAAACAGTTATTAAATAAACCTCCTCAAGACCCTTCAGAACCTCCTTGGAGAAAGAATTAATCTTTTCAAGGACCCCCTGAACCTCCTCAAAAATTAGAGTCTTTTTAAAGCTATATCATCTCCTCAAACCCTTTTAAAAACTCCTAAACCCACCACAAGGTCACATGAAGTACCACAAAACCTCATTAAAAACCCCACAAAAACATCCATGAGTGGTCCTAGAACCTCCTCAAGGACCAACAGAACCTACTATCCTATTTGTTTTGCTATTGCTACACAGTTAATGTTAGCATTAGCAGCTTTTTGCTTGCCAGTCTAGAAGCAACTTAAGTTCAGCATCAAACTTAATTCCTTTAGTCACCAACAGCTGTCTGCACAGGTGGAAAGAAACCCTCTGTAAAGCTTTCTGTAACTTCTCTTCATCTCGTCACTTTCTGATACCGAGTCACTGTAGCATCCAGTCTCCCTGATGAAGTAGCAGCAAGACTGGTCAGTGATCAGCTGTTATGCTGATGTTGGCTCTGTAGCAACAGCAAAACTTACAGCTCCTTTATCAACACTCAGACCTCTGAAAGGACACTAAGAAAGAGTTCAAACACCTGTGAAACCATTTCATGCACCACTAGAACAAATCTCAATACCACTAACTCTCTTCCATCTCCTCAAGAACCATGTGATCCTCCTCAAGAACTTGGAAGCACCTCCTCACGTACCTCTGAACTACCACTCCAGAGGCCAAGATGACCTACAACTGGGCACGTAAGGACACTTGCAGCACCCCCAGAACTTGTCCTCAAACAACACCCAATCCCTCCTCAAGGACCACAGCATCATAAAACCTCCCCAGTGACCAGTAAAAACTTTTACAAGTAGTCCTTGAAGCACCACAAGAGGCAACTGAGCTCCTAAACGAACCATACAACCCCTCCCGTGAAACCAGTTTGGAATTATTATGGACTCCTAGAATGTTTTCCAGGACCTCTGGAAACCCTTCAAGGACCAATAAAGACCTGCTAAACCATTTGTTTTGTGTTTGGAACAATTAAAAAACCTGCTCTGTGTTCACAAAGTGGATTTGTAGCTCTGCGGCGCCCTCTGCAGGTGGAAGCACAGTTCAGGTGGTTGATGTGATGACACAGGACATCTGCACTTACGAAATCAGATTTAACGCTTTTTAAGACCTCAGCCAACAAACTATTACACCCTGTCCACAGCAGAAGCATATCGGAGGGAAATTTATCAAGATACTGATGCTACATTCATTCAATGTTTATCAAACTATAATAATCAAAATGTTTGATACAATGTTCTTTAAATGTAATGCAGTGTTGTGCATTACACTGAGAAAAAAACAGTCAAACATCTGAAATTAAACCTAACATAATTAATTTTAGGAGCGTATGCACATGCACGCACACGCACACGCACACACACACACACACACACACACACACACAATGATTAATTATACAAATAAGGTATTCAGCTTCAGAGACATCTGGTGGACACAGTGAGGTGAAACCAAAGCAGAGAAAGGAGAAGGTTTGTTTACCTCTGGGTTCACGTAGTATCTCCTGATCACCTTCCACAGCCAACATGTAATGAGCATGTGCAGCAGCGAGCTGGCTATGAACACGATGAAACCGTTTTTATGAACACCTGCAGAGACAAACAGCTCATTAAAGGTCTATATTTGAACTTCTCCTGTGTTTTATTTGAAGTGTTGATATCCAGAATAAGATATATTTGTGGTTTTAAGAACCAAAAACCATCTCAGTGTAGTTTTACATCTCCTCTCTTAGGCTTCTCTCTGGGGCTCTAGTGACAACAGGTCAGTCAGCCAATCAGAGGAGAGGATCTGAGCCTGTGTGCATTTCTCACTGGATTTCACTTTGATACTTTCACAGTATTAATATAGAACCTAGACCTGCTTTATAATCAGAAACCCATGGACATCTACCTTTAGACTGGATGGAGCTTTAACAGAAATCCATCTGTGTTCACACACGTCTGGCTGCACTGATGTTTTAAACACTGACTTGAGGACCTGGGTCAGCTGACCATGTTCTACTCACTGTACGTTTCTGTGGAGGACACGTATGTGAGCAGCAGCAGGCCGGTGTTCTCGGCGAGGCTGCTGAGGAGAGCCAGCCCACTCAGCACCAGCTCAAGCAGCCTCTTGCCGAAGCGGCTGCGGTAGAAGTTGAAATACGCGGCGGCCACCAGATATCGTGGCGCCGAGTGCAGGCCTATGCAGCAGCGCCAGATGTAGCGCTCCGGCACGCGGCTGATGGCGGCGCTGATGGATGGGAGGTAGTTTGACACCTGGTGGGTGAGAACAAAAAAAACAGACGTTTATTTCAGCTTCTCTACTGAGAAACACAGATCTGCTTAAAGACTTTCTGGCAAAGACTAAAGTTATAAACTGTAACTGTTCCTCATTAAAACGTCTAAAAACAACCAGACCTCTGTTCTACATGGTGTTGAGTTGTGTTCTTTTATTATCATAAATGCTTCCATCAATTCTCAAACCAGAGAAACCTGTGATTTTAATCATGGTAACGCTCCGTTTCATTGGTCGCCTGTCAATGACGTCAAATTGACTTTTATCCAGTTTTAAGTCACATTTTTAAGATTCACTTTTTACACCTTGGTGGTTTTCAACTATATTTTTGAGCCAGATGAAGGATTTTAGTTGTCGGACGTCTGGATCTGAAGTTAGACAGCTCAGCTCCCAGACGCTCTCTGAGGATTTTCAACATGAAATTGCTTTGTTCTGTGTTTCTACTGGTTTTAATCACCTGGTCCGTTTGGAGGGACCTCTGTGGATAATCAGGCTCCATGTAAAAACCTCCTGAACGGGAAAAGCTGACCGCAGTGACGGCACAGATGGTGAAGACAACAACTCCCATGATCCCACACTGCTTCACAACGTCACCAAACTTCTTTGAGGTCGTACCAAAGTGTCCTTGGGCAAGACACTGAAGCCCAAGTTGCTCCCAAAGCAGGGCAGCTCTGCCACCACTGCCGTCTAAGTGTGTGTGTGTGTGTGTGTGTGTGTGTGTGTGTTTGTGTGTGTACTTCTCTCTCTCTCTCTTCTCTCCCCTCTCCTCCCCCTCCCCCTCTTTCTATCTTCTCCTAAACCCAACCGGTCGAGGCAGACGGCCGCCCACCCTGAGCCCGGTTCTGTTGGAGGTTTCTTCCTGTTAAAAGGGAGTTTTTCCTCCCCCCTGTCGCCAAGCGCTTGCTCTTTGTGGGAACTGTTGGGTTTTTCTCTGTAACAAAGTAAGGTCTTGACCTGACCCTGTAAAGTGCCTCGAGATAATGTATATTATGATTTGGCGCTATACAAATAAAATTGAATTGAATTGAATTGAATTGTACTTGCAATGTTATATAGTCTGTAAGTAGTATGGCTTGGTGTCGCCACTGATTTGCTAAATCGAATCGATTTGATATTGATTCAGTCAGAGATATTTCAGTTCCAACATCAATTTATCTTGGATAGGAATGAAAACTGATGCTGTAAATTTTTCCTCTTACCTGCATTATGAATGGAAGCAGTTACATTAATGCAGTTTCTATTTAACATGACAAACAGTTTAGATGCATCTCAAGAAGTAACATCTACATACACACCGGCTACAGAGTGTATGAACAGGTACACGGCTTCTTCTTCCATATCTTGTATACGGCTTTGCTTTTGTCCAGTTCTTCACTGTCTTCATAGTTTTTAAATCCAAATCCAACCACACATCTGCCTTTAGCCTTGTTCCTTCATTGGAGCCACGTCTGCCATGTTTTTGTCTCTCGTCACGTGACCAGATTGAGGATAACAGGATGACGGCTTCTCGCAGAGGAGACATATGTTAAAAGATCAATCTCAGGATGTTATGAATGAATATCGAATTATTCAAATGAAGATCAATTTGCATCAGAGAATCCATTTTTTTAAACCCAGTCCATGTAAATGCAGACAATCTACTGTTTACATGTACTGAATAAAGTAAGTAAATAATGTGTCAAGAACACAAATTTCCACCATGGTCTGGAAACAAAGACCAATTTAAAACTACAGCTGCTTCTCTAAAATCAACCATCGGCTCATATATAACACAAACTATGAGAGGAGAGTTTCACGGCTCTAACTTTCTCAGCCACACAGAGGAGTCAGTGGCTGAACTGATCAAGGACCATGGTCGGAGGTAGGGTTGTATCAATGGACGATGATCTCGGTGACCGACAGTCATCGGAGCGATCGCTGATTGGAGGTTTCAGGAGGTTTTAACATGGAGCCTGATTATCCACAGAGGTCCCACCAAACGGACCAGGTCGACCAGCTCGATCCACATCCTCTGTAAATGGCAATGATGTGGGTTTGTTCAGTGTCCAACAGTCTGATGCGAATGAGTCCAACGTGGGTTGAATGCACATCACTGGAGCCACGAGTGGTGTCTGCTGTCTGGAAGTGTTATTACACTTCACTGATTTCCACAGCAGTGTTGTGACAACTTACCTGACAATGTGTGTATGTCGCGTCTTCGAAGTGGTACATGAGTGAAATGAAGAGACAGGCGATGAGGCCGGTCAGAGGGAGCAGAACTGTCCCCACGGCGAAGCTGGTGAAAGGCAGCCGGATGAGGGGCCGGTCCCGGTCCAGGCTGCTGTACGGCCCCTGGAGCATCCTGGACAAACACAACAGAGGAAACACTCAAAACCAGACGACAAGGTTACATGTTCAAGCGCTAAAACACATGACAACATCTGAATATCCCAAGCTTCATCAGAACATTTTCAATGTCTGAGTCTGCATGATTAAAGCTAATGATTATTACCATATTCCCCTTATTAGTCATGACATTTTCTGGTTAAGCTATTAATTTTTGTGTCCAAGGTGACGTTATCAAATGTCTTTTTATGTCCTACAAACATTATACAGACAGGTTATAGGTTATTTAGACTGCCCTCATTGATATAAATGGGATGGACAAAATAATAGAAACACCTACACACCCACATCATCATAATATACATTAACCTTTATGTAATGAGGTATTTCCCATTGGGATGGAGTTCTGATTTGAATTTGAATCATTTAGTACATACAAAATCAATTATGATTATCACAATAATAGCAGTTCAACAAAAATGGAACAGTGACATTTAAAAAAAATCATAAAAATAAGATAATACAAGAGACAAGTCAATTAAATAACAGTCAGCTAAAAGTAATCAGAAAAATCATCAAATGAAATAAAAACGGAACATTATCACCTTCATGACGGAGAATTTCCTGCAGGGCTGTTGTACTAGACTGACTTCGTTTTAACTAGGTGTACCTAATAAACTGACTTCAGTACAAAGCAAAAGCAGAAATGTGCTAAGTGTTACTTCCATTTACTTAATCTTAACACAACACAGAAGCTTTTACTTGGTGTTTTATCTGCAGCAGATCAGCTCAGAGACTCATCATCTACAGACCAGAGTTCATTTCTGCTACAGTGAGTTAACTTTAAAATTTGAAGATTTTTCAATGGAGTTTCGCTGTTTCTGTTCACTCTGTTTGTCTGAACCGTCACTATCCCGGGTTACAGTGTAAAGCACTCACCTTTACAGGTGCCGGGGCTGAGTCCTCCAGGTGCTCCGTGTCACAGCCATTTACCTGGAGAGCTAATCCTGTTAGCTTCAGCAGCTACTCAGGTGTCACAACAGTTAGCTGCCGTTAGCCGCGAACTTCAGTCGGTTCCAGCGTGAAATATGGTTTTAAACGTGTTTACGAGTCTCTGAGCCGCGTGTGTCACTTCTCTACAGCCGCTCCCAGCGACTTCACGTCACCGACACACTTTGTGTTCGGTTCCTTTCTGTCACCGGACAAACGGACCGGACCGCTCTCGGCCACCGGAACCAGGCGAGCAATTTCCGGCTACGACAAACTTCAGAATAAAAGTCTCTCTAACGAAAACGTATCTCCACGCCCACCAAAATAAACTTCAGAGTCAGAGCGCAGCAAACCAAGAGGAAAAGCGGATGTGCGGGAAAAACACGTTTCCCGAAGCTTCCTCGGAAATTTGTGACGTTAATCTCAGAGAATATTCTTATAAATTCTGAATGTTTACTACAACTATAACGTTTATTACTTCTTCTTCTTAATGTCACTATTGTGGCCGTTATTGCTGATGTATAAACCACAGCAGGAAACTACGTCTTCATGCTGAACCAGCTGTAAAAGTTAGAGCAGAGTCTTTACTTTCGCTTCCTGAGACCCAGCTGACAACACGTCTGACAGAGGACAGCAGGGGAGAGACAGGACAGAGGACAGCAGGGGAGAGACAGGACAGAGGACAGCAGGGGAGAGAAAGGACAGCAGGAGAGCAGGAGAGAGACAGGACAGAGGACAGCAGGAGAGAGACAGGACAGAGGACAGCAGGGGAGAGACAGGACAGAGGACAGCAGGAGAGAGACAGGACAGAGGACAGCAGGAGAGAGACAGGACAGAGGACAGCAGGAGAGAGACAGGACAGAGGACAGCAGGGGAGAGAAAGGACAGCAGGAGAGAGACAGGACAGAGGACAGCAGAGGAGAGACAGGACAGAGGACAGCAGGAGAGAGACAGGACAGAGGACAGCAGGGGAGAGACAGGACAGAGGACAGCAGGAGAGAGACAGGACAGAGGACAGCAGGAGAGAGACAGGACAGAGGACAGCAGGAGAGAGACAGGACAGAGGACAGCAGGGGAGAGAAAGGACAGCAGGAGAGAGACAGGACAGAGGACAGCAGGGGAGAGACAGGACAGAGGACAGCAGGAGAGAGACAGGACAGAGGACAGCAGGGGAGAGAGAAAGGACAGCAGGAGAGAGACAGGACAGCAGGAGAGAGACAGGACAGAGGACAGCAGGAGAGAGACAGGACAGAGGACAGCAGGAGAGAGAAAGGACAGCAGGAGAGAGACAGGACAGAGGACAGCAGGAGAGAGACAGGACAGAGGACAGCAGGAGAGAGACAGGACAGAGGACAGCAGGAGAGAGACAGGACAGAGGACAGCAGGGGAGAGAAAGGACAGCAGGAGAGAGACAGGACAGAGGACAGCAGAGGAGAGACAGGACAGAGGACAGCAGGAGAGAGACAGGACAGAGGACAGCAGGGGAGAGACAGGACAGAGGACAGCAGGAGAGAGACAGGACAGAGGACAGCAGGAGAGAGACAGGACAGAGGACAGCAGGAGAGAGACAGGACAGAGGACAGCAGGGGAGAGAAAGGACAGCAGGAGAGAGACAGGACAGAGGACAGCAGGGGAGAGACAGGACAGAGGACAGCAGGAGAGAGACAGGACAGAGGACAGCCGGAGAGAGAAAGGACAGAGGACAGCAGAGGAGAGAAGGGGCAGAGGACAGCAGGAGAGAGAAAGGACAGAGGACAGCAGAGGAGAGAGAAAGGACAGAGGACAGCAGGGGAGAGAAAGGACAGAGGACAGCAGAGGAGAGACAGGACAGAGGACAGCCGGAGAGAGACAGGACAGAGGACAGCAGGGGAGAGAAGGGACAGAGGACAGCAGGAGAGAGAAAGGACAGAGGACAGCAGAGGAGAGAGAAAGGACAGAGGACAGCAGGAGAGAGAAGGGACAGAGGACAGCAGGAGAGAGAAAGGACAGAGGACAGCAGAGGAGAGACAGGACAGAGGACAGCAGGGGAGAGAAGGGACAGCAGGAGAGAGACAGGACAGAGGACAGCCGGAGAGAGACAGGACAGAGGACAGCCGGAGAGAGACAGGACAGAGGACAGCAGGAGAGAGACAGGACAGAGGACAGCAGAGGAGAGACAGGACAGAGGACAGCAGGGAAGAGAAAGGACAGAGGACAGCAGGGGAGAGACAGGACAGAGGACAGCAGGGGAGAGAAGGGGCAGAGGACAGCAGGAGAGAGAAAGGACAGAGGACAGCAGAGGAGAGAGAAAGGACAGAGGACAGCAGGGGAGAGAAAGGACAGAGGACAGCAGAGGAGAGACAGGACAGAGGACAGCCGGAGAGAGACAGGACAGAGGACAGCAGGGGAGAGAAGGGACAGAGGACAGCAGGAGAGAGAAAGGACAGAGGACAGCAGAGGAGAGAGAAAGGACAGAGGACAGCAGGAGAGAGAAGGGACAGAGGACAGCAGGAGAGAGAAAGGACAGAGGACAGCAGGGGAGAGAAAGGACAGCAGGAGAGAGACAGGACAGAGGACAGCAGGGAAGAGAAAGGACAGAGGACAGCAGAGGAGAGACAGGACAGAGGACAGCCGGAGAGAGACAGGACAGAGGACAGCAGACGCCCCCCGCTGCTGTGAGACCCGAGGACACTTCCCAGGGCCCAGCCGGTCATGGAGCTCCGGGTGAACAGGAGAGGAGCCGCTGAGCGCGTCCTTGTGGGTCAACACCTGAAGCTGAATGATTTGAAACTGGAAGCTCGTTGTCGAAGTTTGGAAATTCCTCCATACTTCTTCAAAAACCTCCCGCCTTTCCCCCGCCCGGAGCTGCACGTGTCTCACCTGAAGCACGACACGGACCGGGTCGGATTAGAAGGAATCAAGAGGGACGGTGGCTTCAGGGGCCGAGACTCTCTGCAGTGGTGGAGTCTGGCTGTGAGACCTGAGGACATAGCATCAGCTGAGACGAGGCTCCTGGAGGAGACCTACCCAGCCCGGACTGAGGAGCAGGCCCAGATGCAGCAGAGCTTCCTGGGGAGGTTTGCCAGCTCCCCAGCCTTCCTGGAGACCTCCAGGCTGGGCTCATACCGCTTCACTCTGCCTGTGGAGGAGGTGCTGGAGGCCTACAGCAAGCAGGTACTGACTCTGTCTGTGTCTGTCAACCTGCTGCCAGGGCTGGACACACACTTATTAAAGGGTCAGTTCACACAAACTACACAAACATCTGTCCAATCAGATGTTTGGGCTTCATGTGTGCAGGGTTGTAGATTCTGTCTCCTCCTCAGCACAAAACGTTTCTATAACCAGATGATAAATGATGCAGCTGAGACTGCAGAGTCCTCTGCTCGCCACCACTTCCTGTTAGACATCAGATATGAAACTAACAGAACCACTGAGAGTCTGAAACAGATCCAGGATCTGCTCCTGCTTCTTGTCAAGGTGAATCTGTGACGTGCACTGAGGTGTGAGTCGTCCACTGAAACCTCTGTTATCGTCTGCAGTTTTGCTTTGGAGCTCAGCCTGAGATGCGGGTGTTCGAGACCGTCCTGTACAAACAGGAAGTGATGTACGTGGTGCTGGTCGACAGCCCGTTCAGTGAGTACCAGGACTATCCTTTGCTGAGTGACGACCCGGACGCTGTCTGCGTTTACAGAGACGGCCGCTTCATCTGGAGGTCTCAGGCCATGTGTGGGACACACAGGTAAGACAAGACAACCTGCTGCTGCTCTGCAGATGATACAGAACAAACCGGAACGCTCTCTCAAGTTCACACCTAATTTTGATCCTTTAGACCAAAAATAAATTAGTTCGGAACCCAAACTGTTGGTTCCCTGCTGGAGCCGAAAATACCCAGTTTACCTTGAATGACATCAGTGGGCGTGTCATATTCTGGAGGTAGGAAAGAGAGGATGGAGAAGTCAGGTGAGAAGAAGAAGTCATCATCAATAGTTGTTCCTTGTTTGTTTTTGGATAAGAACAAATATGTGTAATAACAGAACAAAAGCCGACAGTGTGATCTTCTTACTGCGTCCAGAGGTTCTGCTCTCACCTGGTCTCTCTGTGTAGATACATGTGTGAATTTGTGTCTTAATAAATAATTCATTTAGTTACCACATTATTTATTTAGAAATAAGGAATTAAAGACAAAACCTAAGACTCATGTCTGTTTGGTTTCTGTCAGTTATGAGCTGGTCCAGAGACCTGATGAGAACCAGATGGAGGCCAGGGAGCGGTTTGGGTGTAAACCTCAGTTTTACTTTTGGGATCATGTCACCATTGCCCTGCACATGGGGGAAGGACAGGTAATTACACTGCTTATTACCCCCCCCCCCCCTTCAGTTGATTTAAGTCTGTCCCTGGTTAGCATGTCTGCTAACAGCCCAGCCCTGCTCCTGCTGCTCGTCATCTTATTCTGGTGTTTTTTGTGTTTTTCAGATGCTGAACTTTGATGACGACAAACTGAGAGAGAACCTGAGGATCTGTGGTCCAGGAGAGCCTCTGATCACAAACAGCTTCGATGGTTTTGAGGAAGCTAGAGAGGTTGTTGAACGTTTGTGGCCTGACTATCCTGCACCGCTGCAGAACGAGCGCTGGCTGCAGGAGTTATCTGCTCATCGGCTGTAGCTCGTCACCGCAGTTGTTCCCAATCTGAACACTTTTCACACCACAGGATTTGGAGTCCCTGATAGGTCCAGATATTTAGCCTGCTGGGTATCTGCCAGGTGACTGTGATGCACCACAGAGTCTCTTTGAACAGCAACCTGCCACTGATCCAGGTGTAAAAGGTGTAAAACTGTCAGCGAGGTGACGAGCAGGGTAAAATCCTGTGGCGGGAACTGAGAGCTCCGACACAGACAAGTCAGCATTAGAAGAAATAAGTTTGCTTCTACTGCCATCATTGAATTATGACTGTTGAATTATTGTGATGGCTCTGATCACGTGGAGAGAAAACAGACGCTGATTTGCACATTTTAAAAATCTCAGGTACTTTTAATAACTTGCTATTTTATTATTGACTGTTTTCAATCATTAATGTGCTACAGTGTTATTTATGTCAGTTTCGTGTTATTAATATCATGTCCTGTTTCTCCCTGGAGAATCATACTCTCATTATGTTTTGCAGAAATGTGTAAATTGTAAAAATGACAATAAGTGGATTTGATTTGACTTTTGTCTGAAGATGACGACTTTATTCTGTTAAAATTGTGACTTTCTTCTAAGGACATTTCTTGAAATCTCAGAATAGTTTTCCACTCACATTAATATAACAGTTGTTGGTATGAAATTTACATTAGCTGCTAATTCTGGCCATCACAAATTATAATGATATGAAATGAGACAGAGACAGTTATGTTATCGGCCATCTTTGCCTAATAACAATGTTAGTAGTGATAAAAAAAATAAAAACATGACAATGCAATGATTCTAAAGTGAATGTAACTTGATAAAATATCAGTAACATTAGCTACTACATTTATCATGAAGCATAATATATAGATATGTTTTAAAATGTTCAATAACATAGCTTCTGACTTTGTCCACCACAAATCTAATCTTTAGAGTTTGGCCTCTCACAATCTAATCCAATCTAGGGACAGTAACATCAGCTGAAGACTCTGGCCATCAGGAATTTGATAATAATATGAAATGAAACTGCTGATTACTTCACCTGCCAGTGTTGCCTATTAAAGAGAAAAAAATCACAATATAATGATTCTAAATTGAATGCAACATGGTAAAATGTCAGTAACCTGAGCTGCTAAAGTCACCATTAAACATATATTTCCTGTTAAATTGAAAACTTTTCAACTTCAGCCGCCACAATTCTAATATTTAGATTAAAAAAGCTTAATTAACATTAGCTTGTAATTTAATAATCAACAACTTAACGTTAAGTTGGCTGCTAAGTTTGGCCATTACACATTGAATTTCCTGTTAAGTTTGGCCTCTATCTTATGTCAAGGGAAAAGTAGAAAGTGACAATAACATTAGCTGCTAATTCTGAAATAAAACAGTGACCTGCCAGCGTTGTCTCCAAAAATGTTATTATAAAAAATCACAACATAATGATTCTAAAATGACTGCAACATGGTAAAATGTCAGTCACTTTAGCCATTAAACTGACCATTACATATCACATCCAGATAAAATATAATTTAAACTGATATAGGCTATAATAAAACACAGGGTCGGGTGATCATGTCATTAAAACCTCTCTGGACATTGTCCTCTGACCAGAGACAGAAGATCAGCTGATATCGTTGTTCTGGTTTCACCTCTCAGGTGCTCAGGTGTGGAGGGCAGAGTGACAGCGTCCTGCAGGAGCTTTTTCATTGGTCCACTCTGTTTGATGGACTTAGTTCCTGAGCACACGCCACATCCATGACACCTGCTCGCATCATCACTTCATGGCTTCAGAGGCGGCAGCTTTGTTTGTGTCTCACATTTCATACACCAGGACAACTCAGTGTAAAGTGCAATGAGCAGACAGGTGACAGAGGAACGTGCTGAATTTAAAGGTGAACTGATGCAGTTTAAATCAGGTGAAAATATGAAGATAAGAGAGCACAGCAGATACTCCGATTTAAATACACACATTACATTAACAGTGACAACAATGTCAAAGACAATTTTAAAGAACTGAATTTAAGAGCTGAGCTAAGAGGATTAGGTTGTAGCCATCAGTGGGTGGAGGAGGCTGTGTGAGATCAGCTGGGAGGTGATGAGCTGGAGAGGATCACCTGAACACACCTGAAAAACACAGTGCATTATGGGACATTGGTGACTGAAGCCGGATGTGTAACAGCTGCTGTCAGTGGCATCACTGTGGGAGCTGCAGTAAACCACCCAGTTCAATCCTCCAGAGAACCAGCAGGTGGAAGCAGATTCCTGACTATCAGGACGATTACTGATTATTGATCATTGAGACTGAGCCATCAGCAGCTGCTCTACTCTCACACACACCGGTGGAAGCTCAAGGAGACACTCGCTGCTGCAGAGGTCGGTGAAGGGAACTTACCTGGTTATGTTCACATACATTAAAGTGCAGCACAGTGCATCACAGTTAGTACCGTGTCCCTGTGCTGCTCAGTGTTTACACTTTCATTTCATCCACTATTATCAATCTGTTTTATCTGTTTGCAAATGTTTTTATATTATTATATTCACCCATTCTGTGTACTTCTGACTTCTATTATTACTATTCAAAAACGATTTATTTGAATCACTTACAATGCTCTTATTCTACTGAACAAGTAAAGTTGAGTTTACTCTGAAACCAAAAATCTCATTACTGTTAATGCTGTTTGCACTGACTTCAAGTGTTTCACAATAAACTTGAACCTTGAACCTAAACTAGAGCTACCAAAGAAAAACACCAATGAGGTGGGGAGAGGCTGAGAAACACCTGTTAAACCAGTTGTTGGAAAGACATTGGTCAACAGAGTCATAAAAAGCAATAGTTGATAGTAAAATATAGTAGTAGTAATGTAGTATCAGCAGTAAAATACAATAAAGGTGTTTAAAAGTATTGTACTGTAAGTTAGAGGAAAAGTGTAATTAGCTGGTGTTTACAGTCCTTTCTCATTTCAAGTAAACTCGCGCGTTCGTTTGAGGGAGTTAATGCAGGAGGCGAATTCAGAATTAAAAAGAGGATCGTTACAGAGCTCTGGGTCCAAACTATTCTCTCCCTGACAACAACATGCAGCTGTGCCAGTTCACAAAGTTTGACACACTAACTTCCCCCTAGCCCGGTCTTTTTATTACTGTTACACAAAGGAAGCAAAGAATGTAGGTTGAACTCTTCTTCATTGGCTGTTGCCTGACCGGCCTTCACCCAGGCGCCTCCTTCGCAGTTATCTGACTCCATTTGACCTCCTTCAATCGTTCCCGGGAACAGCTGATTTTTCTTGTGTGAAACAGAGAAAAGAAGACAGAGACAGACACAACACTCCCACCTCCTCAGGGCTGTCTCACATCTATCAGTTAACCGTGCCCCTGCACACTTCTCTCCTTGTCTCTACCTATGCAGTCTATCCGCATGTCTGCCCCGCATCTGGAGAACAACTCCTTCACACACCCTGCTCCCTGTTGAGACTTCAGCAACATATAGTTATCAAAAGCAAGCATCCTGCCCCAACATGTTTCTCAACACTGGAGGCTCATATACTGGACCCAGCATTACATGTTTTACAGTGTGTGTTCAGTCATACTTTCACTTTCATGTCCTGAGAACAGAGGAGGGAAAAAGAAACTGAAGGAAAAAGGGAGGAAACATTATTATTCACTGTTTGACTCAGCTCAGTATCATCCCTCTGGTGGGTACGGTTATTATGTACCTCCTATAAATCTGCTGCTGACAGAGGTCTGAGCTCAGTTCTTTCAGAGGACAGTCAACAGACGACCGACAGTGAAGACTTTTTATTTGTCTTTTTAATCTTCGTCATTTGACCATGGAGCATCGGACATACATAAAATTACCTAATACATTTCCACATAATGAATATTTTGTTGAGAGGCAACACTTGAAGCTGAAAGATTTGAGAGCGGCAGCTGAAGATTTCAATGAGAGAAATAGAAGGGCAAAAAATTCAAAACCCTCGATCAGAAGATACATCTTCAAAGAAAACGTCCCACCTTACCCCCAACCAGAGTTTCATGTGTCTCATCTGAAACATGACACTGATCAAGTTGGATTAGAAGGAATCAAGAAGGATGGTGGCTTCAAGGACCCAGGCAGACACCAGGGCCCAGACTCTCTGCAGTGGTGGAGTCTGGCTGTGAGACCTGAGGACATAGCATCAGCTGAGACGAGGCTCCTGGAGGAGACCTACCCAGACTGGACTGAGGAGCAGGCCCAGATGCAGCAGAGCTTCCTGGGGAGGTTTGCCAGCTCCCCAGCCTTCCTGGAGACCTCCAGGTGGGGCTCATACCGCTTCACTCTGCCTGTGGAGGAGGTGCTGGAGGCCTACAGGGAGCAGGTCAGTGTCTGTACTGTCTGTCAAACTACTATATATAAATATCACAAAGAAATAAATCAGTATCCAATGAAATGAATCAATACTTATTGACAAATAAAGAAACTCTGCTCAGTCTCAGTTGTTTCCTGCTCCAGTAGGAACCAGTTTCCAACAACACATCTCAGACACAAGGTCCTGTAACTGTCGACAGTCTGGATCTTTGCAGTGAATGTCATCAGTTGTTCCAGTACTTTTAAGCTCAGGGTTGTTTTCTAAAGTTCTCTAACAAAAGTACCGAAGAGCCAAATCAAAATGATATTTTTTATTTTTTATTTATTGTGAACTGATTCTTGTTAAATGTGATCTTGTGATTCAGGGGCCCCGGGCAAACCCAGGCACGGGGCCTCTCCCCTCCCCCATTATTATCTTCCCTCCCTGGGGATGTGGGAGGTTACTGACTGGCATGGATGTCTTCACTTACATTTACAATGATGAAATGTTGTGAATGTGTTGTGTAACCCCAAACACTGGTGCATCACTGGGTTGACGTGCATCAGCTCATGATAGAACACGTCACCTGAACCCACCTCTATTATGACAACAGATCCAGGATCTGCTCCTGCTTCCTGTCAAGGTGAATCTGTGACGTGCACTGAGGTGTGAGTCGTCCACTGAAACCTCTGTTATCGTCTGCAGTTTTGCTTTGGAGCTCAGCCTGTGATGCGGGTGTTCGAGACCGTCCTGTACAAACAGAGGGTGATGTACGTGGTGCTGGTCCACAGCCCAGCCAGTCAGAAGTACCAGGACTATCCTTTGCTGAGTGACGACCCGGACGCTGTCTGCGTTTACAGAGACGGCCGCTTCATCTGGAGGTCTCAGGCCATGTGTGAGACACACAGGTAAGACAAGACAACCTGCTGCTGCTCCACTGGAACATCGTCAGAGACACTGACCTCCTCACAGATTTAGAACAAGTCACATATTTATTCTGTAATTAATGCGACAGCTCTTCTCATGCACCAAATGATATGTGGTCCCTCTGCAGTGGTCCCCTACTCGATGTGATCTTAATTCTAGAACCAAATCCAGACGTTCTGTGACATGTGTATATTTGTGCCTTTGAGAATGGAAAAACCCCAGAGAACCTCCAGGACTGATTTAGAGTTCAGTCTGTTAGCACAGTTATTGATACACAAGTCATTTAGTTAAGACATTAAGGACAAAATCTAAAACTCATCCCAGGTTACACAAACAGACCAACACGAAACACACACTCGTGTGTTGATGTTGAGCCTTTTACAGAAATGTTCATTTCTGTTTGGTTTCTGTCAGTTATCAGGTGCTCAAAAGACCAGATGAAAACCAGATGGAGACTGAACAGCTGTTTGGAAATGAGGTGGAGTTTTACGTTTGGGATGAAGTCGCCATCGCCCTGCATATGGAGGAAGGACAGGTAAGTTCATTGCTCATTATTCCGTTTCAGTTTAGATCTTATATGACTGTTTGGACACTGTCTTTGGACTGAAGAGAACATGGAGGTGTCACCCAGAGAGTTGCCCCCTTTAGAGGGTGACTTCACTGTCCTACATGAGACTCTTTTACTTGGGGTGGCAGAGCTCTCAGGGTGTTTCCACACTGGGAGCGTTGGGCCTTGACGACACAGCGAACCCGATGTGGACGGCTCGAACTAAGTGTAGGTGGCGCTAAAGCCTGACCTACTGGGGTTAACCTTCGCTCCCTTACCTGAACCTCAGGTTGGCCCTTAACCAAACAGTTGAGACTTCCCTGTTGTACCCTTTCCTAGATACGCCAGGGAAAGGCCTCCCTGTCGGGGACTCCAACAGTTCACGACGTACCCCAGCATGTTCCTGTCAGAGCGGAAACCTCAAAGAACTAAAATTGAACCTTTCCTCAAAGTTTAAACCTTTTATTAAAACAATCTCTGGTTGAGAGTTTCTACTGTAAAATAATAAAGAAACAAAAAGCACAGAGTCGACAGGAGAATCAAGTTTTTTTCTTCTTCAGTTATAATTCTGCCTTTTTACACATTAGAGGAACTAACTTGTTCTGTTTGTTCACACCCATGTTCATATTGGGACAAAGGTTAGTTCTACATTAAAGGGTGAAACACAGGTTAAACAGCCTTGTGCATATTTGTACATCACAAACAGTCTTGTCTGTGCAAATTGCCATGGCAACAGACTGCTGTCCACTGTCAGGGCGCTCCTTGTTGTCGCTCGCTGCAAAAGGGAAGAGGCTCTTTTCTCTTTTCTGTCACAAGGTTCAGACGACTGACAGAATGAGATCAAATGAAACACTGAGCCGTAAGATGAGCCATAAACGGTAAATATAATGAGCAGTGATTGTTATTAAGACACATGAATGTAAAAGTATATCTGAAAAGGTTCATATGGTAAAAAGAGCATATTCAGATCATACTGAGTATAATGTGCTGAATACATTAATTAAGCCTAATACTTAAGCTTGGCTTAAATTTACCATGGAGCGAATACAAGAGTACATGAAGAGATAAAATTGTCACATGGAAACAGTTTAATGAGTCAAAAAGCAAAGAAAGTGAAACTTGACTTAACTTTAAGTGACTACATAACTTGGATATATGAGTTCAAGAAGAGAAAGAAGAAAAGTTTCTTTATTTACACCATCTTACCAAAGCAGTGACAGTGGCTGTGATGGTGAAGAGAGCTCAGGTTCACACGCTCTGTTTGCCACTTTCAACAGGTCTTCTGTTTACTTCCTGTTTTATTTTGACATCACTTACTCTGTATGTTCAAAGATATAAAAACTGGGCCGGTAGAGCTTATCAAACAAACAAAAAAAGATCAAAATGTCTCACTTTAAAAATGAAGAAACCAATCCAGTGAAGTGAGGCGGGGAATCCAGAGTCAACAAACACGGAAGTTAAAGGAAAACTGAAGCAAAGCACGAGGAGACACTGGAAACATTCAACAACAGAAAATTCACAGGAGTCAGAGACCAAGACATAGACTTACCTACACACAAGTTATATAAGGAGCAGATCTGATCTATTTTATTTTTCAGGTGCTGAAGTTTGATGATGTCAAACTGAGAAAGTACCTGAAGATCTGTAATCCAGGAAACCCTACACTCACTGACAACTTCAGTGCAGCTGAATCGCTCGTTGGACGTTTGTGGCCTGACTATCCCGGGCCGCTGGAGAAGGAGCGCTCGCTGCAGGAGTCATTAGCAGGTAAGAAAACTAAAAACGGCCACAGCAACCTGAGCTGACTCTGGTCCAATGACTTCAGGAGCTCAGTACAACGTCTCAGGCATCACACCTCAGTTTCTTCACAGTGAACCTTGATCCTGGTTCTTTCAGACAGACAGAAGTGTTGGCTTTAGCTTCATGTTTGAGATGAGGAGAAGCTGAAAGTTCAGCTCTGAGTCAAAGACCACACTGAGGTTTCTGGTCCAGTTTCTGTCTCTGATCCTTCAAACCCATGACTGGTTGTTCTGTGACATCCAGACCCTGACCTCCAAAACCCAGCACTCACTTCTTTCTTTCCTCTGATGTTTTTTATAGTTGTTTTTTTATTGAAGTGTCATACAGCTAACCGATACTTATTTATCTATAGAGATGTTAAAAATCGTCCTCTGGTCTCATCTTTGCAGCTTCACCTAAGACTGAACCCGACTGCAGTGACTGACTGGTGCTTCAGGATCTTCATCATCCTCACCAAAGAAACCTGTGGCTCAGCAGCAGCTCTCAAATCAGCCTGTAACAGCTTCTATCCTGCTTCAGCTATCATGTGATTTATTCTATTATCTAACCTAATATCTGATATATCAAAACATATATATATATATAATATATCTTCTTCAGTGTGTGTCAGATTCTCTTGGTGCCTAAAATAAATTCTTATCAGTGGATCATGATTTTGGTGGAGGCAGAAATAAACATGTAGTGATTTAGAGTTGACTTGTCCTGTGTTTAATTGCTCACACTCACTGCCCCTTGAACTAAACCACATGATTATTATTCTATCACTGAAATCTCCTCACCAGCAGGACTTCTCCAGCCTGGACTGCTACAGACTCATGCCGACAGTTTGTTTAAACGCGTCACATTTCTCAATAAAACATTATATCTGCTGATTTTCTGAGGACAGAAAGTTACATGACAGGAGGAGAAACTGTCACTTCCACATTGTAGATTGACTCATTTGTCACCGTATGTGAGCGCTGGTCCTGTGTGAGTCACAGCATCAGGTGATCATCTCACTAAAACCTCTCAACTTCAAGTGACAGTGTCCAGGATGAAGCCTGCAGGAGCTTTTTCATTGGTCTACTTTGTTTGACGGATTAGACACCTGAACACACACCTGGGAAAATAACTCACAGCATCGCTTTAGAGAAAATAGCAACACCAGGACAATTCAGTGTGTTTCACAGGGTAATAAAAATACAGCACAGGTGAAAGATTTACAATGAAAAGGAACAGACAGGTGACAGAGGGTCGTTCTGGATTTAAAGATGAACTGGTGAAAATACAAAGCTGAGAGAACTCAGCAGACACTCAGATTTAGATACACACATTACAGTAACAATGACGAGACCGTCAAAGACAAATGAATTCAATTAAAAGCCGAGAAGATGAAGTTGTAGTCATCACTGGGAGGAGGAGGCTAATATCAGCTGGGAGGTGGTGAAGTGGAGAGGATCACCTGAACACACCTGAAAAATACTGTGCATCATGGGACAATGATGACTACAGACAGATGTGTAACAGCTGTGGTCAGTAGGAACTCCGATCCAGATCTGCCTGACTGGCCTGTGCTCCCTCCTCTGTACGTTTTGTATGATGGAGATATTAAAATAAAGACTGTTCACAAGTCCCAGATCACAAGTGTGAGTCGAGTCTTCAGTCAAGGCTCAAGTCACTGTGTGTGACTTCAGTTTGAGTTTCCTGGACTTTTATTAATTCACACCACGACACTGGGTCACATGTGCCAGAAACACCAACAAAACTTTGTAAATTCAACGTTGTTTAAATTGATCTTTTTAAACAGGCGACTGCACAATCAAACCCCTGCATATTGAAATGATCGACTCCACCCCTGTTTATCAGCTCGCTCTCTCAGGTCAGCTTTCATCTGCTGTAACTGAAACACGCCACCGAGTGTGGACTTGTGCTGATGGAGCTGTTGAGGTTCAGGAGTCATTTAAAAAGCAGCTAAAGACTCATGTGTTAAAGAGGCTTTCAAGTGATCTGCCCGCAGCAGGTCTGACTCCTATGTGTTTTATACTGTAACACTGTAATGAGTCTTCTGTTTTTGCATTTTGGCTGATTTTCACTGCTTATGTCTCTGTAAAGGATGTTGTGACTGTATAAACCTTTTCATTTACTCATTTGGCAGATGGTTTTAACCCAAAGTGACTTACAGGTGAAGACTTAACTGGCTTTATGGTTAACCAGGAAATGTATTGTTAACCTGAATGGTTAGGGTTAGGGTTCTGCACACTCTGCAGATGATACAGAACAAACCGGAACGCTCTCTCAAGTTCACACCTAATTTTGATCCTTTAGACCAAAAATAAATTAGTTCAGAACCCAAACTGTTGGTTCCCTGCTGGAGCCGAAAATACCCAGTTTACCTTAAATGACATCAGTGGGCGTGTCATATTCTGGAGGTAGGAAAGAGAGGATGGAGAAGTCAGGTGAGAAGAAGAAGTCATCATCAATAGTTGTTCCTTGTTTGTTTTTGGATAAGAACAAATATGTGTAATAACAGAACAAAAGCCGACAGTGTGATCTTCTTACTGCGTCCAGAGGTTCTGCTCTCACCTGGTCTCTCTGTGTAGATACATGTGTGAATTTGTGTCTTAATAAATAATTCATTTAGTTACCACATTATTTATTTAGAAATAAGGAATTAAAGACAAAACCTAAGACTCATGTCTGTTTGGTTTCTGTCAGTTATGAGCTGGTCCAGAGACCTGATGAGAACCAGATGGAGGCCAGGGAGCGGTTTGGGTGTAAACCTCAGTTTTACTTTTGGGATCATGTCACCATTGCCCTGCACATGGGGGAAGGACAGGTAATTACACTGCTTATTACACTGCTTATTATTATTATGACTGTTGAATTATTGTGATGGCTCTGATCACGTGGAGAGAAAACAGACGCTGATTTGCACATTTTAAAAATCTCAGGTACTTTTAATAACTTGCTATTTTATTATTGACTGTTTTCAATCATTAATGTGCTACAGTGTTATTTATGTCAGTTTCGTGTTATTAATATCATGTCCTGTTTCTCCCTGGAGAATCATACTCTCATTATGTTTTGCAGAAATGTGTAAATTGTAAAAATGACAATAAGTGGATTTGATTTGACTTTTGTCTGAAGATGACGACTTTATTCTGTTAAAATTGTGACTTTCTTCTAAGGACATTTCTTGAAATCTCAGAATAGTTTTCCACTCACATTAATATAACAGTTGTTGGTATGAAATTTACATTAGCTAATGATATGAAATGAGACAGAGACAGTTATGTTATAATAACAATGTTAGTAGTGATAAAAAAAATAAAAACATGACAATGCAATGATTCTAAAGTGAATGTAACTTGATAAAATATCAGTAACATTAGCTACTACATTTATCATGAAGCATAATATATAGATATGTTTTAAAATGTTCAATAACATAGCTTCTGACTTTGTCCACCACAAATCTAATCTTTAGAGTTTGGCCTCTCACAATCTAATCCAATCTAGGGACAGTAACATCAGCTGAAGACTCTGGCCATCAGGAATTTGATAATAATATGAAATGAAACTGCTGATTACTTCACCTGCCAGTGTTGCCTATTAAAGAGAAAAAAATCACAATATAATGATTCTAAATTGAATGCAACATGGTAAAATGTCAGTAACCTGAGCTGCTAAAGTCACCATTAAACATATATTTCCTGTTAAATTGAAAACTTTTCAACTTCAGCCACCACAATTCTAATATTTACCGGTGGAAGCTCAGGGAGACACTCGCTGCTGCAGAGGTCGGTGAAGGGAACTTACCTGGTTATGTTCACATACATTAAAGTGCAGCACAGTGCATCACAGTTAGTACCGTGTCCCTGTGCTGCTCAGTGTTTACACTTTCATTTCTACCACTATTATCAATCTGTTTTATCTGTTTGCAAATGTTTTTATATTATTATATTCACCCATTCTGTGTACTTCTGACTTCTATTATTACTATTCAAAAACGATTTATTTGAATCGCTTACAATGCTCTTATTCTACTGAACATGTAAAGTTGAGTTTACTCTGAAACCAAAAATCTCATTACTGTTAATGCTGTTTGCACTGACTTCAAGTGTTTCACAATAAACTTGAACCTTGAACCTAAACTAGAGCTACCAAAGAAAAACACCAATGAGGTGGGGAGAGGCTGAGAAACACCTGTTAAACCAGTTGTTGGAAAGACATTGGTCAACAGAGTCATAAAAAGCAATAGTTGATAGTAAAATATAGTAGTAGTAATGTAGTATCAGCAGTAAAATACAATAAAGGTGTTTAAAAGTATTGTACTATAAGTTAGAGGAAAAGTGTAATTAATTGGGGAATACAGTACAAACCTTATTATGGGATGTTAGTGTTAGAAAAGGTTCAATTGATTGTAAAAAATGTTCTTGTGATACAAAATTATGGCAAAATATAACACGAAGAGAACATACCAGCAAAAAATGACACTGATGAGTTTACTGCAAAAAGTTTGTACTTGTTCACAGGATCATAAACCACTGTTCATGGTAAAGTGCTGTAAAATACAGTCAAATAAAAATAATTTTTTTTTTACTTTTACAGTTTGTTCCATTAGTTCACAACACAAAGAAGTGATTTAACTACTTGAATCACTGCACATATGGATGAGGCTGAACTACCAGAAAATTACTACTAAATGTAGTAAAACTACAACACTGGAGGCTCATATACTGGACCCAGCATTACATGTTTTACAGTGTGTGTTCAGTCATACTTTCACTTTCATGTCCTGAGAACAGAGGAGGGAAAAAGAAACTGAAGGAAAAAGGGAGGAAACATTATTATTCACTGTTTGACTCAGCTCAGTATCATCCCTCTGGTGGGTGCGGTTATTATGTACCTCCTATAAATCTGCTGCTGACAGAGGTCTGAGCTCAGTTCTTTCAGAGGACAGTCAACAGACGACCGACAGTGAAGACTTTTTATTTGTCTTTTTAATCTTCGTCATCTGACCATGGAGCATCGAAGAAACTGGAGAGGACATGATGAATATTTTGTTAAGAGGCAACACTTGAAGCTGGAAGATTTGAGAGCGGCAGCTGAAGATTTCAATGAGAGAAATCCACTGTTACCAACCAGAGACTACATTTTCCAGAATCTCCCACCTTACCCCCAACCAGAGTTTCATGTGTCTCATCTGAAGCACGACACGGATCGAGTTGGATTAGAAGGAATCAAGAGGGACGGTGGCTTCAGGGGCCCAGACTCTCTGCAGTGGTGGAGTCTGGCTGTGAGACCTGAGGACATAGCATCAGCTGAGACGAGGCTCCTGGAGGAGACCTACCCAGACCGGACTGAGGAGCAGGCCCAGATGCAGCAGAGCTTCCTGGGGAGGTTTGCCAGCTCCCCAGCCTTCCTGGAGACCTCCAGGCTGGGCTCATACCGCTTCACTCTGCCTGTGGAGGAGGTGCTGGACGCCTACAGCAAGCAGGTACTGACTCTGTCTGTGTCTGTCAACCTGCTGCCAGGGCTGGACACACACTTATTAAAGGGTCAGTTTTTATCAGTGATTTCCAAGCAGCACTTTTATAATTAGCGCTTCTAACTATATATTTTTTTATTTCACTGATCTTCAGTGTGTTATGAACTGATATTTATATGTGATCTTGTGATTCATGGGCACATGTTGCCCCAGGTCCCATTGTTACCTTCCCTAACCGAGGATGTGGGTACTAAGTTAGACCCAACCCAGTCTGTGTGCTGTGTAACCCCACACACTGGTGCATCACTGTGGGTTCACCTGCATCTACAGCTGAGCAATGACTCAGGTCACACCTGCAAGAATTTGACAACCACATCAGTGCTCCCTCTGCTGTCTTACACCAAACTGCTAGCATTAGCCAACACTTATCATCATGAATAATTTATAGTTATTTTTATGGGGCTTTTTAATGCCTTAATTAGATAGGACAGTGAGAGAGTGAGAGGAAAGTTGGAAAGAGAGAGAAGGAATGACATGCAGCAAATGGGCGGGGGTCAGATTCGAACCCCAGGCCGCTGCAGTTAGGACTAAGCCTTAATGGTACACGCTCTACCAGGTGAGCCACCGAGGCACCCATAATGAATAATTTAGCATGTGTTTGTATTTCACACCAGTGATATAGACAGAGTTAAGATTACGTGGAGAGTGAGGGGGCATGACCCCCCCAAAAGAGGTCAAAGCAACAGTTTGGGGGGTTTTAAACATTTATATATGCTTCTTACCTGTAACTGTAAATATAACAATATATTTCCCATATTCATACCTGGAAGAATCTTGTAATACAATATCAGCGACCTTTAAAGTGGACTGTACCATTTCGTAGGTGTGACTAAAGATACTCTATACAGAAGATAACACGTTAGAGGCAGCGCAAATGGTTTGAAATGGTTTACACTTCCTGTCTCTAAGTGGATGAGGTTGTGACTGCTTATTGAAAGTGAACCATCTCCTTTCTCCACTGTCTCTGGCTTGACATTAGTTGAACTTCTCCAGTGTTGACAATTTAGTGACTTTTCAGATCCCTTCAGCGATTTTTTTTTTTTTAAGCGCCTAGCAACAAATCTGGTGAGTTTTTGGACAAACCTTGTAGTGTGCTGCAGGTGCAGGTGAGAGGCACCTGTGTCTGTGTCTACTCGGTTCAGTGGGCCTTGAGAGGGAAAAAAATCGATTAATAAGAAAGGTATTCTGAACAGAGACAGTTGAGAACCGAGACGGATAATTTTCACTTATTTCCTGTAACTGTGTCCCATGGATTTCTCCACCTCCCCGCCCCTTTAGGAGACCAGCAGCAGGTTTGAGTCCATTCATTCCAAGGGGAGAAGTGAACGTGATCACGGATTATGACTGATTCTTTCTCCCCATAGTCACCAAAATAAATGTTGCATTCATTTTTTTCAAGCTACAGATCTTCCAAACATTCTGACACAAAAACGTCTTTTGTCAGACGACAGATCAGGAGAAAATTTACTTCATTCAGATCTGTCTCTGTCTTAGCAGCACACTCTGTGAGATCTCTTCTCACCCACGGTTCTGGTCTGGTTTCACTGCTGCAGTGCTGCAGACGTTTAAAGGGACATATATGTGAAACCATGAATTAAAAGTCAAAACTGAAATAAAACTTGTATTTCTTTGCTTAATAATACTGTTATTGGGGAGGGGGTGGCACAGTGGTGCAGTGGTTAGTGGTTCGCCTCACAGCAAGAAGGTTGGGGCTCTTCTGTGTGGAGTTTGCATGTTCTCCATGTTCTTCGGGTTCCTCCCACAGTCCAAAGACACGCACATTCGGTTAATTGGTGACTCTAAATTGCCCATGTATGTCAGCCCTGTGATCGAATGGCGTCCTGTCCAGGGTAGAGTTGCACGGTACCCACGGTACCCACGGTACCCACGATACCCAGCGGTGCCAAATCGTAACGGTACCTACTACACTAGAAATTCTACACGACGGTACGACCGTGGATTACTATGCTCCCGGTGGCAGTTTCTGCTACATAGCGGCCGCCTCTACTCTCCTCCCGGCTTCTCACTGCATGCTACTCCCCTGTAAACAAACCCACATGGCAACTACTGCAACCGAACTACACAGCTGCTGAATGATTGGCTGTTTGCCTCTTACTGGTGACGTCCAGGGATATGATATATAGGCTGTTTCCGCATGCTGGGTCCGCCCATCTGTTCGCTGACTGGCTGTACGTGTGTTTCTGCCGGCAAGACCGAACTCGATGAAGACAGCTCCGCTTCGGTGAAAAAATCACTTCAAAACAACAACAACAATAACAAGCTAAAGTTTTGTCTCGCAACACTCTCACTATGGCAGAAGCACCGAACGGCGAGTTTCAGTCTAATTCTTAATTCACCAGTATTATCATTATCATGCACCAGACAACATTATAAGTAATTAATAAGTATTTATAACTTGTACAAATACATCGCAGTTCATAAACATGATAATACTAAAAAAAAAAGGCCGCAGTACCGCGATAATAATCGGAACCGTGATACTTTGTCTGGTATAGTATCGTGGTGACTCAGTTTGGTATCGTGACAACTCTAGTCCAGGGTGTACCCCGCCCTCGAACATGTCAGCTGGGATTGGCTCCAGTCCCCTTGTGACCCTGTATAAAGTGTTATAGATAATGGATGGATGTTTTTGGAGGGAAAACAGAGTATTATTGGACTGATATGATCTTGTACTGTGTTTATCACATATTAAGCTAATGGATAAAAACAAGCGGCAAAAAATCAGGTGCAAATTCAAACTGTATCTAGTGTTTAATTATATTGTTGTTATATTTTGCCATTAACAAGCAATCATGACCACGCCCACTCAGGACACAGGAAGTGCATACCATTTCACACCATTGGCCAATGGTTATCTTTTGTTATAGAATATCTTTGCTCTGACATGTCAAACTTTCTCTGAGGGATAATTTTACAGCACGGACGACATCATGGTTATACAATCAGGATTTTAGCTGTGCTAAGCAGCAGCCTGTAAATGGCTTGGAAGTGAGTGCTGGTTAACTGCCATAGTTCTGCATTCCTGGTCACCTGCCTCACTTTTACGCTCCCAATGATCCGGCTCTCATTCCGTAATCTTCCATTCATTCTGTGTCCCTGCTTCAGCCACTCCCATCTCATCAAGCCAACTCCATTCACATGGTCACACAGCTGCTCCTGATTACTGACACCCAGTTTACAAATTGTTCTTCGATGCAACACTGTCCAGCATTCTTTGGACTAACTGCACCTGTTGTACTGTGTGCTGCATCTGGGTTTCACACACACCCATTACAATGAGCATGTAGTCTTAAAGGGCCACATTTCACTCAGAAATAGGAAATAGGAGAACATGTAAATGAGAACAGCTTTATTGGAAATTCAGCTGCATTAAAATACCATGTATGTGAGCACAGAGAGGAGGAGAGAAGCAAGTGTTAAAGGGCTGAAATTACAAGGGCAAATACAATGTGATAGCGTCATGAAAATGCTAATGAGCGTATTACATCATCTAGTGATGCTTAACGACTTTTCAAACAGGCTTTCCATTAAAAGTAGTTGGCAACACTGGCCTGGGTAGAACTGGATCAATATTAAAATCCATGTGCACTTAAGGCGAAATTATATAAGGATTGTATTAGCAGTGGTGGAAAATAATTAAGTAGCTTTTCATGCTACTTCATACTTCCACTCCTACATTTCACAGGGAAATGTTGTACTTTCTACAGCTCTAGATTTATTTGACAGCTGAAGTTAAACACTCAAGAAACTGTGAGGACTGTAACACTGAAGCACATGCCTGCATTGTACTGGGTCCCCTCACCCTTAAGAAAAAGTCGACCCCCCCATTGTATAATTCACACTCTGGATACAGAGATGACAAATCTGAGATCTATTGTGACAACAGATCCAGGATCTGCTCCTGCTTCCTGTCAAGGTGAATCTGTGACGTGCACTGAGGTGTGAGTCGTCCACTGAAACCTCTGTTATCGTCTGCAGTTTTGCTCCGCAGCTCAGCCTGTGATGCGGGTGTTCAAGACCGTCCTGTACAACCAGGAAGTGATGTACGTGGTGCTGGTCCACAGCCCAGCCAATCAGAAGTACCAGGACTATCCTTTGCTGCGTGACAACCCAAACGCTGTCTGCGTTTACAGAGACGGCCGCTTCATCTGGAGGTCTCAGGCCATGTGTGAGACACACAGGTAAGACAAGACAACCTGCTGCTGCTCTGCAGATGATACAGAACAAACCGGAACGCTCTCAGACAGTGGGCCAAACAGTGGAACAAACAGTGTATAAAAGAGACGAGGGCCCAGCTGCTGCAGACTGACAGACGGAGCAGCGAGTGTGGAGGTTTCAACATTTACCATTTCTCTTTCAAAATGAATGAACACAAACAGGTTCTATCAGGGGGCATTTACAGCCTGCAGTGTTGACAACTGTTTCTAATCACATTTGTGGCAATCTGTATATTTGTGCCTTTGAGAATGAGGACCTCCGATTTAGATACAAAGAATTCAGTAAGTTATAACATTATTTAGTAGGAAATAAGAAATTAAAGACAAAAACTTAAAGGTAGAGCTCCATGTGTTTGTGATTATAAAGCAGGTCTAGGTTCTATATTAATACTGTGAAAGTGTCAAAGCCTCAGTCCACAGAGAAATGCACACAGCCTGTATTCAGAAACTGAGCCTTAAAACCAGCCGTCAGGACTTCTGGAACTTTGTGATGTCACAACAAAGCAGTCATCGCCCTCAGCCAACCTTGCCTTTGTTGTTTTAGCGTTATTAATTACACAACACCAAGTGGTCATTCTGTTGCGGAGCTAGAAAACTACAAGAGAGAAAAATATCAAGGAAACGCTGAACAATCGTGGATGCCAGGAAGCTAATAAATCATTGCACAGCCTTCCCAAGGATAGAAATATTAGATACCAGTGGCTAAAGTTTATTCTCTCTGAAACACTGGAGCATTTTAGGCTGAATTTGAACAACAGCTCAGTTCATTTCAACACTGAATCAGGTACAATACAATGCGGGTTTCTCAAAGAACCCACTGTTTAATGATTACACATTGTCACATTGTTAAAAATGAGCCATTATTCATTATCTACATCTATCCAACAAAAATGTTTATTTCTTTTTGGTTTTTGTCAGGTATATGTTGGTCAGGAGAAATGATGAAAGCCAGATGGAGGTTCGAGACCGGTGTGGACGTTATCCTCAGTTTTACGTTTGGGATAACGTTGCCATCGCCCTGGATATGGAGGACGAACAGGTAATTACAGTGCTCAGTCTTTATACACTCCCCTCTCTTTTTAGTTGGTAGCTTGACCTGACTTTGTCACTCATATGTAGCACTCATAACCTTATTATAGTTATAACTATTATGTAATATAATAATATATTTAGAATTATGATGTTATTCAAAATGTTGTGATGATGTAATGTCACTACACTATTATCATATTATTTTATGTTTTTATATATTACTATGATATTATATACTATGATTTTGTTGTAAGATATATCACTATTACATTGACAGGATAGTATATAAATTAATATTATATATGTTTATTATTATTTGTAATACATTCTCTCTCTCAATTATACTCAGGTTACATCATACTTTCTTTTTCACCCTCTCCCCAATACTTGTCTCATGATAACCTCTCATGTAAACATCCAAACAGGCACACACACATGCATGCACACATATTAGACCAATACCATACACATCATATTCTTGTCAATTTTATATCTCTATAACTGTTGTCCTCTACATGTCTGTCCATTATGTCCTATGTGCCTTTCATGTCACACTGATTCTGGTTAGCATGTCTGCTAACATTCTGGAAATACATTTTACCCAGAGGTCCTGCAGTTGTTCTGTTTGTCATCTTGTTCTGGTGTTTTTTATTTTTCAGGTGCTGAAATTTGAGGATGATAAACTGAGAGGGAACCTCAAGTTCTGTCGTAAAGGACAAGCTCCATTCAGGGGAACTCATTTTGAAAATTTCAAGGAAGCTGAAGAGGTTGTTAAAGATTTGTGGCCTGAATATCAAGTGCTGGAGAAGGAGCAGTTAGCAGGTATCAGAATTACTTTCCGTCTGCCAGAAAGACAAGAGGCAAACCAGTTAAACCAGTTCCACACAGTCCAATTCAATCCGCGAGTTTATTTAAAAGTCTTTGGGGATCAACTGTAAAAGCTGAACTCGGATTAAGAAGTTCCTGATATCGTCAACAGACCGAACCAGACTGAAACATTTCTAATTCATTGTTTGAGTTAAGAAAACTGTTAAATTATACGTCACCAGTTTCTCTAAAGATTGACTTTGATTAGAAACTGGTCTGTAGTTACTGGGTGTTGATGGGTCCGGACTCCTTTTTTCAAAAGAGGCTTAAATGCTGCAGAGAGTGATTAATAATTGTTTGGACAATGAATTTAAAACAAGTTGGAGTAACATATAAAAATAACACTGTGTAGCAGTCTGAATCTCTGTAACAGAGTTTTAATTTTTCAGGGTAAATGTTTTCATGCACATGCAGGAAATCTGTGCTCTGAAATTCACTCTTCAATGTAACGATCAGAAGACATCATGTCACCTGGGAGTGACAGGTGGATTTGGATTTCCTGTGATGTCACAAAAACAATGGTTCTAACAACTCACCCCAGGGGAGTTGGAAGAGTACGATAAAAAAAAAAAAAAAAAAAAAAAAAAAAAAAAAAATATATATATATATATATATATATATATATATATATATATATATATATATACACACACACACACACACACACACACACACACACACACAGCAACGATCTGCAAAGTCAGCGACAGAAGAAATAAGTTAGCGACTACTGACCTCATGAAATTATGACTTTATTGAATTATTACAACTTTTGTCTCAAAACAAGACTCTGCTTTTTTTAGTCTGAGCTGTATAAAGAGGTTTGTTGACGCTCTCGGTTCTCGATTGGTTGTTTGATTGATGAAGCTGGTTAGCCTTCCTTGTTTCAGAGCTGTAATAACCGTCCATACTTATTTATCTATAGAGATATTAAAAATCATCGTCTGGTCTCATCTTTGCAGCTTCACCTAAGACTGAACCCGACTGCAGTGACTGACTGGTGCTTCAGGATCTTCATCATCCTCACCAAAGAAACCTGTGGCTCAGCAGCAGCTCTCAAATCAGCCTGTAACAGCTTCTATCCTGCTTCAGCTATCATGTGATTTATTCTATTATCTAACCTAATATCTGATATATCAAAACATATATATATATATAATATATCTTCTTCAGTGTGTGTCAGATTCTCTTGGTGCCTAAAATAAATTCTTATCAGTGGATCATGATTTTGGTGGAGGCAGAAATAAACATGTAGTGATTTAGAGTTGACTTGTCCTGTGTTTAATTGCTCACACTCACTGCCCCTTGAACTAAACCACATGATTATTATTCTATCACTGAAATCTCCTCACCAGCAGGACTTCTCCAGCCTGGACTGCTACAGACTCATGCCGACAGTTTGTTTAAACGTGTCACATTTCTCAATAAAACATTATATCTGCTGATTTTCTGAGGACAGAAAGTTACATGACAGGAGGAGAAACTGTCACTTCCACATTGTAGATTGACTCATTTGTCACCGTATGTGAGTGCTGGTCCTGTGTGAGTCACAGCATCAGGTGATCATCTCACTAAAACCTCTCAACTTCAAGTGACAGTGTCCAGGATGAAGCCTGCAGGAGCTTTTTCATTGGTCTACTTTGTTTGACGGATTAGACACCTGAACACACACCTGGGAAAATAACTCACAGCATCGCTTTAGAGAAAATAGCAACACCAGGACAATTCAGTGTGTTTCACAGGGTAATAAAAATACAGCACAGGTGAAAGATTTACAATGAAAAGGAACAGACAGGTGACAGAGGGTCGTTCTGGATTTAAAGATGAACTGGTGAAAATACAAAGCTGAGAGAACTCAGCAGACACTCAGATTTAGATACACACATTACAGTAACAATGACGAGACCGTCAAAGACAAATGAATTCAATTAAAAGCCGAGAAGATGAAGTTGTAGTCATCACTGGGAGGAGGAGGCTAATATCAGCTGGGAGGTGGTGAAGTGGAGAGGATCACCTGAACACACCTGAAAAATACTGTGCATCATGGGACAATGATGACTACAGACAGATGTGTAACAGCTGTGGTCAGTAGGAACTCCGATCCAGATCTGCCTGACTGGCCTGTGCTCCCTCCTCTGTACGTTTTGTGAAACGCTGCTGACATGTGAACACATCACCTCCCTGATGGAGATATTAAAATAAAGACTGTTCACAAGTCCCAGATCACAAGTGTGAGTCGAGTCTTCAGTCAAGGCTCAAGTCACTGTGTGTGACTTCAGTTTGAGTTTCCTGGACTTTTATTAATTCACACCACGACACTGGGTCACATGTGCCAGAAACACCAACAAAACTTTGTAAATTCAACGTTTTTAAACAGGCGACTGCACAATCAAACCCCTGCATATTGAAATGATCGACTCCACCCCTGTTTATCAGCTCGCTCTCTCAGGTCAGCTTTCATCTGCTGTAACTGAAACACGCCACCGAGTGTGGACTTGTGCTGATGGAGCTGTTGAGGTTCAGGAGTCATTTAAAAAGCAGCTAAAGACTCATGTGTTAAAGAGGCTTTCAAGTGATCTGCCCGCAGCAGGTCTGACTCCTATGTGTTTTATACTGTAACACTGTAATGAGTCTTCTGTTTTTGCATTTTGGCTGATTTTCACTGCTTATGTCTCTGTAAAGGATGTTGTGACTGTATAAACCTTTTCATTTACTCATTTGGCAGATGGTTTTAACCCAAAGTGACTTACAGGTGAAGACTTAACTGGCTTTATGGTTAACCAGGAAATGTATTGTTAACCTGAATGGTTAACACACTGCACTTTTATAGCCACTTTCTAATAACTAGTCCCATGAAGGTACAGTGAGCATAGCAAACACTTAGCCAGCTAGCTTGATTAGCAGTCCATGTGTTATTCACATTGACTCTGTGATATTATCCTCGTCTCCAGTTAAAACACCAGGAAAAAATAAAAAATAGAAATAACTTTTGTCGCACATTCTACACTTTAAAACTGTAAAACATTAAGAAAATGAATGATAATTGAAAAAACAAAAACAAAACATGATAATTTGAGGGTCAGTTAGTTCTGAAGAACAAGTCATAATCACAGTGAACTAAAAACTGAGTCTAATGGAGCCCGCCCCCTACTGGCCATCAGTGATACTACACTTCCGCATTGGCTTTATTTATTTATTTATTTATTTATTTATTTATTTATACAGACAGTGAGTGGACGGAAGTGATAACATGAATGAAAAAGTTATTTGTTTATTTTATTTTCTGCAGAAGGAAAATTAAAAACAAACATATGTTGACGTGTAAAAAGGTTCGTTTCATTTCTGCTCTCGATAGCGTCACTTCCCGGGTGGTGGGCGGGGTTTGTAGTTCTCACAGGCTCTTCACTTGTCTTTTTAACCTCCATCCTCTGAACATGGAGCCTCGAACAAGCAGCAGAGGGATCAGTGAATGTTTTGTTGGGAGGCGACACTTGGACCTGAATGATTTGAAAGCGGCGGCTGAAGATGTGACAAATACAGTTCCGGGTTTGAAAATCCCACGATACCTCTTCAAAGAAAACCTCCCGCCTTTCCCCCGCCCCGAGCTGCACGTGTCTCACCTGAGGACCGACACGGACCGAGGATGGGACGGTGGCTTCAGGGGCCCAGACTCTCTGCAGTGGTGGAGTCTGGCTGTGAGACCTGAGGACATAGCATCAGCTGAGACGAGGCTCCTGGAGGAGACCTACCCAGCCCGGACTGAGGAGCAGGCCCAGATGCAGCAGAGCTTCCTGGGGAGGTTTGCCAGCTCCCCAGCCTTCCTGGAGACCTCCAGGCTGGGCTCATACCGCTTCACTCTGCCTGTGGAGGAGGTGCTGGAGGCCTACAGCAAGCAGGTACTGACTCTGTCTGTGTCTGTCAACCTGCTGCCAGGGCTGGACACACACTTATTAAAGGGTCAGTTCACACAAACTACACAAACATCTGTCCAATCAGATGTTTGGGCTTCATGTGTGCAGGGTTGTAGATTCTGTCTCCTCCTCAGCACAAAACGTTTCTATAACCAGATGATAAATGATGCAGCTGAGACTGCAGAGTCCTCTGCTCGCCACCACTTCCTGTTAGACATCAGATATGAAACTAACAGAACCACTGAGAGCCTGAAACAGATCCAGGATCTGCTCCTGCTTCCTGTCAAGGTGAATCTGTGACGTGCACTGAGGTGTGAGTCGTCCACTGAAACCTCTGTTATCGTCTGCAGTTTTGCTTTGGAGCTCAGCCTGAGATGCGGGTGTTCGAGACCGTCCTGTACAAACAGGAAGTGATGTACGTGGTGCTGGTCGACAGCCCGTTCAGTGAGTACCAGGACTATCCTTTGCTGAGTGACGACCCGGACGCCGTCTGCGTTTACAGAGACGGCCGCTTCATCTGGAGGTCTCAGGCCATGTGTGAGACACACAGGTAAGACAAGACAACCTGCTGCTGCTCCACTGGAACATCTTCAGAGACTCTGACCTCCACCAAGGCGTCACATGACTCCAGGGTAAAAACACAACAGAAATCCTGCACACTGTCAAAGCTGCAATGATCAGTATATCTGCAGCGGTTCCGTGCTGGACCTTCATCAGGCTGCGACCAATCACATCACAGGAAGTAAGAATTATCAAACATCAATTTAACAGGTTCTCATATCACACACAGAGCTGTGTATAGTAACGACAAATAATAAATGTGCCCTTCATTTTTTACATTACATGGATGATTTACTACAAAATGAATATTTAATATTTCACTGTTGTAGATGAGCCTGTGAGGGTCCATTTACGTGTTGAATGAGAAACGGCATCAACATGTGAACAAACTTACTGATTAAAATAATACATCAGAACATTCAATTAGAAATCAATGACTTTTTATCACTGTCCTCATCGTTATAGGGTCTGTAGGATCCTGCAGGACCTCCATGCTGCCGTGGTGGTGTAGAGGTGACAGTGGTTGTTGAGTCTTATTATAATTCTGTTTGGTTTGTGTCAGATTTCAGCTGGTCCCCAGACCCGATGAAAACCAGATGGAGGTCGGGGTGCTGTCTGGATCTGACATAGAGTTTTATGTTTGGGATCACGTCGCCATCGCCCTGCATGTGGAGGAAGGACAGGTAAGTCCACTGCTCGTTACGCTCCTGGTCTCTGTGAGAGGATGTGGTGGTCAGTGGTGTCAAAGCAGCACTAAGGTCTAATGAGACAAGACCAGAGACGAGTGTTTGCTGTCCTGGATCGGTCTCCCTCTGTGAGGCAGGTCAACTGTCCCCGGTGTTTGAAGTCAAAGCTGAAGTTTTCCTGTGATGTTCTTTTCACCTTTAACTCTGCTGTAACACAGTCTTCAATTTAAATTATGTATGTCCTGAGTTGAATCTGAGTCAAAGCTCCGCCCACCGTTTCAGTTTAAGCTCATCTCTTCTTCTAGGTGCTGCACTTTGATGATGACAAACTGAGAGAGAACCTCACGTTCTGTGATCCCGGACAAGCTTCGTATCATCAGAACTTTGACAGTTACGAGGAAGCTGATGAGGTCGTTTGTGAGCGTGCGTGGCCCTGCTATCCTGCCCCGCTGGAGAGGGAGCGCTCGCTCCAGGAGTCATTGGCAGGTCATAAACTGATAGACTTTCACTTTATTAAACCTTTTAACAATTAATTTGTTAGTGGAAAAAAAGACAAACTACAGCCCCCATAAAGTTTTTCCAGTTATTTAATTTTATTTTTTAGTATTTTATCATTTCGTTCTGTGTGAAGTGAAAATGTTAAAGTGTGGACGTCGTCATGGTGACAGACTTTAAGTAACTGATCATTAAACCTGTGTTTCCACAGCTCTTCAGTCGTCCTGCAGCGACGTGTCGAGGCAGCCGATAGGCCGGCACATGGCTGAGTCCTCGCCTTCATCAACCCTCATCATCGGGGACTCCATTATGGCGAGTGTGAGAATGAGGGGGGCCCACACGCTGTCCTTTCCTGAGGCCACGGTTCTGGACATTATTGATAAACTTCCTGACATCATCAGGTCCCACCCTGAGGCCGACAGAGTCGTCATCCACGCGGGGACCAACGAGGACCAATGAGGAAACACTGGAGAGTTTTTCCTGTTTTTAGAGCCCATTCCCACACCCTTTATTAAGACATTTTACAGCTGATTTAATGATGACACTGTAAATGATTCTCTTCAGATGGGCGTCTGCAGGTGTCTTCTTTTCTGCCTTTAATATCGCCACAGTTAACCCTCTTCTGAAGAGGGACGAGTGAAATTGTTTTATGAAAAACATTTGTTAAAAACACCAGTCTGGTTTTGGGTTAACCACAGTGCAGACAGCAATAGTGAAAATTTTAAATGACCTCATGTCTGATATGGATTTGAAAAACCCATCTGTATTAGTGGTCATCGACCTTTGACACAGTCGACCACTCCGTTCTTTTAGACAGACTTCTGTCTTATTGGCCTCTGGTTGTTTTTAACTGGTCCAAATCTTATCTCACTGATAGAGAATTATTTGAAAGCATAAATAAATGGTCTTCTAAAAGTTATAAAATGAACGGTGGTGTTCCTCAAACTTCAAGTTTAGGTCTGACTCTTTTTAACCTCTACTTACTTCCACTTTTGGACAGTCTCCAACGCTATGCTGATGACACACAGCTTTATGTTGCTGTGTCTCCCGATGACCCAGGGCCTATTGATGCCCCTTTTAACTTATCTTGGATATCAAGAATTTTCTGCAGCTCAAATGGAGGTCTCGGTCATTGGTTCTGAAGCTCAGAGAGAAACTCAAAGTGAAATTGCAAGCACTGGCACAGAACCCGAGCGATCAAGTGAAAAAACAAGAGTCATCTTTGACTCAGATCTCAGTTTTGAGCCCCATATAAAGAACATAACTAAGTCTGTGTTTAATCATCTGATGAAAATTTCTCTCGAGACAGTACAGAGACACTGCTGCACACTTTTATACCTGCAGGTTGAATATTGTAGTGCTCTGCTTTCTGGTTTCCTGAAAAAGAAGAATATATCTCAACTGCAGCTGCTTCAAAGCTCAGCTGAGTGTGTGTTGACTAAGATCAGAAAGAGATCCCACATGACACCAGTTTTAAAGTCTCTGCACTGGCTATCTGTCTTTTTACTGGTTCATAAAGCTCTTAATGGTCTTAGTCCTACTTATTTATCACCTCTGCTTTTGTCCTGTGAACCCTCTTGACCCCTCAGGTCCTCTGATAGTGGCCTTTTCATTAAACCCAAATTCAGAACAAAATCTTTTTATTACTGTCGTCCACATCTGTGGAGCAAGCCTCCTTGAAGACCTGAGGGCAGCAAACTCAAGGCTGTCCTTTTCAATTTGGCTTTTGATTGAATTTATTTTATTTATTTGTCCTTTACTTATACATTAATGCTTTTTTACTGGTGTGTCCTTTTATCTGTTCATTTTCTGGATTGTTTCCTTTTTAATACTCTACTTTTATTTCTGGTTTTACTCACTTCCAAACATCCTCTGTTTTAGTATTTTATTATTTTATCTTTGCAGTCTTCAGTCTTTCCTCCGTGCAAATTTATGAGATTCACGAAAGCATTTCCTCAGTTCCTGTTGTCTTATTTTTAGTCATTTATTGCTCATTTTGTGAAGCACTTTGTGTTACATCGTTTGTATTAAATGTGCCACACAAATAAAGTCTGATTGATTGTAATGCACAATTGCAGTCGTCCATAAGTGATGAAGGTAAGGAGCCGTTCTCCATCAGGAGTCCGTGACACAGTTTACATGCAGCAGACTCCATTTGTGTTGAAGTTCTGAACCAGTTTAAAACGATGTTAGCTCCTGTTGTACACAGTTTAATGTTAGCTTACAGCTCGTATGTGCTACATGCAGTTACCTTCTAACATTATATTAACAGGTAGCTAGACAGTTTACCTGTACTTATAGGAGCTAACTGAGTTAGCAGCGTCAGGAGCTTAGTGTGGTCAGGTTGCTGGTGTAGGTGGGTGTGGTCATTGTCCTTAGGTTCACAGGTCAGATCCCCCCCTCGGTCCTCCTCAGCCACACCGTCCAAATATGGTCACTTCTGGATCCAAAAAGCCAAGACAGGGTTCACGGGCGTCCTGGAAAACCTGGAAAAGAGTTGACCACATCTGAAATGAGGGAAGTAAAATGTCCCAGAAAATATTGTGTTGTCCTGGAAAATTGCTTCAACAGTTACGTGAATGCATCCATACAAGTGTGGCAGGAAATGTGAAGTCCAAAAAACAACATCCAAAACTCAGGAAGTAAGAAGGATAACTTACACAATGATATAGAAAACTGAGCAGATCCAGCAGGAGAAACAGGAAACTCAACCGAAGCAAACAGACCGACAAAGACAACAGGAGGCACATGAGAGGAAAACTTAATTCCACAGGTGAAACACATTAAGGCGGGGCAGGTACTAAGGAAGGAAACAGAGGACAGAGACAGGAAGTAAAATAACCACAAGACTCACAAGGGAAGTAAATACAAAATAAAACAGGACATCAAGCAAAAGTCCAAACAAAAAGTCTTTTGGGGCAGATCATGACAGGATTTTAAGATTGGATACAAGTTTGGTTGAACACAGTTCATAAAATAGTTGAATTAAAGTACTTTTCAGCTGAATGGGAGTAAATCTAAAGAAAGTATTTTTCTTTTAAAAATGAAATATTGTTTAAGTGGAAACAAGATAAAAGCACTAAAGACTATTAGAAGAGAGTGTGAATTAAACATTTCCCTGAAGGTTGTTCTTTGACTGTACTGCACATCACTGCCACCTGGAGGACAGATCCAGATGAGGTTCAAGGGTTTAAACTAAAGTGAGAGCAAGTTCCCACTTATACTCCTCACACATCCTAACATGACAACATCAAGCCTGCATGAAACCAGCTGTTGTCACTCAGGAAAAAACATGTTTTTGGCCATAACTCATGAATTATTTCACTAATTATGACACAGTTTAACTCAAATGTCTATGAGGATAAAATGAAGTGCTGCCACTTTATATCCAAATGGTCAAAATAATATTCTGTAAAAGCACCTCTGGTCATTTTTTCATCACTGTGACTCAGGACGGAGAGACTTTGACCTTGTTTCCTGTAACTTGGTGATTGGTGGAGGAATCACCAGGAGCTGATTCTAGTTTCAAAGTGAAATGTTTTGGTTAAATTAATTTAGTTCTTTTCAAATTAAAAGCCTTTTATATTCAGTCAGTATGGGGAGAAACAAAATGAAGAAAACAAATATTTGATGTGAATAAAGAGTCGTCTGTGTGTCGGGGACGTCTCCACAAAGAGACAGTGTGTGAGAGTGTGTGTGAGTGTGTGAGTGTGTTACACAGAGATAAAGTCCTTTTGTCCTCAGCATTTCCCTCCATCAGGGTAAACACTCTGCTCCTCCTCGTCTGTTTTATTTCTGTTTCTCTCCAGGACCAACTTCCTGTTCAACTCTATTCTCCACACAGATGCTTCAGCTTCACGCTCAAAACTCACAGGTAAAGTTTTACAGCTGCAGGTGTACAGGGGGAACTGGAGCCGGCCTCACCCCCCGCCCCACCCACACTGACGCCCCTCCCTCACTGCTGTGATGTAAATGAGCTCTGGACCTGGAGCTGAATGTGAGGGGGGGGGTTACTGTTAGAAACATGAGTTAAACACAGCAGACAGAATCAATGACGACTTCATCTCACACACACACACAGACACACTGAACAACACAAACTAACACAGAAACACAGTGTGTCTCTTGCCCCTCCCTCAGCCCTCCCCCCACCCAGCTCCATCACAGAGTCACACTGTCGTCTCAGTGCACAATGAATACACACACACGAACACACACTCACTTACAGGATGGCCACCGTCTCGCCTAACCGCCGCCGAGCAGTTCAGACCTTCATCGTCCTCTTCACTCTGTCAGGTAAGAACTGCTGACATCACAACACAAACTGATGACATCACAACACAAACCGATGACATCACTCGGAGCTCTAAAACAATGTGAACTCTCAGGGTTGTTTGGACGTCGGCTGTGACAGAGTGGGGCTCAGTGCAGACCACCCTCATCTTCATCACAGTCATCATCATTCATGTGTGAATCGTGTTCAACACTGATCTGTTCACAAATCAACAAACACAAAATGTACGAGGCAAGAATGAATTACCTTTATGTTTTCATGGTTTTCTTTAATATTCCTTCAAAAGCAAATTTTGATTTTAGAATAGTAAAAGTAAACTAATGATAATGGATAAATATGTTTTTATTAAATTTGACTGAAGGTTATATTTCATGGAAAGAATGTGTTAATTAATTACATTTTCTTAGTAATTATGTACTGTCACTTTAAGAGAGTGCACCTGACTCATTTACTTATGAGGGCTGTGGAGTCACACGGTTTTCAATCCGTGTTCTGTCCTGTTTAGTTTTATATTTTAAAAAAGAAGAGTCAGTGGATTTGACCTGCTTGCGACACGTGTGGAATAAAAGTTTTTTGTTGCTCATTTCAACATAACAACAGAAGCATGATGAATGTGTGGAGCTGCATCGATTGAACATGTGTCAGCTGTGACACCAGCTATGTCACATTTTTGCAGTAATAAACAGAAAGCAGAGAAATATAAACGTTGCAGTCTCTTTTTGTTTGTATCGAGTCTTTTTGTAGTAATTCCACTCTTTGTAAATGTTTTGTGGGCTCTTCTGGGCCAGGGGCCCTGGGTCTGTCCCCGCTGGCCCGTTCAGTAACCCAGTCAGGATGGTAGACGGTAAACAGACTACACTTAGAACTTTTCCAGTCTTTATGATGGAAGCGACATTCACCCACTCACACACACCACAGATACATCAGGTGCCATTTTTAGGTTCAGTATCTTGTCCAAGGAAACTTTGAAATGTGGACTGGAGGAGTCGGAATCGAACCTTGCACCGGTCAGCTCCAGGCTCAGGATAGGCCACGTTACATTGCACAGGACAGTTCAGCTCATCCTCAGTTGGACTGAGGCTCCACTCGTGTAAACCAGGTGTTGATATTCTGTCCTGATTGTGTCTTTGTTCTGCAGTGGGACACTTTTTGTGTGTGTCCTGTTTTAAAGTCCCGGAGGGGGGCGTGGCCTCCCTGTCCTGCCAGTACTCAGTGAAGCGTTTTGGCCTGAGTCGGGTCTGCTGGGGTCGGGGCTGCGGGACCTTCTGGTGCAGCAACATCCTGGTGCAGACGGACGAGAACGGCGTCATCTCCAAGGTCGGGTTACGTCATGTGACTCTGATTTAGTCTGATTTAGTCTTAGTCCTAAAATCAAAAGTCCTGATTAGTGTTAGTCGTCTTTAGTCGACCTCTTCTGACTAGTTCTTGATGAAATCAACACTTTTCCGGCTTGAAATCAAAGTGATGGTCTAACCTGACCCTGGTGCCACAGGTGGGGGACCGGTACCGGCTGACGGGGGATGTCCTGGACGGACAGATGGACCTGGACATCCTGAATGTCAGGCGGACGGACAGCGGGCCGTACTGTTGCAGGGTGGACATCGACGGGATCTTCAACGACAAGAAGGTGATCATGAACCTGAGAGTGGTCAAAGGTGAGTCCAACTACACCTCACCACTACCTGCAGGTTCCGTCTCACTGGATGTTCACAGAGTCCTAAAGCACTAATGATGTGAGTGATGGAGGGATCCAGTCCTCTCTGTATCAAAATAGTTGCGTTGCAAAGCTCAGCTCCTGTTGCCTAGCAGCCGTGACAATGTTTATTTCTGGCGCACAATGAATCTGGGGATAAGTTGAGCCACAGCCATTGCCCCAGAAAAGAAGGACGGATTTGAAGGAACCTTCGAAATGGGACAACCTAGTTGCACCGATGCGGCCCCTGACACAGCTTGTGTGTTTAAAGGCCAGGATGCACAGGAGGAAATGATGACAGCACGTTCTGGTTTACAGAAGTTTAAAGGTCTGAATGAGGTTCTAATACCACTCATGTCAAACTGTGGGAGTCAAAGTGAGGTTCTTCTGTGACACGAATAAAACAGAGACAGGCGCAGGAACATCTCAACAATCTGATGGAAAGGAAGCATCTGAATGTTTGTGTCTTTGTTCATCCATATCCGAATCTGGTTCCAGTTCTTCCTCTTGTTTCCTTTTCCTCTCGTCTCTTTACATTGATGAAGTAAACTCATACAGCCACCTGGTGTTCAGAAGTTTTTTGCCTCTCATGTCTTCACCCAGGGCTGAACAAAGCCTTCACGGGGCCCTAAGCAGAAAATGACTAAACACAGGGGCCCAAAGCAGGAGCCAGCTCTGTCATCACCACAGATCACTCCCTGAACAGCTGAACTCTCTTAGTCTTTATTTAATGATTCACTACTTTTTTTTCTTTTTCTTACACTTTATTTACTAAAAGTTGTTCTGCTCAGTAAAGATCCTGACAGCAGTGATATGCTGGTTTTATGTTGGCTCTTTAAATCTGATTAACTCAGAGTTAATCTGGTTTTTCCTTCTCAGCTCCGGTCACCAGCTCTCCTCCTCCATCAACAACCACGACAGCGGCGACGGATCGAGCCACGGAGCTGTCGGCCTCCACAGGTGAGTTTAAAGCCTGGACAGCGTCAGGTGAGAGGCTACAGCAGGGGCCACAATCTGATCCAATACCTTCTCATGTGACATCTGAAAGTTAGAGGCAGAAGAAAAGATTCTGAGCTGGAAAACTTTCTCAAACTTTTAATCCGTAATAAGTTTGTTTCCTCTGTTCTTACAGTGTTCTCAGCTGTTTTTTACAGTGTGGTTGTTCTCTGCAGTCAACTGGAAAACCCTGCTGTCGTCTCAGCTGGACCTCCTGAGGAGGAACTCCACGCTGCTGCGCTCCGACACCGTCACTGTGAGTAACCATGACGGCCACTTTGCTGGTATGATAAAGTACTTTGATGCAGTTCTTTTACCTGGAACAGAGTAAATTGTTGTGTTGCTGCTTCAACACATAATAATTAAACCCACAATTTACAGGTTAATGTAAAGGAATCAGGTCCTGACTGGTTCATACTGGTTTCTTGAGTTTTGACCAGCACACAACCCCACAGACGGACCACAGGCAGTTTCATGTTAAAGATATTATAGTCACCTCTCTCTCTCTCTCTCTCTCTCTCTCTCTCTGTGTCAGGTGGAGGACGCTCTACCCTCTCTCTCCCTTCAGATCAACATTCCCGTCCTCTCTCTCTCCCTCAGTGTGTTGTTGATCTTGGTGGCAGTTTTCCTTTTTCTGGCCTTTAAACGTACGTTTGCTCTCCTCATCCTTTTCACACACACACACACACACACACACACACACACACACACTCACACACACACACACACACACAGGTGGACACAATACACATGACATTATTTGTATGATTATTATTATTATTATTACTGAGCACAAATTGAATAGGATTCAGATTTTCCTCTTCAGAGATGGATTCACCAAACTGATCGTTAACATGATCAAAGCTCTGCTTCGTTTGTGGGAAAGCTTCATTCACTAAAGTGTCATAGAGGAAAAAGTATAAACCTGGTCTACGTCTGGACCGTGTATGAAAGCTGTTGTACAGGTTCAGGTCTGTTGTCCTAATACGACAGATTTAGAATCAGAGTCCGTTGTCGTACATGAGAACACCAAACACGAGTCAGTGAGGAGTCATCAGAGAGCAAGGATGGGGGAACGCCTCGGACGACATGAAGGTAGATACTAGAACTGGCGAGGAGATCAGTCACTGAGATATTAGACTAGAGAGCTGCTGTGACCAAATCTGCCAAAGAAAATAAAAATACTGAAAGGTAAAAAAAACCTCAGTAAATCAGCAGCCAGGATTCTTAAGTCAAACAAGTGTTTCCCCTGTGAAGAAAGGCAGTCTCTCTGTTCAGGTCTGGACCAGTTCTGAATTTTGTTTGTCCCCAGGAGAAAACTCTAAGAATAAGAAAACTGGTTTATGCTACAAATTCTCTTAAAATGCTCATACACATCACTGAAGACTGACGTCTACACCTTCTTCTGTTCTCCAGGTGGAATGTACCAAAGAGCCTTGAAGAGCGGCTGGTGAGTTCAACACAATCTGTTTCACAGTTATAGTTTTTAGGTTCTGGACTGTTATTGTTGAGCAAAACGATTTGAAGACATCAGCTTGGACTCAGGGAAACTGTGTCATTTTATCACTCTGTTCAAAGCCACCATACTCCATTGACAAAAACAGTAATTTTACCTTGCAGAACATAGGAGTTGCTGGTCAACTGCCTTGACTGGCTAGAGTGTCTGTTATTGTGTGGTATTTTCACAGGACCCAAACACACCTTCCAACACTGAAAGTCACACAATAACACAAACTAACTAACAGAACGAGGCAGCAGTTGACCAGCAACTCCTATGTTCTGCAAGGTAAAATTACTTTTTTTGTCAATGGAGTCTGGTGGCTTTGAACAGCGTGCTAATACGTCTGTGTCTGGTTGAATTAGGATCTTATTGAGCAAAAAGGTGTGTCTCTGTATGAGTCCTGTCCATAAAGTTGTCAGAGTTATAAAAACAATTTGAGCCTGTCAGTGGACGTACTTTGACACAGACACAGCTGCTCTGTTGTTTACACTGCAGCAGCTGTTTAGTGGTTGCCAGTTATACTGTTCCTGCCTAATACTGCACCAACTGAGAAGGTTTTTGTGCCTATCAATCATTTACACCCAAAAACACTGGAAAATAAGGCCCAGGTTCAAAAATCACAATATCATCCTGCAACTTTTCTCCTTCAGTTTCTCCTCTGAAGAACCTCCTCACATCATCTATGAGATCCGCATGAGGAGACCAGTGCAGGAGAACATCTACACTCTGGACTAGAGAGCCGAGGAGAGGGCCACAAATAATCTGGTTTTACCACAAAGCACAGAAAGAATGAACAACATTTCAAATTAATTTAATTTAAACACACACACACACACACACACACACACACACACACACACACACACACTTATATGTAAAGCTGCATGTGTTTGGCTGAGCAGCTGCTGGTTTACAGTTGATTTTACTCTGAATGCAGCGCTCTGTGTTGAGATGCTTCCTGTGAGCAGGCTGCTGCTGCTGCTGCTGCTGCTGTAGTTTGTATTTTATTGCTGTTTCCTGTGGTAATAACATGTCTGAACTTTCTGAAAACAAGCTGAATAAAAAGAATGCAGATGTCTGTGTGTGAAATGTATGACACAACAACTTGTCCAAAGTAAATGATGGAAAGGACGATGACAACAAAGGTTTTTTGGTTGTTTCAGAGGCATTTATACATTTTTGGTGAAGCTTGAGATAAAAAGAGGAGAGTGGAGGAGAACCATACAACAAAATAAAGAAAGGTCAAAAATAATAATCTCCCCGTTGGAAAATCGAACCCTGGTCTCCCGCAGGTAAGTAAAGTACTCAGATCGACTCCTCCAGCTTCAGAGGTTTTGAGTCTCTGTTAACGCTGAACAGAAACAGCCTGAGAACCAGAATGACCCACAGCCACCACACCTGCTCCTGACCTGCCAGCTCCTGGAGACCAAAGCGCAGCATCACTGCTCTCACTGAGAGCAGCATCCTTCCCATGACAGTCCAGTTCAAATATACACACAATTTAATGTGTTAATAAGCCCACACCATTGTATCAGTACAATATCTTGGAGATAAGTGAAGATATATTTAAAAAATCGACACTAGTTCTCCACGGTCTCGTTAACACCTGTTGTTACCTGAGTCATTTCACCTTCAGCTTATCGTTGTGTTGTTGTTGTGTTATAATGTTACTATGGTTGTGTTATTATAATGTGACTGTAGCTGAGTCAGAGCTGTAACTGAAGTGTGGACTGACATTAACCGTGTCCGTCATGTTGTGTGGATCTTTGCAGTCGAAGCGGTGGAATCAGAGCAGAAGCAGAGTTAGTTGATGGTCAGTAGTTGAACACAGAGTCGTTATTACTGTGCAGCTCCACTTCCTGAGGACTGGAGGCAGCTTTTCAGCCTGTGGAGGAGGCGGAGATGAGCCGCTGCTCTCCCGCTGTCTGAGCCACTAGATGCGGCCTGAGCTGGGCCGGACAGCCGCCGGAGAACAGCTGTGACTTTCTGTGGGTGAATGGTGTCATTAGATTTAACTACAGGACTGATGTGGACACAGCGGCGGGCTGAGGGGCTGACGGGGTTTTTAAGGCTCTGTATGATGCTCAGAAACACAGTTAACACCGCATCAGATGGTTCTCCAACAGGAACTAAAGGGTCACAATAGATTTTAAAGTTGTAGTTTTTGACTTGTTTTAAAGCTCTTTGGGACCGGCTCACACTGCAGCCTCTCTGTTGTTTTATAATCCCTGTCCAGCTCTTAGATCTTCCACTGACGGACTTTTAAATCATTTTACATACAAGAAAATAGTCAGTGCAGCGTTTTTTAACTCTGCTGCAAAATCCTGGAAAATCCTGCCAAGAGCTGAAAGAGACGCAGGCTCTGTGAACATGTTTAAACTGCTCTGAAAACTTATCTATTTAACTTGGCTTTTAACTAATTATCTCATATTTTACATTTCTTACTGATTCCTGTCTTTATTTGGATTTTTTCCACTTTTACAACTATTTGCTTTGTTTAATTTGATTGTCCTTTTATTCGCCCTTATTTTATTGTACTATTCCATTTTTTATTGTGAAGCACTTTGAGCTACATCTCTTGTATGAAAAGTGCTCAATAAATAAAGCTTATAATTATTTATTATTATTAGTTTGATCAATACTGACTGTTACTTCACATCACTGATCAATACTGAACATGTCATGTTGTTGTCAGGACTTTACTGGGACTTTATTGATTATTGATTCCACCTTGTTGGATCAATGTCAGATCCAATCAGTTGATCTCAGTCCTGTGTGTCAGTGGATGTTAATGTTGGTCCATGGTGTGTGAGCTGGGCTGCTCTTCACTTCACTGCAGCTTCATGACTCCATCTAGTGGACTGATAGTAGAAGTACAGCAGCTTCCTCTTCCTCACTCTGCTGTCAGACTGTATTCAACTGACGCTGATATGAACCAGAGAAGAAGAGTCAGTCAGTGGAGGAGCAGCTGGTATTTTTACAGGAGAAATGATGTCAGTTTGAGTTGATGTGCAGATGAATGATTTGTGTTTGTCTCCACATGAAGGTAGAAAGTGTGTGTGAGCTGACGTGGATGTGAATCCAGCACCATTGACTTTAAAGTAGGACGTCCATCAGCTGATCAGATGTAAGCTGTGACTGACAGTAAAACTCAGGTTATTGTAGAAAAGAACCAGTTTGCATGACGTGTTGTTGGACCAGGTCTGAAATCAAAGTGTTTCTGTCTGTTGAGAATGTCCACACTGGAAGGTGGAGGTAAAACTGCAGCCGTCATTGGGGGGGGGGGGGGGGGTGATGTGGTTTAAATATGGAGATAACGTCTCCCATGTTCAGACAGTCTGTCCTGGAAGATATTCACAGTGTTGGCCTCAGGTGTTCACTTGAAAAGTGACAGAAAAAGTTTGTGTGAAGAGAGAAAGTCAAACCCCGCCTACTTTCTCACCTGCACACAGCTGACCAATCAGTGAGGGAGGTGGATGTTTCAGATGCTGTTCAACCATCTGACAAACACCTGTCTCTTACTCAGTGAAACTTTATTGGTGTATTGTCATTTTCATACTGGGGGCTGCCCAGTACAACCAGTCTGATACAAGCAGACACTGAGCAGCTCCTCTGGAGCAGCTGCAGGGTCGAGGTGCCTTGCTTCAGGGCTCTTCAGCAGTGTTGAGTGAGGGAGGGAGAGCTGTATGGAGGGTTGGTGAGAGATGTTGGGACTAAACCAAACTGGTGAAGCCAAACACTGAGCTGGAAGCTACAAACAGCTGCAGACTGAGCTGTTGATTCTCAGTGGGATCAGCAGGACTAGTAAACCTTCACCTCCACAGGGAGTGGTCTGATTCACTGCTCACAACATCACTTCATGGACCTTTAGCTTGTGTCTGTCTCTGTGTGGACAGACACAATGTGAGCTCATTCTTCATGATTCCTCCACAGAGTGGACCAGGAGAGCTCAGAGTTTCCCAGGGGTCAGTCTGCCCAGCAGCATCAAACACACCTGGACTCCATATTTATGGTCTGTACATGTACAACAGCTACTTTCACATCTGCTCACAATCATCTCCATGCTGCACTGTTCGACCAGTGGACTGTCAGTCTGTCCAACATGGATCTGATGTTTGGCTCCATGGTTTTAGTTTGATGCTGTCACTCATATAGTTTCCTGTTCCAGCTGCTGGAGGAAAACATGGTCACTTTTGTGAAGAACGAGCTGAAGAAGATGCAGAAGCTTCTGGGTCCAGATTACCCAGAATGCTTAGAGAGCCAGAGGGAGGATGAGGAGGTGTTGGACGGTGAGGATGAAGAGCAGAGGAGGAGCAGCAGAGAGGCATTTCTGAAGATCACAGTGAACTTCCTGAGGAGGATGAAGCAGGAGGAGCTGGCTGACTGTCTGCAGAGCAGTAAGAGGATTTCTCTAAAGATTCAACATGATGGAGAAATGAGACATTTACTAACATGTAAATATGTTCATATATGTTCATATATGTATTCTTTATGGGAATTAAACAGTCATGTGTTCTTCATGAATCAGTTATTCATTTAGTTTATTCTGTGTTCATTCAGGAAACTCTGCTGCAGTTTGTCGACGTAAACTGAAATCTAAGCTGAAGGAGAAGTTCCAGTGTGTGTTTGAGGGGATCTCTAAAGCAGGAAACCCAACCCTTCTGAACCAGATCTACACAGAGCTCTACATCACAGAGGGAGGGGCTGGAGGGGTCAATGATGAACATGAGGTCAGACAGATTGAAACAGCTTCCAGGAAACCAGACAGACCAGAAACAACCATCAGACAAGAAGACATCTTTAAAGCCTCACCTGGAAGAGATGGACCAATCAGAACAGTGATGACGAAGGGAGTGGCTGGCATTGGGAAAACAGTCTTAACACAGAAGTTCACTCTGGACTGGGCTGAAGACAAAGCCAACCAGGACATACAGTTCACATTTCCCTTCACTTTCAGAGAGCTGAATGTGCTGAAGAAGAAAAAGTTCAGCTTGGTGGAACTTGTTCATCACTTCTTCACTGAAACCAAAGAAGCAGGAATCTGCAGGTTTGATCAGTTCCAGGTTGTGTTCATCTTTGACGGTCTGGATGAGTGTCGACCTCCTCTGGACTTCCACAACACTGAGATCCTGACTGATGTGACAGAGTCCACCTCAATGCACGTGCTGCTGACCAACCTCATCAGGGGGAACCTGCTTCCCTCTGCTCGCCTCTGGATAACCACACGACCTGCAGCAGCCAATCAGATCCCTCCTGAGTGTGTTGACATGGTGACAGAGGTCAGAGGGTTCACTGACCCACAGAAGGAGGAGTACTTCAGGAAGAGGTTCAGAGATAAGAAGCAGGCCAGCAGGATCATCTCCCACATCAAGACATCACGAAGCCTCCACATCATGTGCCACATCCCAGTCTTCTGCTGGATCACTGCTACAGTTCTGGAGGATGTGTTGAAGACCAGAGAGGGAGGAGAGCTGCCCAAGACCCTGACTCAGATGTACATCCACTTCCTGGTGGTTCAGTCCAAACTGAAGAAGGTCAAGTATGATGGAGGAGCTGAGACAGATCCACACTGGAGTCCAGAGACCAGGAAGATGATTGAGTCTCTGGGAAAACTGGCTTTTGAGCAGCTGCAGAAAGGAAACCTGATCTTCTATGAATCAGACCTGACAGAGTGTGGCATCGATATCAGAGCAGCCTCAGTGTACTCAGGAGTGTTCACACAGGTCTTTAAAGAGGAGAGAGGCCTGTACCAGGACAAGGTGTTCTGCTTCGTCCATCTGAGTGTTCAGGAGTTTCTGGCTGCTCTTCATGTCCACATGACCTTCATCAACTCTGGAGTCAATCTGCTGTCAGAGGAACAAACAACATCCTGGTGGAAAAAAGTCTTCAGAGACAAACCTGAACCAGCACTTTTCTACCAGAGAGCTGTGGACGAGGTCTTACAGAGTCCAAATGGACACCTGGACTTGTTCCTCCGCTTCCTCCTGGGTCTTTCACTGCAGACCAATCAGACTCTGCTACGAGGCCTGATGACACTGACAGGAAGTGGCTCACAGACCAATCAGAAAACAGTCCAGTACATCAAGAAGATCAGTGAGAATCTGTCTGCAGAGAGAAGCATCAACCTGTTCCACTGTCTGAATGAACTGAATGATGGTTCTCTGGTGGAGCAGATCCAACAGTCCCTGAGATCAGGACGTCTCTCCACAGATGAACTGTCTCCTGCTCAGTGGTCAGCTCTGGTCTTCATCTTACTGTCATCAGAAGAAGATCTGGGCGTGTTTGACCTGAAGAAATACTCTGCTTCAGAGGAGGCTCTTCTGTGGCTGCTGCCAGTGGTCAAAGCCTCCAACAAAGCTGTGTAAGTGGAGAGAGAGTTGGATTTATTCATCATTATATAAAGACACTTCTATCTGTTCAACAGGAGAGAAAATAAATGATTTTCTTCTTTAATTCCTTGTTATCATCTCTTCAGACTGAGTGGCTGTAACCTCTCAGACAGAAGCTGTGAAGCTCTGTCCTCAGTCCTCAGCTCCCAGTCCTCTAGTCTGAGAGACCTGGACCTGAGTAACAACAACCTGCAGGATTCAGGAGTGAAGGTGTTGTCTGCTGGACTGAGGAGTCCACTCTGTTCACTGGAAACTCTCAGGTCAGGATCCATCAGCCTGTTTATCTGATGACTGTTTATAGACCACCAAGTGTTGACAGAAGGTTCCTGTGTGTTGTTTTGTGTGTGTTCAGTCTGTCAGGCTGTCTGGTCACAGAGGAAGGTTGTTCTTCTCTGGCCTCGGCTCTGAGATCCAACCCCTCCCATCTGAGAGAGCTGGACCTGAGCTACAATCATCCAGGAGACTCAGCAGTGAAGCAGCTGTCTGCTGGACTGGAGGATCCAGACTGGAGACTGGAGTCTCTCAGGTATGGACAGACACTGTCTGATAGAGGAGAAGAGCTGTGAACAGTTTCTCGGTCACAGCTGATGACAGATCTGAACAGAAACAAGAGGAGTTTTCTCCTGATGACTCCAGTGTCTCATCATGACTCACTGTGTCATATTGAGGAGAACAGATCTCACTGTAATGAAATCAGCTGTTGTCAGCTGTGTTTTTATTTTTTATTTCAGGCTGAATCAGCACAAAGCAGCTTGGAGACGTTTCAGCTGGTTTAATAAAACCATCTCCACTGCTCAGAGACATAAATCTCCCAGTGTCTTCAACCAGGGAGGAAATAAAAGAATTCAATCAGGTCGCACCATCATGTCTCTGTCTCCTAAAATACTGATGATCAATAATCAGCTGAACCTCTCTGAGCTCCTGATCTTGTGATGATGAGATCTGTTGTATTTAGGAGACAGTAAATCATAACTGTGACAAACAGATGTAATAACTATACGGAGGCTTCCAGCTGTCAACAACAAGACTGAGCTGTAACCAACCAGCCCACAGGTCGTCTGTCAGCAGCTATGACCCATAGTTAGGTTTTGTTGCTTGGCAACATCTTGTGGCCGTAGATGTCGGCCGCTCTCGGTACAGTCACACAGCCAGTACACACGGCTGTTATTGTAACCATGACAACCAAGGTGTGGTACACCTGCTGCCGTAGGAGCACTATTCCAGGAGACGCTGCTGTGAGTCGTATCAGAGGGTTGTTGTTGTTCAGGTTGGAAAAAAACTCACTGTGGTGAACAGGTGAATAATTAGTGTTTGTGAGTGAATGTTTTTAACATGAAACTCTGACTCCAGATCAGATGAAGACACAAAGTGGCTCCTTAATGAAAAGTGTGCAGCAGCTGGAGCTTCACTCGTCTTCCTCTCTGAGCCTCTTCCTCTCTGCTCTACAGTTTCTCTGACTTCTTCTGGACTTTGACTTGAAGTCAAACGACAGACGCTCGTATGTTTCCTGCTGCTGTGTGACGCTGATGAATACACACAACATCAGGACTGATGTTTCTGCTGAACTGTTCAGTGACCTGTGAACATCATCTGTCAGATTCATTCATCGAACACGTCACAGACTGAGACACTGTGGAGCAAAGAGACACATGAAGGTCACTTTAGAGAGGACTGAGAGTGTGTGTGTGTGTGTGTGTGTGTTAGTCTAGTGAAGCTGCAGCTCCAGTATAGTCTCCATGAAGGAGCCTCTTTGTGTCTTCATCTTATTTGCTGTGACATTAGTTTGTGCAGCTTCAGAGTCACAGACTCAAAGTGTCTCACACCACAACTGAGAAAACCAAGGATGAGATATTTTCTCCGTGTCTCCTCCCTGCTCCGTATCATTACAAGATAAAGACTCCACTTCCTGTTTCTCTGTGGATGTGCGTCCAAACAGACAAGCCTCCATCTGAACACAATAATAAAACAGTGTGTGTGTGAGAGCCATGTAATGTCCATGTGTGCATGCTGACAGAGAACGTGCTGGTCTGACCCCCCTCCTCCTTTCAGGGTGGAGCCTGCTGGAGTCCAGTGGTTGAGACCAGGTCTGAGGAAGTGTAAGTGTGATTTTCATGGATTCATGAAAACAAAGCAGCACATTGAGTCGTCAATAACTGATCAGATGATAGATCAATAACTGCAGCTGTGCCTTGTTCTCTCCATCAGATTCCTGTGAACTCACACTCGACACAAACACAGTGAACACAAAGATCAAACTGTCTGACAACAACAGGAAGATGACACGTGTGAAGGAGCATCAGTCGTATCCTGATCATCCAGACAGATTTGACCTGTGGCCTCAGCTGCTGTGTAGAACTGGTCTGACTGGTCGCTGTTACTGGGAGGTCGAGTGGAGAGGAGGGGTTTATATATCAGTGAGTTACAGAGGAATCAGCAGGAGAGGAGGCAGTGAAGACTGTGTGTTTGGATGGAACGATCAGTCCTGGAGTCTGAACTGCTCTGACTTTGGTTACTCTGTCCGTCACAATAAGAGAGGAACATCCATCTCCTCCTCCCCCTCCTCCCCCTCCTCCTCCTCCTCCTCCTCCTCAGTCTCTCACAGAGCAGCAGTGTATGTGGACTGTCCTGCTGGCTCTCTGTCCTTCTACAGAGTCTCCTCTGACTCACTGATCCACCTCTACACCTTCAACACCACCTTCACTGAACCTCTGTATCCTGGGTTTGGACTCTGGTCGTCTGGTTCCTCAGTGTCTCTGTGTTAGTGCAGCACAGAGTCTCCTCCTGTTAGAGAAACTTTCTCTGTTTGACAGATCTGTGTCTCTGTCACTCACATTTTCAGATTTATCTATTGAATCAGTTTATTTTTAAAATCTTCTGAATGATTCTTGTAAACTTGTTGTTGAATCCTCAGACAGAGATTTAGCTTTGAAAGCCAATGTCCAGAAGAAAGACTGAAAGTCTCCAAGAGAAGAACTGGTTTCTGTTTCTGTCCCAGCTGCTGGAAGACTTGTCAAAGGTTTTCAGGTCCTGGGTTTGAATCTCAGGTGACTCGGTGAAGTTTGAAGTCCAACACTGAAAGTGAAAACATCAAATCTGTCACAGCCTCAAAGTGGTGAGACCTTTAGCGGTGGTGTGTTTGATCCTGATCACGTCAGAAAGTCCAGCAGCCGGAGTAAAGACTGAGCAGCTTTTAGAGATGATGTCTCCAGTGTCTCTGACCAAATGTCTCACAGTGTCAGAGACTCTTCAGGTGTTTTACACTCAGGTTTGATCCTCAGGCCTCAAGTTTGAAGTCCAGCACCCAAAGTGAAAACTCAAAGGCTCTGAGGGAAACTTGTCAAACTGTCTTTGAGTGAGTTACAAAGCTCCTGACTCCCCTGAAGAGTCTGAGCCTTTCTTTTGTTATTCTTTCTTCATGGGATATTTTTGAGGGTGCAGTAGTTTGGGGGGTCTGAGGGGGTACATGTACTGTACATACATAATGTATATAGATCTTTATTACTCTGACTCAATATAATTTCAAGTTTGATTTTCTTAAAGGATATCACTCAGTGCTCATTGTAGCTTTGTGAAAATATGGATGTAAATGTAAAAATGAATATGAGCAAAGCAGGAGTTTAATTTCTCTGCTGGATAAAGAGTTTTTTTATGTGACTTTCTCCATGTGTATCTATCACAGTAAAACTCTGCACAACAACAGACACATTATGATGCTTTAAATTCAGTGTCACAGATGTGAAACTCTCCTGCTGTGAAAGAAAAAAGTGTTTAAGTCTAATTTTGTTTCCAATCAGATGAATTTGAAATATTTCTGTCACTTCTCATTCACATATGAATCAATATTTGAGTCTGTTTTGTCTTCAGCAGCAACAGGCTGTATAACCTGTGTTTCACTACCATAAATATGAACTTATTTTGTCCAAGTTTATTGATAATGATAAAACTGATGAGTTATGTGTTGGTGACCTGTGGTTGTGAGTATGAAGGGGTTATTGGTTTTCACTGGGTTTCAATGAGCCTGATACTGACACTGAGATTCTGCATATATCTGATTAAAATATGAACTAAACTGCTGGTTTCTGTCAAGTCTGTGTCTTGTCAGCTTTTTTGAGCTGTTTATGGATCATCACCTTCTATGTTTTCTCAGATAGTTTCTTCAAAATAGTTTTTTTTAACAGTTGATTTACAGCATTTTAACCCTGAGCCTCAAACAGTGGTGTCCAAACTTAACGGTGGTCCCAAGACAAAAGGTTGGGAACCAGCGGTTTAATTTTTAGCTGTGTGTTATATTATCTGGTGTTGGCTGATGCTGGATGATGCTTCTGTCAAACAGGATGCGTCAAACTGTCCTGACGCGCTGCGAGCTGTTGGAAATACTGGGTTTCAGAGCACAGAGCTGCAGTTTCCACGTCCTGTCTGAAAGATCACACCTCTTCAACTTCAGGTGTCACTGTTGCATATTAGCGTGATGACGTCAGTCTTCAGGTCAAAGTGCAGCCTCACAGAACAGAGTGGACTCTGTCTTCACTGTCAAACGTTGCACTTTACACTGATTCTCCTCCCAGCCCCAGGACTGATCTCTCAGGTGATCTGAAGGGGGCGGAGTCTGTGGCTCTCACCTGCTCAGCTCCTCCTCCCTGTCCACACATGATGGATACAGCATCACCTGCTCTGCCAGGTGTCCTGAGGATGAAGGAGGAGATGTCAAGACAGCAAAGAATAAACGGACTCTCAGTGTTTCGTGTCAGACCAGTGTGTGATGCTGGATCCTGTTTTTATTTTTGGCCACATGGGGGCAGCACAACCACAGTGACACAGTTTCCTGTCACCTGATCAGGTTTATGGCAAACTGCTCATGTAACTGGTGTCTGACTGAGTCGTCATCATGAGCCACAAGGAGAAGAGGAAGACGTCATGTTCACTATAAATGAACAACATGTACTGTGCTCTCTGTTCTACCTTCATTTCTCAGTCTGTGTTTCTACTTGTTAGTTTGACACTTAGAGGAAAGTGGAGTTTCTCTCCAGATGAAAGTGGTTTTACTTTCTTTAAAGACGACCTCAGATTTGGGGGAATCATATTTTTCTGCTCTGTTTCTTTGTTAAAGTCAGTAGCTGTAACACAAAAGTAAGAACATCTGTACTGAAGGTACAGATGTGGAAAACAAGGCAAAATAGCAACAACCTGCTCACTTTCATCTGGGTTTTCCAGACACATGTTAACTCCACAGAGAGTTCAGTACCTTCCTGATGGAGCTTTATCAGTATTTTAGAAAACAGCTCTAACAAGCAGATCTCAGTTTATCAGCGTCTCATAAATCCTGCAGCAGGCTCCAAGTGTTGCAAACATTCCTCATTTTCTCATCAACATTCATCAACTTTTCTCATTTCCCTGCAGGAAAGAGGCTGAACACAAGGTCTTTTCCTGCTGTTACACACACTTAAACTGTCCCCATATACACATCACTTCTTTTTTTCATATCCCTGTTGGGTGATCAAACTCTGTTTGAACTCAGAAAACACTGAATCCTGCTCATCACAGTGGATCTTTGTGTCATGTTTGCCCTGTCAGTCCTCCCCCCTCTGGTCTGCACTGAGACCCACAGCTGGTTGCATCTCTGCTGTGAACTGAGATCAGAATATCCACCAGACTCATGTCTCTCAGTATCTTATCACTTATTGTGACACATTTAAAATTCTTTAAATCTTTCCATTGAGTTGCACTGATATAAAACACAGTTTCATACACAGACAAAATGACACGTTTCGACGCTGCAGCCTCTCTGATCACCTGCCTTGATGAGAGGACTGACAGATGCATTTTCATTTTCATGCTGCCCCTAAAGAGTGGAGTGATGTGTGAATGTAAGTGAATGGACTGAGGCTGCAGTTTGCTGAGTGTATTTGAATATTGCCACTGTAGAGCAGGTGAAAACTAATTGTCAAACAGATTTTCAATTTTCATTTGAATATGTGAGTATGTGAGAGGAAAACATGAGCTGGATTACTGCATTTTCACATGACTGTGACCTGGACAGCACAGGTGTTTCTGACGGGGCAGCTCACACAGGTGCCTTGAGTTTTCTTTGTTCTGTGTCCTGAGCTCGTTCTCTGTTTGTCCTTCAGCTGAGCTGCTTCCCTCCATCATCTCACCTTTGTTCCTGATGTGTTGAGTGAGGAGTTTATTTCCTTGGATTCATTTTGTTATATTTATTTTGTTGTTCAGTAGCACATCTAATCTCCTGGGTTTGTTCTCTCATGATTATTCTGTATATTCACAGTCAGAATGAAGTGATGAACTGATTTTGATCCAGAATTGTTTGTTGCTTTGTTCATGATATGATTTGACCTGTATGTTCGCTTTCTTTCATTTGACCCCTCAGCTGTAACCACTCACACCTGACTCACTGCTGAAGATTAAAGACTTTCAAATGGAACCTGCTGACTGCTTCTGCTGCTCTGCTCTGATTCATTAAATCATGTCCAGTGTCCTAGAACACATACATGTGTGAAAAATCATTTGAATAAAGTCCCTGATCGGCTTCTATACTGAGTTAAGAAAAATCATATTGGTGTCTTAGTGAATCTAGTTATGCGGCTAATATATCGATAAAGTGACGAATAAATGCGACAAAAAAAATCACAAAATCAATTAACCTTGATGTGTGTAGAAGAAAACTCGCCTCATCCTGGTCTTCACCCTCAAACAGCCCTTTGAAGTGGCCAAATTGTCCTCACATCCCAAAAATCTCCTCACTCTGTGGGGAAAATGCTTCTTCAGGCCCTCTCTATGTAGCATTTACAAGTATGCACACCACGCAGAGACATATCTATGACTCCATGTTTCATCACTGAGCAGGATTTCAATCACGCTGGGTCCAGAGGAAAACAGAAGAACACAGAGCACGTGATGCTAACAGCAACAACCTGGTGTTTCTGACCCAAGATCTGTCTCTAACATTCTTACATTTCTGTCTCTTCAGTCCCATATCGCTGTTGAATGACTGACTTTTCTGGTCTGAGTTCCCTTTCAATTTTATTATCACATGGATTTGAGTGATTATAATAACCTGGCAGTTTTCCATTTCAGTGCAAGAGACACTGTATTTATGGTTAGAGGCCTCGATATTGGGATCTAAGTAACAAGGGACCATGTTGTTCTTTGAACTGTTTGGATTTGGCTCCATCTGGTGGTAGCACAAAGAATGACCCAGTGGCACACAACTGCAGCCTGACTGCATCAGATAAGAAGCCTTCATGAGTCCCACAGCGGGGAAATTCACAAGTCATAGCACATTTGGTTCATTTCTTCACGCTCATATGAAGTAGTACACAAACAATGTTGAGTAAACTTGTTGATATTCATTTTTACCATACCATAATATTAATAACATTAAATTACATACATACATACAATTCTGATGCTTTGTACCTACAATCAAGCATCTGATCTTCCGTGTTTATCATCCACAGTACAGGAGAGGCGTCTGTTGCCACACCTTGTACCTGTGAACCTCATGTTCACCTTTCTGTAGGTGCAGGAGACTCGGAGGGCTCCATCCATAACACTCAGTGTCAGTGCAGTTGATCTTTCCACCAATGAAGACAGGGATCCTGCAGCCGCTTCACTTACTCCTGTTGGCCAGTAGTATGTGTCTGTGTATTTTTACTGTGTAAAACTTCTTCTTTTAATTCAACATCAGTCTGTTTGTTATTATGTGCTTTATTGGATTTTAATATTTGTTAAGAAAAAGAAACATATTAACATGAAGACAACAGGTTTGCAACAGAAGAGAAACACATGAGCATCATTTCACCACTGAACTAACTTCTCAGTCTGTCGTTTACTGTGTTTCCCTTTAGTTCAGTGTTTCAGATCAGGTTCATTCAGTGGGACAAACGTATCTATACAACCAGGACAAAACAGCATAGTTGCTCTGAATGCCTGTTGTAGGACTCACTCCTGCTGCACTCTATGGGGAGTCAGCCGTCAGATCCCAGGATTATCCACAATGCAGAAGTGTCAACAAATTAAATTTGACCTAATTAGAAGAAATTCCCAGAGGACATTCACAAGGCCAAAACTGCATTTTGTGAGGTGACCTTGACCTTTGACCACCAAAATCTAATTAGTTCATCCTTGAGGACATTTGTGCCAAATTTGGCCAAAATCGCATTTTGTGACGTCACTGTAACGTTGACCTTTAACCAGCCATGGAGCTGGACGCCTCAGAGACGTCACACGGTGCTGCTGTCTCCAGGTGGAACAGGGTCGAGTCCCGATGCCGCAGCTCATCCTCCTCACAGGAACCAGCTTCTTCATGGAAACACACCGTCACCAGGTGTTGACTGAGATACAAACATACACGTGGTCAGACAGCCCGCTGACTGAGGCTCTGCCCGTTGCCGGCACGGAAGCATTAAAAACAGGAAACAGAAGGGGTTAGCTAGCAGTTAGTTAGCATAGCATTAGCATTAGCATGGGGAACGAGGCGGATGGCGGGACCCCAGGGGGCCCTGCGCCCAGCCATCGCAACAGACTCACTCCCCGACACCATATAGGCTCAAATTAGAATGATTAGAGTTTGTAGAGTATGTTCACAAATAATCCCAGTGTTTGTAGTTGTAACTCAACCTTTGCAAACCTGCAGGAGAAATTCAAGTCTCATGAGAAGAAAAATTGTGCTTGTGGCAAAAAGATTTCTATTTGTTAAAAAAACAACCATGTGAATGAAACCTGAAGACATGATCAGTGGTGAGGCCAAACAAAGAGACAGACGTCTGTTTACACAAAGAGCAGAAAACTGTACAACTCAGCGTGCATCGTTCCCAGTGTGCCACACTGACAGGTACAAAGTTTAATCCTGTGTGGGAACTTTAGAGTGCAGTAAGTCGGGGGTCCCGCCATCCGCCTCGCTCCCCCATGCTAATGCTAACTAACTGCTAGCTAACCCCTTCTGTTTCCTGTTTTTAATGCTTCCGTGCCGGCAACGGGCAGAGCCTCAGTCAGCGGGCTGTCTGACCACGTGTATGTTTGTATCTCAGTCAACACCTGGTGACGGTGTGTTTCCATGAAGAAGCTGGTTCCTGTGAGGAGGATGAGCTGCAGCATCGGGACTCGACCCTGTCCCACCTGGAGACAGCAGCACCGTGTGACGTCTCTGAGGCGTCCAGCTCCATGGCTGGGTACAGCAAGCCAGCCTCCCCCCAAGCTTAGCTAATGCTAGCCAATGCTAATGCTAGCAGCTAACAAGCTAGCATGGCATGGCTAGCATTTTGCGGTTGTATTGTGAAAGGCGTTGTCATCTAGCAGGTTTTGCTTTATGGCTTTCAGCTGCCTGGCAGCTAGCACAATGGCTGGGTCCACTGGACAGCTGGGCGCTAATGATGCTATGTTAGCTAACTCCACATGTTCTATTTAGTGGCGACATCCTGTGATGTATATGTCTGTAAAAGCCCATTTATGTATGACGTTCAAATGGTTTGACTATTTAAAAATAAGTCCCCATAAGAACGCCTCCAGGGAATTTCCTCATATGAGGTAAAAAGCGTTTACCTAGACTCAAGGCTCAGGGGCAAACTGGTTAGGTTGTGGTGGCTAAAGGTCACGGTGACCTCACAAAATATGTATTTGGCCTTGTGAATGAATACCTCTGCCTCGCCCGCGCCTCGCCTGGTGCTGGCAGCAGGGCCCACGCAGGCCAGGCTAGCTGCCTAAACTATGCTATGCTAGCTAACGTCATTTTGTTTTGTTTTTTTTCCAGAAACCCCAGATTTTATATTTGAAGTGAACACCTGTATCGCACATGGCTGTAAAAACCTGGCCATCATTGGAAGGTTTAGCTGGGAGCGGGGCGAGGAGGCAGGTAGAGGGTTTTGAACTTAGTGATTGGGATTCCATGTGAGGTTTGACTGGTTCTGCAGGAAAAGCTGGAAATAAGGAACTTATTTAGTGTTTTATCAAATCTATTTTACTGCAGAGAAAGTCTTAAAAAACTATGATCTGCGAGCAGATAAGAGACGGTGAAGTTTCAGTGGATTTGGCTGCAGTGTTCAGATGTTAACATACTTGTGGTCATATAGAGCACATTTTCCTGTTTTTGTTTCACCAACAAAAGTTTGTCTGATTTTGTTATTTGATTATGTTATTTTATGTTCCTTGCATTCATTCACAGTAGGAGACCACCAGTCACAGGCTGACCTGAGCTGTCTCATTAATATGCAGTGTGTCCAGATAATGCCCCTCTGTGGTTTATAATAATGGCTCAGTGTTTCTGAGTGTGTGGACGTTGCCCTCTCAGGCTGCTTCATACGGGAAGTGACTGGATTACACGCTAATCCCATTATGATGCTGCTGCCATGTGAGGGCCAGTTTGAGGGATTAGAAACTAAAGGGTCGGGCTTCAGGATCCAGATCAGCAGCAAACTGGGTGACTGTAAATACTGACACACGTAAACAGCTGCGATGACAAATGACACTGACCGACAAGGGATCTTCATGTTTCCTCTGGGGGCACACCGCCATGGTACGTATTGTTTGTGTTTGTGACTTGGTGTTTTTGATTGGATCTCAGCACCAGCAGTCTTCAAATTGACACCACACCAACATTTGATGGATGACGATGCACAAGCAGCAGCCAAGTTTGGTGTCAGCTGAATTGAACTGTAAAGTCACAATATATTATGGCAGGCTATGGTGTCTGGAAGGACCCATCAAAAATAATTCTTTATATTTACATTGTTTAAAGTCAGATATAATAAATCGGTAGTAACATGAAAACATCCTGATGAATTAATAGATTAAATTAATGTAATAAATAAATCAGGTCAACGGAGTCACTCCACCATGTGAAATAAAATAATTAGTAAATGAACAAATGAATATGGAGTGAAGTAATGAACTAAAAGCCTGGATTCATCTGACTGAGTGAATGAAGGAAGGAGGAGAAGGTGAGTCACAAAAAGAAAAGGAAATGATAAAGCAAGGCCATGTTAACGCTCTGTTTACCTTTAGTCCGCTTCACCATCATGTGTCGCACAGTGGGAAACGTCTCAGTCGGGAAACACATAAATAAAAAACTTGTTTTAAAAGGATTTTAGTGTTTCTCCTTACTTTTCCCTTCTTGCTTCAGGGCAGATTTTTTCACTGATTTTAATTAAAAATACAAGAAATGCTCACCAGCAGTTTTGAGGATTTCTGCAGAGCGAGCCGATACACTTTTTCCAATAACATGAAAGGATAACTCTTTTCTCAGCTCTTTACTTTTCATGAAAGTAATACAGTTTGTGACCATCAAATCTTTTTCCTAATGGAAGAGATTTTACTCAACTCTTCAGGAAACTGATGCTATTCTGTTCCAGGGGTCTGCAGATGTCTCTGTTTCTGGGCCGAGCTGCTGCCGCTGGTGTTCCAAAGGTCTGTTTTGGAGAAATGACCGATGAGAGAATGATTAACGTGGCCGGCAGAGAGGATGTGTGTGTCACTGTCAGAGGTGTCAGCGTGTGTGTGTACATGGCAGGAGGTGAAGGTCTGGATAAGGGACAGAGATCTCACTCTCAAACACAGACAGCAGAACATCTGACTGAGACAGACGAGACACGGTGTCCGGGAGACAATGTGCAGGAGCTCAGACTGTAACTGTGTCTGCCGTCCTGCATTATAGACGTGTTATCTTGTCAGTCCTCTGCAACAGACAGATATAAAACTCTAAGGATTACATTTCTTGTCAAACAGCACATGTTCTCTGAGTGTTTTCTGGCTCCCTCAGTCCAATGCAGCCGGCAGAGTAAGTGCCATTTCAAAGTGCAGCAGCAGCAGCACAACAGTTGCGACTATGTCAAGGTCTGAGGAGGCAGCCAGAGTCTGATAACAGGAAAAGAAAGAAACAGAAGAACAACAGCGTTTTTTTCTACTGAAGAAGCAGGAGCAGATTCAACAGAAATACCAGTGGTGGATACAATCTGTACAGGCTGCAAGCTCTGCTGTGTCTTCATCCTCTACCCCCTCATCCTCCTCTCCAACTGGAATCTAAGCTCCTGCAGCAAACAAACAATCATATTCTCGACGAGTCCAGCGTCTGGCTCTTCCACGTCCATCATCAGTCTCAGGTAAAGCATGAATGCTGGCTCTGTGTGTGCGGTACTGTCGCTGTAACACTGACATGTGGTGTAATGTTGATTGTGCATTTGATCACAAATTATTTGAATTGTACGTGGCAATTAGCACTTGAGTTTTCAAACCAATGACTACGAACAGAGTTTCAAAAGAGCCAATCGATGGCTGCAGCTGCACTGGACAGACAACTATGTAAACTTTGGGAAACAATCTGGAAATTAATGAAATTTTACACCAAAAACAAGTCAAAGGAAGAGCAGTCATAAGGTTAAACTAATAAAAGATTTATAGGCCTATGACCTACCATTGTACCTGTTTAGCCATCCATTCATTTTTCCATGAAATGTTGAAGGTAATTTGTCTCCTCATCCACTGTATGAGCCTGTGGTTTGACCTGAGATGTAGCAGGATTCGTGGATTTGCCACATAGAACAAGTGGGTTAGTTCCTCAGACACAGACACTCACATTCACGTCATGTCCAGCAGGCTGTAATTACAACGAACTAAGCGGGAAAAATCTTTTTCATCAGCTCTATTTGGAGTCAGAGGTGACGGGAATTTCCGACACCTGCAGTATCAACGAGCTGCAGTGAAATGGTGTAGCTGGCAGTTACAGCCGGCGTTTATGTGCTTTCAGTGGTTAGCAAACCACTGCAAATACACAAAATGAGTAACTTGGGAACTTATTTGGTGTGATTACAAGGCTACAGAAGACCCCACTGGATGAATTAAATCTGATGAATTCAGTTTTATTAATTGAGAATTTAAAAAAAAGATAAAAGCATAATTTGGTCCATTTTACTCGCGGCTATCACTGGTTATTTGCTAAATCATCTTTAGCTAATCACAGCTTGTTAGCTTTCAGACTAAATGGCTGTGCTATCTTGAATACACATCTAATAAAAAACGGAGTTAATTTACAATATTCAGTTAAAGTTAGCAGAGGGTTTCTGTGTGAAGAAATCAGCCTGCAGGGTAACAAAACCAGCTGCAGGTGTCAGCGTAGCGGAGCTGAGGCTACGACTCTTGATAGTTTAGTACTGCAGTACTCGTGTACTGCATCGCGGCTGGGGTGATCCCATTGCTAGTAAAACTTAAATTAAACTATTTGGTACAGTTTAATAAACTGACCTCAACACAGCCCTTTTCATTATACTGCTCTTATTTTTTACTGTAAGGGTTAAAAATATTGACAGCCTTGTATACATTGAATATGGGTTTAAATCCATATTCCATATTTTCATTCTCTGTGACTCTGACAGGAGCTGATCTCCCTGGGTCAAGGTTCCGCTCTGGTCATGGCATCAGCTGCTCTGGAGCTGATGGGCTTCTTCCTGGGCCTGCTGGGGATGCTGGGCACCCTCGTTGCCACAGTGCTGCCGTACTGGCAGATTTCTGCCCACATTGGCTCCAACATCGTCACAGCTGTGGCCAACATGAGGGGCCTGTGGATGGACTGCGTCTACCAGAGCACGGGGTCCTTCCAGTGTGAGACCTACAACTCCATGTTGGCCCTTCCCTCTGACCTGCAGGCAGCCCGTGCCCTCATGGTCATCTCCGTAGTGATGTCTTTTCTTGCAATTGCCATGTCCACCCTGGGGATGCAGTGCACTCTCTGCCTGGAGGGCTCCGGTGCAGTTAAGAGTCGTGTGGCTGGTGCCGGTGGGGGCTTGTTCCTCACTGCAGGCCTTCTGGCTCTCATACCTGTTGCATGGACCACGCATGAGGTGGTCCAGACCTTCTACAGACCAAATATACCTGCCAGCATGAAGTATGAGCTGGGGGAGTGCCTATACGTCGGTCTGGCGTCAGCACTCGTCTCCATGCTGGGAGGGGGGTTGCTTTGTGTGTCGTGTTGGGCGGAGCAGGATGGTGGTCGTGGGAGATGGCACGGCGGAGGGTATCCGTATCCGGCAGGGGCCAGCATGCCAGGCACCGGGGTACGAACCACCTCACAAACCTACCGCAACCCCACCCTGCAGGTGGGGGGCATCAACGCACCCAGCAGGGGGCAGACACTGGTGCACAGCACCAGTAACGGCTCCCACTTGAGTACACATGGAGTCCAAGGAGCCAAGAAGCCCACTGCGGCAGGATATGACATCACAGGATATGTCTGAGGTTACTGCCACTCCATCACACCTTTAGAAATGACTTTCTGACAACTTACACTCAGTGAAATGTTTTTATACAGAGTATTTAATCAGCCGTTGTCGTTGAATCCCTGACAGAGCTGTAATCTGTCCTGGATCTTTTTTTCTTTTTAAAACATTTGTAAAATTTTTGAGGACAATTTAAAAACCGACAACCACGACACGATTGGCTGGCAGAATTATCACTGTGTATCTACACTTTTAAAATGTGCAGGATGTCACGCACTTGCACGACCTCGGTACCAAATCATCTGTTACCCACACACACACACACAGACGTGTTGAAAGTGAATGAAAACTAAACAACCCTTTATTCTGTTGTTTACAAAGTTCAGTAGAAAGTGCTGCCAGTTATAAGAACAATATCTGAAGACGCAGTTTGTGAAAAAACAATGTGAACAGTTCACGGACATTTTAAAATGTAAACACAATGAGTGACTAATCATTTAAACCGCTGATGCTGACGCTTAATTATCAAGTAACTCCACTCAAACGCCACTTGACTATTTGCTGCATCTGTAAACATTCAGGGACCTAAGGCCAACCCCGACGTTTCTACTCTGAACCCGACAGAACACAGAACTGTATCAGCTGAGCCTCTGGACTGTCCACATCAAGTGTATTCTCAAAATCTAACCGTCTCCCTGATGGTGGCTCTCTGACTGTAAAAGTTTCCAAGTATTATTGTGCCTTAACATCACGGTGTGAAAGTGTTATGTCTGTTTGGATTCTGTGAAGATCTGTTTTACTTTTTCATTTTTCTACTACTCTGATGGATTTGTATGCACATCTGCAAAAATGGATGAATATAGTGACTTGCAACTAATGAAACTCTTCTCTCACCTCTTTCTTAATGTCCAGGTATCTCCTCTTCTTTTTTGTTTTAATTGCGCTTGATGTTTTGCGCCACATCCCTGCTGATCATCAGGGATATCCTGTATTTCTAGGTCACAGAACATCCTTTTGTCAGCTGATTTAAACAAACACCAAAATTGTTTTTAGGTTATTTTTTTATTTGGAAATAAAGGCAAATATTTCTTTCTTACCATTTGTTGACCACTGTTTTTTTCAGATGGTTATGCATGTATCACAGCAGGAAAAGCACATGTGGAACTAATAAACTCGATGGTGGAGCTGTTGCATTTAGGTGTCCTGGTGAGCCATGATAATGACCAAGCATTTTCTCTACACATTAAATTTTCTAATGACCAAAAATTGGTTCTTTATTTAGATTTAGATTTGTTTTATTTTATCAGATTGCTGTTCTGCATTTCCTAAAAATCCAAGTGTAAAGTATTAACATGAAATATGCACATGAAGCCTTTTTTGTAGGGCACTTGTTGAAAGGTAAAGACTGCCAGTGATACTGGTGACTTTCGACGTTTGCTGTTTTCACAGTTCAGAGTGGGAGAAAGATCACAGCCCTGAACTGAAGGCAAACAGAAGATCAACACAAACAAACCTGAACAAACAAAGCCACTACGTTAGTCCAGTCAACGTGCAGTTTAAGTTCGACCAACAGGTGGACTGTGAGACTGAAATGCACGTGCTCACTGGGTCAGTTTACAGTCATGAAACTGTGGTAACACTTTTTAGATTTGAGGCTTAAGTACATGATCCTCTTTCAACCAGCGATTTGTGGTACAGGTTGTGCAGATCTTTATTTGGGCCTGTGCTCATTATTTTAGTGGGTCTTGAGAGGACTTGAGAACACATGAGCAGCAAATTATGCAAAGTCTTTAGGCTTCATCATATCAGAGTTTCTGCATGTTATATCATTGAGGTCATTAGCTTTGCAGGCCTCCATACAAACCTTTTGTGATCCCAGTGGAAGATGCAATGCAAAAATGCAAAGCAGTCCGTGTGGGCTTAAAAGTAATTAGAGGCAGTTTCTGCTCAGGTCTAGTATGCACTGGCTTGGTGTCGGGTGAGATATAGTTCAGATTCTAATATCAAACACTTCAGTTCAGAGGGAAACTGGAGCCTGAGCACAGTCAGGAACTGAACTGGATCAACCAACTCACATTTGACCGAGAAAACACTAAGAGATAAGTGGACGAGGGACACGCATACAGTGATGCTGTGAGAAAGACAAACACTACCTCGAAAACAGTACATACAGTAGGTTCTTTTAGTACTTCTTATCACAGATAGAGTCTGTACAATCAGGACGGAGTGAACAGTCCCTGTTTCCTGGTGCACAGGAGATATGTAGTGAATAAAAAAGATCATGTACTAACACCGACATGAACAAGACTTTAGCAATGTATGAATCACAATTATTATATGAAGTTTAATACTAGTTTGTTGTGCATAATGATGCTCTGCCAATCATGGGACACCCTGCAGTAGCAACCATTCAAAATGAGGAACGCAGAGAACAAACACAAACAACATTCACAAAGAAGAGAAATCAAGAACCAAACGACGTCGTACTGAGGAGACGACACAGTAACATGGACCAGTGTGGCTGATGGTCGTGGAGCAAACCAGCTTAAGATCTGCAAACAGGGAACTTGGTAACAACAGAATCCTAAAGTAACTGAATTCATGTCTTCAAGATACCGGATGAAGACAAGTCCTGGTATGTTGGTGAATATATTCTCAGATTTCATATTTTTGAACCAAACTGGTCCAAAAATAAGAGTCTTAGTGAGAAAAATTCAAAACAAAAAAAGGACTAAATGAAAGCAGTATGTTTCTAGCATGTGTTCCCTAAAAAAAGTGTGGCAAAGATTTTGAATCCAATATTAATTAAGAAAATGTTCACCAAAGAATTGTATTGTGCTAAAGGGTCAAATGAATCTCTGACAATAGTTTACATTTGTCATTTGGTATTTTTATTTCAATTCCAAGAGTAAAAAAATCATATTAGTCCACATGGTTATTTTTTGGTTTAAATCAAATTCTCTGCAGCAGGAAATAAGTACAACTAAACTATAACAACCAAAACATTTCTCTTTTAATGAACATTTTGGTTTGGTCTTCTGAGTAAAACTTTTGACATCTTATCATCACATAAGAAACAGAGTCTCTACACCCTGAGATTTCTTCACCAGCCATTCAGAACACAGCACATAAACAATGTCAGTGTTTGGACCGAAAATGGGATAATAAGCGACATTATAGGGATTATTATGTGTGTTATGTCTTTGTCAAGAAACTTAGTTTAACTTCTCCTTTTTCTTCCAGAAGCAGACCAACCTTTAATGACTGAATGGCTCCATCTAGTGTCCAAAAGAAGAATGACACTGAATTTCAACATGAGTCTAAAAGCGTTGCAGTTGACCTTCACACTGTCAGGCAGGGGACCTGGTTGACGGACAGATGATCTGCTTAATGAAAACTGAACATCACGTCTCCTCTGTTGTGTTCTTTATACAGCCAAAACAGTAAATCTGAGCACGTTCATTCATTCCTATCACATATTCTGAGTACATCCCTGTGACTGAAGAAGTACATGCTGCATTTATTGATCACACTGAGGTCAGAGGGTTCAGTGTCTGCATTGCCCCCTCAGGCAGTTACAGGACGAAAGGATTTGTTTGTGTCTTCAAAAATGGAAAAAGGTGGCAAGAAAATTTGGTCTCTTTTTGTTGTGGCCATTTATGAGGACATATTTGGAGGAAATAAGCAAAGACTTTTGACATTATTATTCAGTTTTGATGTTTTTCCTCTTTTTTTAATCTTGTTTGCATTTGTTCTTTTCATATTATAATTTGTTTTTATGACAGGTAATTTTAAGTCTTGTATGTAGTCTTTAAGTCTACATACAAAATAAGATTCACTTCACAATCAATGGTAGTTTGGCATAAAACATATTTATTAATATGACGAAGATCACTTTGAAAAAATAAATAATACACAATCACGTCCATCTCAGCCTGTTATTCACAACTCTGGAGGATCCATGTTGTTGTCATGAATGATCATTTAATTTTGTTTTTATTTCCTCTCCTCCTGCACTTCCTTCTCCTTCTGTTTCTCCTCTTCTTGTCGTTCACGGCCAAACTCAACCACCAAAGGTTTCCCTAGCAACCGGTATCCATGGACCAACAGCAAGGCTCTCTGGGCCGTTTCAGCATCTGCCAGAGGAAAATAAATACACCTATTAACAGGCCTAATGTGTAATCTATGACGGAAAGTTTTCGCTTTCAGGTACAAATCACCATGGTTACCGGGGCTGCATCCCTCTCTCTTGCTTTCTCACCTGGCAGAGTGATGAAGGCCTGACCCTTCATCCTTCCAGTCAGCAGGCGGTAAATGACCCGGGGCCCGTTCTCTGGCTCGAACCTGGAGAACAGCGCCACCAGCTGGGCCACTGAGGCCTGAGCACTCATGTTCTTCACACACAGCACCTACAGGGAGTCCCATCAAAACAAAAACCACCTGTTAGCCACTGCTGACACTTTCTCTTCACAACACAGCGTCGTATTCAGTGTGTACTTCTGAACCCCCCCCTGTGGTTTTTGGTGAGGTGAGGCTACAGCACAGACAGCAAATAACCACACACATCACGGGCTCTTTTTTTCTGCCTGCACGTCATGCCACTGTGACACCGTGTGCAGTATTTACCTAACCTTATGAAGGTGTGGTGTTCTGTTCGGACCTGCAGCTCTTGGATGTGCTGGAGGGAAATATAATCACAGACCACAACTATTATCGTCCTTTTCTTTGGACAGACTCAACCAAGTTCAATTTATGAGTCAGCGGTTCTCAACAGGCAGATACTGAATGTTTTAAATGACCGTGAGGTGATTTATTTCATTATAATGCTTCATTTTACGAGCATTAAGTTGTTCAGGATGACAACTGCTAATGTGTGCATCTGAGTGTGCTGCAAACATTAGCTTTAAAACTACTGTCTCTGATGTTAATCCTGTGAGGAAGTTATTGCATTTTAATTTGTTGAATGAGGATTTATTCATTTTATGACTATATACTGTCCACAGAGCTGCTGGAAATCACCAGTGCCTATTAAACTGAGGTCAGATTTAAAATTAAAGTATATACTCTACTCTACTCTGCTATTAAAATAAATAAAATGCACACTTAAATGGAAGTGCACACTCTGAGGTGATGCCTCTTCTGATGGCTACACCAGAGGGAAGAGCTGAGAGCATTTCTGAGCTGATTTTTTACACAGATTTAAACTATTTTTGAATCTCTGGACTGGTGTTCACTGGGAAATAATTATTTTTTTTACTTGTGTTTGGAAACCATCATCACTGTAGCTATCTTGAAACAAATGTCTGATGAGCTAACCACGAGGAACGTGTTGTTTACGCCATAAAAAACACTTTGGGGCTATTAGATGGAGCTGTCCACACCTTGGCGGGTTTTCCTGGCTGGTAGTTTCGGAACCTCGAGATGCTCCGGATCCCTTCCTCTGGTTCACGGTTCTGCAGGATTTCTTCGTCTGTAATTGTCTCAATTTCCCCTCTGACAGTCAGCGGTACCCCTGACCCCGCCTTCACCGCCCCACACAGACTGCCGATTGGCTGGTTTATTTCTATCTTTACTGGAGCAGCCAGTCGCGTCTGCTCCTGTCCGTCCTGAGTGAGCTGCTGCCATGTGGAATCTGAACTCGACCCTGGCTGTTCTGATTGATGCCCAGTCGTTTCCTCTGATTGGTCACTGTCTGTCTGTGAGCTTTGTGATTGGTCAGATACAGTTCTGTGTGTAGACAGGTGTGATGCTGCAGTTATTTGTCCCTCGGAGTCCAGCAGTGAAGCTTGTTGTCTCTCCTCACGGAGCACGTCTCTGTAGAGCGAGTCCATTGGATCAGAGGATGACGCCCCCTGCTGGCCCTCCTCGTTGTCTTCATCTGTGGAGTAAAAAAAAACATCAACACTGATTTTCTTTACCCTATTTCTCTCGTCTCTGTCCTTGTTTTGAACAATTTCATTTATCACAATATTAGATTCTGTCTGTTCTGATTTATTATTTCTTCCATTCAACCCGATTCATTCTGACTTTCATGTATGAGGTAATTCCAGGTGCAGAGATTTGATTGCTTGCAGATTTTATTGCCTTTGATTTGAAACATTAACCTTTTTTAATAGAAAATTTGACCAATTTCCTCGTTATAAAAAGTTTGAAAATAAAACTGATGTATGGAGGCTGTGATTTAAGCTCTGGAATGTAGAGAACATAATTTTACCTTTCTAGAAACTCTGTTCTAAAGCTGGTGTTCTAGAAACGGTCTTTTCTGTCTATTCTGCTGTCAGATGTTCAAACAGCTCTAAGTAAGAAACTCATTTAGTGTAAGTGCCTGAAAAACCTGTTCTTTCATTTATGTTTGGGTTTGAGAGACTTTTGTTTGACCTCCTCTGGAATATTTTCTGTCTTTTATCATCTCATCTCAGTTTTATCATTATGAAAATAAATAAATAAAATCTTGCTGCGTAGCTTGTCCTCCATAGTGGGTGGCAGCTGCAACCTGACGGCTCTCTCTCACCCTGATGACCCTGTAGCACTCCGTACCTCGATGGTAAAGCGCGGTGAGGAAGCCCAAGCGGTCGGTTCCCTGGAACAGCGCTCGTTCAATCTCAATCTCCCGGCGTGACAGCGGCCGGCTGCTGGCGAAGCGCTGTGGACGGGACAGGAGCTCCGCCCTGGCTTCGATCTTGTCTCTGATCTCCTGCAGGCGCTGCTGCTTCGCCCCCGGAGCCGCGCACACACCATGGGACTGTGTGGGCACAAAGTCAGGGGTCAGGCATTAGTTTGCTGGATGAGGTTTATATATAGTACGTATATCAGTGTTAGATCAGAAGTTAGATTTGAAAATCATCAGTCACTTTTCCCCAAGTTGAAAGTAAATTGGAATAAAAAAAAAAACACAAGGTGTTTCTTAGGCCTTATACTTTCAAGCAGGTAATACAGTAGAAGTTGGGGAAAATGGACACTCATCATTCACGGATATGTTTGTTTTCGTGAGGGGAAACACACAAACTGCACACATACAGGGCAAAGCATCAAACCCAGCTCCTCCTGTTCTCCCTCTCTGGCAGGTTTTACCTTCTCCACCACCTCTGGTGCATCTCTGCTCTGCCACAGCTGGATCTCAGCATCAGTGAGGCCCAGCTCCCGCAGGCTGGCCAGCTCCTTCTCCCCATCCTGCAGAGCCTGGAACTGGGACAGGCTCCTCACTCCAGCTGCCTGCTCCCCAAACGGCCGATAGAGTGTCGCCGGGGCGAAGCACTGCCTCTTGGCTACACATCTGTAAGACAGAATTTATTCCAAAATGAGATCAGTGGTGTGTATAGATGATGTGTACATCATACAGCTCTATCACCAGCAGCTGCAGTCAGAGACCGGTTCTAAAGGGACACTTTACATGGCCTAAATATTGTTTCTGATGTAGAAACTACTGATAAAAGATGCCTGTGTAAGACTCTGTGTGTAGAAAATCCTCCAGGCTGCTCTGTGGGACACTGTGAAAGTAACATAACAGAGAATTTGATTGATGCTTTTATCCACAGCAGCTCACAGTAACATGGAGAGCTCTGCAGACAGTGCTCTTTTCCCACTGATCTACACATGAACACACAGCCAAGTTTTATTCTCTCTGTTTAATGTTTGTTTATTGTAACTGTGTAACAGTAAATTCATCCAGTGACTGCTTAACTAGCAACAGAGCCATGATCTGATCCTAATCTGAGTGTTTATAAATCAAACTGATCTTCACACAGATTCATGTTTTGTGCCTGATTTGAATAATAATTTCCACATGCGTATCATCTTCTTTACTATAAACTATACTCAGGATACATTGTTGAAAAGAAATGGCTGTAACTACACTGCAAAAACATAAACAATAATTTGTGGTTCTCTTTAAAGAATTAAGTCCTTATTAGCATTTCAGATGTTTGTCAAGCTCACTTCTACTTTAACCAGCGGTGAGGTGAGCTTATGTCCTGTCGCTTGAATTTTATGCTGCTTTCAAGATCTATTGTTCAGTGTGAGAACCATGTGATTGTTTTCAGCAGGGATTTTATCTTTTACAAAGACAGGAGATCATAATGTGGTAAATTGATCGACTATTTGTCTGAGGACTGAATAAAAATGTAGTTGGCTGGAAGGATAACAGATGTGACCAATGGACACTGTCATATTTTCATGTAAACCCATCTTCTGGAGGTACAAACAGATGGTTTCTGACCGGTCGATGTCGGCATCAGTGTGGAGCTGCTGCAGCAGGAGGCTGTGTAGCTGCCGCTGGCCCTCCGTCTCCTGTTCCTCCAGCAGCGGACCATCCTCACAGGATTGCCGGCTCACTCTGACAAATTTAACACGGAGAGATCTCAGTTCAGAAACGCAGTGGGTGTTGACATAACAGCAGGAAAACGACACAACCACCACCATAAACCCAGATACAGACACTTTTTAAAACTGACCTACAGTACCACAACTGGACTGTTCGTGCATCTGACAGAAATAGAATCTGCTGATTATTATCTCAATAAATCGGTTAATCATTTGGTCCATAAAATGTCAAAAATTAGGGAAAATTTCCCATCACAGTTTCATGAAGCCCATTGTGGAGTTGTGGAATCACTAGTTTTGTCTAATTCACTCTACAATCACATAAAACAAACAAAAGAAAAAAAAAGTCCCAAGAAAACAAACCAGAAGAAGAGAAAACCCTGTTATTTGAGAGCCTGGAACTGGGGCTCTATTGTTGTAAACTGACATCCCCATATTTTATTTTTTTTTTTATACTGTAGGTACTTTCTCGATTAAAATTTCCAGAAAACTGACTAAATCACAATATGTAATCAATATCACCATAGAAAATTACATGTTCTGTAATCAATAAAAGCTCGGCAGTGGACAATTACTCAGTATATTTACCTGGGTATTATATTTCAGTACAGATTACAGATACTTCTACCTCAATACATTTTACTGCACTACGTTTATCTGACAACTGATTAACATTTTACTGAAAAAAAATGGAATAAAAAAGTGAAAAAAAAAAAAAAAGCACAGTTAAGATCACTGTCTCCAAACCTTTATGGACTGTGACAAGA